>NW_020884919.1:5022594-5571119 GCF_003945725.1 Corapipo altera
TGTATTGCTCCTAATATAAAGTAAAGTTTGATTTTTTTAAAGTATTTTTTTAATTAAACGTTGGTCCACTTGAGCTGGCAAAAAATCAGAACACAGCTTACAGACAAAGCCTTACTTTGTTCCTGAATAATACAAAACAACCTCATGGTCAAGATACCTTATAGTTTTATAAACAGAATATTATTTGCTCCTATTTACTAGGACTAAATAATTTCTGAGAATTGCTACATAACAAGACCTCTACACAGAAGCATTTATTCCTGCCTAATAGAAATAGCTGCATATGGAGTGTGATTAATCTAACATGAAAGTAGACATTTAAAAGACATCAACTGCCCTAGTCACTAAAATGATGTCTTTCTCTCTTTTCTGTAAAGGAAGTGTGCATGACTGAAGGAGGGGAGGTGAATTGCATGCCTCAAAAATAATTTACAGTCCTGCTTTCCACAAGTTTTTTAAATTGTCTCTTGCTGAATATGTAGAGAAAGTATAGATGTGCACTGAAAATATTCTTAAATGTCTTACAATTAGAAAACATTTTTAAAGTTTTAATTTTCATTACTGCTGCTTACCTGATTATAAGGTGGTATTTGAAATGGACAGTGATTCCTTTCTCTTTATGAGACAACATTTATCATTTAATTAGGAATGCACCATAATAATTCATGGATGTTTCTTTCAAAGAGATGGAGTTATCTATTTGGAAAACAATGGAACAGTATTGGAAAACTATGTCTAGTGCATGTTAGCTCCTCAAATCTTGGTAATTGGGAAAGTCTTTACTTTCCTTTCATTGACTGCTTTATCTTTCCCATAGGTATCGAATCATTTCTCATGTATTCTGTTCATGAAGGAATAAGAGGAATTCCTCTTGATCCAAATGATAAAATGGATGCTTTAATGCCTGTATCTGGGACTTCATTTGCTGTGGGCATAGACTTCCATGCAGGTAAATATTATGTGCAATTTGTTGTATGGATGGTAAAAATTGTATATTGTTCTCATGAATTAAATAACCCTTTGTTTTCAAACCTTCCAAGTAATTGAAGGAATTAGAAGTTGATTATGTTACAGTGTTAACCAAAGAGATTTTATATTTTGCACTAAATACAAAATCATGTATTATGCATATGTAGCTTGTTCTGGCAGCACTAGCTGCTGTTTTTCAGTGGAGTCATCATCGAGAACTCGAGTGGGAGACTGGTGGGTTTGCAGAAAGTGATCATCAGTCTGTAGGAAAGCAGGTTTCATTAGTTCTTTTTTCACAGAGAAAAGCTTGTTCCTGTTATGACTCTTTTTCCTTGGAATTTTCTTTGTCCTATGTGTTGTACCCAGCTTTGACAGCTGAGTTGGAATAGTTTCCTTCCTGTCCAGCACAACTCAGCAACTTCCTTGCAGGGTACAAGCCAACTCTGTTTCTTCATTCTAGAAGCAGGTGCTCTGACAGCCTGAGGAACAGGCATTTCTGCCATTCCACCCACATGAGGATTTTATTGGGGATTTTATATCTTGTACTTTTTTGGGCTGGGATTTTCTTTTAGCATAGTCTGCTTATAGGATATGCTATCCTACTTTAAAGAGTTTTATTTGGGCTTCACTAATCAAGATCAAATTAATACTTTGAAAGAACAGGGGTTTTGGCTTTTGGGAAAAATGAGATTTGAGGAAGGATGAAGTTGAGTGAAGTTCTCCAACCTGCCTGATGATCAGTTACAGCACAGGGAACATGAACACACTTGACAGTGACAAATGCATTGGAAAACATGGATGTAAATAATGTGCAGCAGTGAAATCACAAGGGGATAGTGTGTTAAAAGAGGCTACAATACAACTTTCAACTGCATTTCAGCTTGAAACCCAGTTGTTTTTCTCATTTTGATATATTACCTTGAATTTTGTAAATTCATTCCTAAAACCTCAAATATGGTTCAGAAGGCAAGTGGAGGTACTTTCAGATTTCATCTTGAGGTTGGGTTTTTTTTTTTCCACATAGTGTTTCTTCATTTCTTTCTTACTCAGGAAGCATTCCCAAATTTTGATTTAATCTCAGTAATGTTTAGATATGCAAAGTGGCTAAAATAGATTAACATATGCAAGTAGTATAACATATCGTAATTAAAAGGTATATGGCAACGTTTTTTGCAGACATGAATGAGCAAGAAGATACATGTACCTTTTTTCTCCCTGTGTTTTGATACTTCTAAATTCCAATTAAAGAACTAAGAGTAGTTTTAACCTTTGGACTTTTTTAGAGGCTATTGAGGAGTAAGGTTACCAGTGTTTTTTAAGACACTGGTTTATAAAATTGAGTGTGATCCTAGTCACCTTTCATTTCTGTGTTGTTAAAGATCATGGCACTGATTCTTCCCTGCTGCTGAAGCCTTTTTCACAGTATGTCAGGCAAATGCTCGTTGTTTCTTCCTGTTGATGTTGTTCCAGGAAGCTCAACATAGAAACATAAAAATACTTCACTAATAGATGTGCAGTTGTTGAAATAATTATTTCACATACTGGGAGGGTACTCCGTACTTCAAAACTTAGTCTGGTTGGAGGAGAAATATTGCTGAAATATTACTGAATATTCAGCAATATTCAGCAATATTCAAACAATAGTTTGTATGTTGAATTTTGGGTTACACAATTTTATTGGCAAAATACCAATGCATTAAATGAAATTAACTTTCAGTGTTTGCTGAAAAGCATTAATTAAGAAAACAACACTACAATGTTGTGCTATATTCGTTAAGATTTAGTCATGGAAGTGAAACCACAGAGATCTCTGTGTTCTTATAATAGTTTCAAAGCTGTTGTGTGAATCCTTGCTCACATGGCTGACTTCAATAGTCATGGTCTGAATACAAAGGGGTTTATTTTTATGGAGATGAATTAAACTGGAATAAGAAATACATAAAATTCACTTGTAGGTGTCTTATCTAGTTGATAAACATAATAGTTTTGGGAGGTTCTTTTATTAACTATGTGTTTTCAGATAAGACGTTGTAATTCTGTATCTTGTATTGCACTGCAGGGAACTTTGCATACATTTGTATGCAACTGTAGATCTGTATCTTACTGTTGAATGTATATGCAGCTGGTATTAGAATTGTAATTTTCATACTCACTTGAAATAAGCAGCAAAATACATGACTCCCATATTTGTTTGGGCTGCTTGAAGTCAGAATTTGTCATTTGTTTTATTGGTAGTGTGGCTAAAATTCTTGAGGATACCAATCTGGTTTGGTCTCAAATAAATCTAGTTATTTGAGTAAGTTTTGTTTTTCTCTTCTCTAACTCTGTCTCTATCTATCTATATCTGTATATATACATATTTACACATACATACACATATGTACATGGATGTATATATAGGGTTAGTAGACATAAAATATTTTATATTTATTTATTAGTAGATATAAAATATTTATGTGTTGATATAAGTAATACTTGTATAAATACACTCACACTCTGTTATGGAATTAAAAGCAGATATACAAAGTATAAAAAATAAAGAAGGAACACGTATTATTTGATATCTCTGGACAATGTTTTTCCCAGACAAAGTAGCTCACTCAGGAGGTCCCAAGCTGATGACTTTGAAAGCAGAATGTGGGTTGCAGCATATTTACATTGTGATCTCAGAGCCTTGTCAGTGGAAATAGAGACAATTGTGCTTGAGGGACCTTCTAACTTTGTTTGCCCCATCTCTTTATTGAGGGTACTGTGTGCAACAGAGGGGAGTGCCTGTCTGTGCTTGGGCCACTCCGAATTCTTAGTCCTTCTGATGAGTTTAAATGGCCATAGTGGTCTCTCTCTTCTACCTTATGGACAACCATTGCAGCAGAATGGCAGGGAAGACACACGAGATGCCCTGAAACACACACACACACACAAAAAAAAATACTAGTGAAAGCTTTCCAGGACATTTAAAATAAAAGCTGACTTGTAGATCAAATATTTTATTCTTTTAACAGTTTATCACTCTGAAATATCACTTTATTTTCCTAGTCATTTAACCTGTATGATTACTGAAGGGGAAAACTGTATAGGCAGATTTACACTGTAGTTTTTCAGACCCCTAAATATTTTGGAATGGTGATTAATTAATAGAGTACTATGGGGTTTTTTAACATTTCTTCCATTAGGAAAAAAATAAATACAACATATTTATTGTGATTTTTAGCAGAGGTATTAGCTTTCATCTCTTTTCATGACCCTAATTGTGCTATAAGAGTAGTACTAAACAAACAGTAGAAAACCTGTAATTTTGACAGAATTTTTTAAAAAAATTTAAGAAAAGGAATGAGAAATTAAAGCTGATAGTTTTGATACCATTTTTCTGCTTACTCTGAATCATATTAATAAAGTTATAATTAGCAGTTTTCACAGTAACTGATGTCAATATTTGGTCTGAAGTACCTGAATTAATCTAAGAATCATTACCCTGTATTTTATAGGAAATGATACAATCTATTGGACAGACATGGGTTTCAACAAAATTAGCAGATCTAAGCGAGACCAAACATGGAAAGAAGACATTGTTACAAATGGTTTGGGAAGAGTTGAAGGCATTGCAGTGGACTGGATAGCAGGTAGGTCTGAACCTGCTTCAGGACATGTCATTATTTCTGACAATATGCCCTTGCATCTTCAGCTCAAGACTAATTAAATTGGTTTTGCTTTTAGTTCTGATTTCTAGTATTGCACATGTCTGGATGTTATTTATGTATCTTGGATGCCGCTTCTTAGATGGACAGTTTCAGTGGTGACAACCACAAATACAAGTTTATACTCTACAATGGAAGGCTGAATAGGACTATAAATTACAAGTATAAGATACATGTAAATGAAAATACAGGAGTTAGTTTCTGGTCCTCAATTACGCTTTTCTTATAGTCTTTTCTTCCTGCAGTAACTTCCTTGTGCTCTTCCCAGGTAACATATATTGGACAGATCATGGCTTCAACTTAATTGAAGTTGCCAGGCTCAATGGCTCGTTCCGATATGTGATTATATCCCAGGGCTTGGACCAGCCAAGATCCATCGCAGTACACCCAGAAAAAGGGTAACATGACCATGGCTACTTGCATCTCCTTTAAAGTTTGCATGCCAGCACCAAACCTTTTAGACAAGCAAATGGAGTCCTTTGATCTGATAGATAAATGTTTATTAAAACCCGAAGGATTATATTGGAAACTGTTGTACTGTAAATAAGCACAGGTGGAAGGAAGTGTTGCTCTTGACACACAAAACCTTTTTTTGTTGCTCTCTGTATTCATGACATACTGCAATTTCTTTGCACAATAGTTTTGGTTTTGCAAGGAAATCATTTCACCTGAAGTCTGGATGCTACTTGGAAGCATACTTAAATCTGTTCTGAAGTTTTCAGGAAATCCAAGGAAACCGCATGAGCTTATGAAGGACCTCAGTGTCATGATGAAATAGCGGAACAGTGTAATCCTTGGTATCTCTAAACTCCAGTATCATGTAACATCCCATTATAGCAACAGAGAGATTGCCCAGGATAGTTGAAAGTCATGTGAGATGAAGCATGTGGGTAGGAGAGTAAGAACTGGCAAAACTGAACTACTTGGCAAAAACTCATCCAACTGATTGTTGAGGGCAAGGACTGCACTGCAGCATTGACAGAAATAGGGAATGTACTGTTCCCTTCCAACTCCAAAACTGCCAAAACTTCCTGTCCCTGTAATTGTTAAAGGCCGGGCTGGATGGGGGGACTGAATAACCTGGTCTAGTGGAAGGTGTCCCTGCCCATGGCAGGGGGGGTTGTTTATAATACTTCAGGAGGAGAAAAGGACCACAGATTAATAACTGTTTTACAAATCTGGTGTATCGTCTGTGAAAAAGGGTAAGCTTCATCTATTTTATAATATTGTTCCACAAAACGATAACTAGAGATATCTCCAGTCAAAGTTTCTTCAGGAGAAGGATAGCAATGTTTTCTAGGAAATCTTCCCCTTTCTGTGGGAAGATTAAGGCCTTTTTACTCTTTGCGTTATTGTCATGTCTCTTTCCCTTTATGAGGCAAAACTTTCAAAGGTATTCTTCCCTCCCCTTGCCCTGACTTCACATTCTGCATTTCTCTTGAAGCTAGAGTTGACAGCTATAAGAATAGAAAGGAAAATAGCAGTTATTAAATCTCATTGAATCTGCCAGTTATACCAAGATATGAAGCAGGCAGCGTTCAGCTGGTTGGTGACATTATTTATTGTCACTGAGAAAGAAGTGAAGAAGGTGTAGCCCTACAAAAGGGTGGTTTTGTCCCTCATCAGGTTTATTTATTCATATAACATGCACATGCCTGACTTTTTCCTAATTTAATAATAGTTTTCTGATCAAGCTCAGAATTGAGATTGAAATAGGAAATTAAGCTCATAGTGGAAACTTTTAAACTGCCTCCTTTAACAAACATTTAGGGAATTTAATTTGTGTTTAGGGCTTGAGGTTGGGGGTGGGAGGAGCTTAAACTGATTGCATTTTTTCCAAAGAATAATTTTCGAAGATTCTATTCCAGCATCAAATTTCCACCCCTTGCATCTCCATGTCAGCTGTGTAATTTATATGAGGGACAGTTCTGAAATAGAGTCATAGTTATTCTATAATCACAGTATATACATCAATTATATCCATAGCATATTGCTGCCTACATAGGTCTATGAAACAAGTATTTTGGTTGGTACTTCCCAGAACTTTCCGGAAGATGTGGAAAGTTTTTCAATACTAGTTAATGGTTTGTGTAAGTCGAAATATTAATATACTTATAATCATTAATGCTCTAAGGGAGTAATTAATAACTTACCTTATATTTTTGGCAGCTATTCAGGATTTTCTTTGGAGGATTTTAGATTTAACCCACTAATTATGGGGTATCATTTTTTTTCCTCCTTAGAGTAACTATTTTAAGGAAAGAGTAAGGAAAGTTTAATTCAAGTATGTTGAATGTCTGCCTTTCTGTATTCAGCATTTATTTCGTGTCCATGTGTTTAGAAAGTTCCTCTAATTAGATGCTGAAATCAAGTTCAATTCTATTTACTAATGTAGTTAAAGTTATATTAAACTTAAGCAGCAATTGTTGATATCTAGCTAGTCTGGATATCTACTGTCTATTTTACCATTTCTCAAACATATTTTTAATTTAGCTAAAGTTGCAGTTCAATTTCCTAAAGTAGTATAAGTTTTGTAGTAAGTATAAATATTATTGTTTGTTCTGTCAAGAAGTATGAGAACAGATTCATTTTTCTTAGAGCCAGAAAGCCCTACAGTGAGAGTTAAAGTAAGATGAACAATGTTTTGGAAGCTAAATATGATAAGAAAATTTTGGGATCCATATTTATTTCTCCCTTATCACATTTTTATTCCTGATTATTTCACATATCTACAGTCATCCAGTCAAATACAGCTACTTAACAAGAGATTGGCATAATGATGACACCAGACACAGGGAGAGAACTGTTTAGTAGTGTCCAGAAGATTTTTGTAATCTTTAAAAACCAAGTAATGCATACACAGAGGAAAGCAATGGAGAATGGTTTTATATGTTCTGTTCACTTTGTTTACAGCATATTACTAAACAAAGTTTTAGTGGGTTCTGTGAATATTTGCTATGAAAATCCTTCTCTTTATGCAATTAATATTATGCAAGGCCTCAATTATCTTAGAAAGAGATTCCTTCCTCAAAAAACTGTTATTTTTGTGTGTTTATAATATATTTTAACACAGATATACGTACATGTGTATTTGTAGACACATAGATATTCCAGTAAAGCTATTCTATAGGTTACTGTTCAGTAAAGAAAGTGTTCTGTGTAGATTAACGGGCCTCATTTTGTTATACCTGAGTGAGAAGTAGGGGGTCAAAGCAGAACTTTGAACCAGCACCCTATCCCAAATTGGTGATGTTAGTGTACCAGTAAGTGTATGGAAACACAAAATTGTGTAAGCAAGATGAAAGTTCTCCCCATGAGCATTTGGCAGAATTTGAAAAATATTTTCTTCTCAATAAAGTCCCTTTGCTCTGCCATTTCCCACAGTGCTGCTCACTGCTTCATATTTAAAACATTTTAAAGTTAAACATACATCTCTTGTGTTATCACATTTGTTAGTGATAATTAAATGCAAGAGCTTCTGTTCCAGTATTTTATTTTTTTTTTTACTTTGCCTTTATTTTTCCAAGCACACAGCTAAATTCTTTAAGGAATAGAATTTCATATTGATTGATCGAGTGGTTTTAAGAATTTCTTCATATACATCATTTCCAAAAAACCCTAAATATTCTATTAAACAAGTATTATGATACATTTAATTTCTTAATATTATTTAGAGACATGAGCCTTATCATGTTATTTAAGTACTTACCATGTTTCTAAGTACCCATTTAATGGTGATAGTGTATTTACCTTGCAACTGAAGTACGGTATTACATATTTGCAGTTCCTGTTTTGATGCTAAATTTTAACTGGTGATTTCTGCAACGTTTTAGGTATTTGTTTTGGACAGAGTGGGGACAGACTCCTTGCATAGGCAGGGCACGCTTAGATGGGTCTGAGAAGGTTGTCCTTGTGAGCCTGGGGATTGCGTGGCCTAACGGGATTTCCATCGATTACGAGGTCAGTTCCTCTCTCTTCCAGTGAGTGTTAAAATGTACAGTATTTGTTACATTTCATTAAAACCAGCTGGTGTTCCACCTTGATGTAATCTAAATAACTCTTAATTAAGTACTTGGACAAGACTGTTGATGTTTCCTTTAAAATTAATCTTCAGGAAAATAAATTATATTGGTGTGATGCTCGTACCGACAAGATAGAAAGAATTGACCTTGAGAGTGGAGGGAATCGGGAGATTGTGCTGTCAGGGAACAATGTGGATATGTTTTCAGTTGCGGTGTTTGGAGCTTACATCTACTGGTCTGACAGGTAATTTATTTTTCATAAGTATTTTAAGTCTCAAAATGTTATTTTGGTGCCAGGTGCTTCACCTTTGTAGGATTAACCATTCCTTAGCAAGGTCACAGAACAGATCCCAGAAACCTGTGAAATTTCCAAAGAAAGGGCTGTTGTGATGCTGAAAGCTCAAGCTCATGAGCATCAGAGATGAAAACAGGTTTCTACACCTCCTGTTAGGTGAACTCTCCACTGCTCTTCAGTCATTTGTTCGGTGTGAATTAGTTGAGGATTGTTGATGAGACATCTTCAACTTTTTTGGCAGAGCACATGCAAATGGCTCTATTAGAAGAGGCCACAAGAATGAGGCCACGGATGCTGTGACCATGAGGACTGGCCTTGGAATAAACCTGAAGGAAGTGAAAGTCTTTAATAGAGCACGAGAGAAAGGTTGGCTGTTCTTAAGGATGCTATTAATTGTTTTAATATCACCTGCTACTTTTTATGTATATTGAAGCATACTAAAGAAAAAAGTAATCAATGATTTTATCTCCACTTTTTCCCCTTGAAGTGTTTTTTTAACTAAAATTATTGTACTAAAGAAAACATAGAGTACAAATTCTACTAAAATTCTTCCGAGTGTTTTAAAGAGAAAATCTAAAACCAAAACACTTCCTACCATTCCAGGTTTGATGATTTTTGTTTTGTTTTTTTTTTAAATAGCAAAAGACAGTCTTGGAAATGACGGACCTTGAACTGCGCTTTACAGAGCAGTAATTTCAGGCAGTTTCAGATTTCTGTTGGAAAGCAAATCAAAATTTTTTCTTGCTAGAAATTCCCAGCCTCTCTGTCTCCAGTGTTTATTTGCTAAAATTTCTTGGGCTTAAGTCTTTTTTTTTTTTTTTTTTTTTGTTTCTGTAGGAAGAGACCTTGTAAATAATCAGATTTCCTTTATATTCAATTAGTTTAGCGAACTCAAGTGACAAAAGTTATTATATATTTTCTATGATTTATGATACCTATGGTTAAATTTTATTTTCCACTACCTCACTAAGAATCATCTTACTTTAAATGTCTTTTTACTTCTAAAATTCTGGTTTTGATGAGACCTTGAAAAACTTGTCTCATTGGGAAAAGGTGGTTAGATGATTATTTACTCAGAACAAACTGCTACCAGGCCATCCAGACAAAATTTTCTATAAATATATTTTAAAAAAGAGAGAAAAAGGGTTACTGCAATACAAAATAATTTTTTTAATACAAATGTATCTCTGATGTTGGTAGTGTTCAAAATTTGCTTTAATCACAGCATTATATACCCAAAGATTCTGTTTCTTTTACGTAAGTCTTTCCTAAATAATGGCATCAAATATGACATAGAAAATAAATGTACATTTTGAAAGAAAACAGATTTAACAATAAGAAAAACTTTATTTTTCTTTTATTTTTCTTTGAGAAAAATTAATTTGCAAACATATGCATAATAATTTTACTAAGAATTTCTGTATGTACTGGGCATCATATTTATGGATAAAAATAAAATACACACAAAAAGTCCCCATTTCTTTTAACTAGGCTAGAAATAGTTAATGTCTGCTTGCTTGGAAGGGCTTTATATTATAGAATATATTCTCTATATATTCTATATATAGAATTAGGAAAATAGAACAGTGGGATAATGTTGATTGATTTTTATTGATAGCTTTATAGACATGATCACTTGGATGGGAAAAACAGTTATTGAGGCTAAAAATCTACTGCTGTTAGTTTGAAAAACATAACTGAATGATTTTTAATACATTTTTCAAATTTTACTAGGGTACAAATGGTTAATGTCATTGGGAGGGAATGTCAGTGAGCCAGAAGGACAAAAGGGAAAAAAACAGGTGAAAAATATTTTTGGAATGTTTCTCTGTATCACACTATTACATATAGTTTTTAAGTTTATTGAAGTAGTAGTTAAGATTGTTTTAAAAAATGGGATAAGTGACCTTCCTGACCTTCTGTTACTAAAACACAAAGACACAAACAAACAGAAAAAGAGCCCAAACAAAAACCCCAACCACCTGTGCTGATTGTGATTAATGCTTTTTTTTCAAACACCTGTTTTACCCTTTCTGATAAGCCAGTCCTGAAGTGCTACTTGAAAAGTGATTCCTATCCCTCAGTGCTATTTTACATGTGTGCAAGGACATGCCTTAATTACACTGGTTCCAGAACTGGCCATTTTTAAAGATATTTACAGCTGGTGAACAGTGGAAGCATTGATGTTTTCAGAGAGACTTCAGAAACTTGAGGATCTTGTCGATATATTTTCCTTTCTCTTCTCAACCTTTCATCCTTCCAAACAGATATTAACCTTTCTAGCCTAATAAAACTTTTAAAGAATCTTTAAAGCAAACTGAATGAGAAAATGTATACAGCTAAATCTCCATGTGTTTTTACATGACTCCAGAGGACTATGTCTCATGGAATTTTGCATAGGAACACAAAATTCAATCTTTGTGGTTTTAAGAGCAAACTAGCTCTCATTCCCCATTATTGTTTCTTAAAAGTATTTTCAGGTTGATATGTAGCAGTTAAAAAATACAATCAACAGTACTTTCAGACACTACGTATTCCCCAACAATTATTATGGTTTTGTACCTGAAAAGAGTCTATTTAAAATGTTTTATTCTCCTTCATTATGTGGAAAACTTTCAGAAATGGGAAAATGACTCTACCGAAAGAGCTGAGTTGTTACATGGAAAGTGCTGTCAGAAACAGAAACTAAATTATCTGAACTAACTATAAGAGTAATTCATATCTAGTAAAGAAAAAGAAACAGAAAGCAAAAGACAAAGAAAAATAGCTCCTAATTATTGACTATTACTGTAATTTTAAATATTGCTTGCAACAAGTGTAGTTACTAATTTGACAATGATTTCTTAATGGTGTGCAATTGTCAGGGAGTAGGTTTTTAAAGTCAGGTTTTAAAGGAAATTAGAACAAAATGTTAGGAAATTTCTTCATCAGAAACAGAGAACTGGATTGACACAGTTTTGTACCTGTCAATACATATTATTCATTTTGATAGAAACTGTCTAAAAGCAGTACTGCATTCTGATGGTACCTAAATTTGACTTTCTACCAGTAACAGGTGTTTTAAAAAAAATTTTGAAAATCTTTCAAAGCACTTGAAACAGTTTCTAAGTCTTCAACTGGAAGAAGACTTAGGATTATTATGGAGGAATAACCCATTTTATCTTTTTTCTCTTAATAAAATATGTACTGTTGTGATTTGAAAAGGACATTAATTATATTTGCTCATTAATTGTATTCTCTAAAATTATTTTCAGGTTGTGGTTAAAGTCACATTCTTTACTGTGTTAGGCTTTGGTTTACTTACAAACGATTCGTAAGGGAGGAATTCTTAAGAGTGCATATGATTTCATTTTTATTTAAGTTAGCTAATTAAATTTATATTTATAAAAGGTAGATTTTATTTTTTTTCTTTTACAGGCACCAATGTGTGTGCCAAGAATAACGGTGGGTGTCATCAACTTTGCCTTTATCGTGGAAACGCATGGAGGACGTGTGCTTGTGCACATGGATATCTTGCAGAAGATGGAATTAGTTGCCTGAGACATGAAGGCTACCTGTTGTACTCAGGGAGGACCATATTAAAAAGCATTCACCTTTCTGATGAAACCAACTTGAATTCACCAATAAGGCCATATGAAAATCCAGAGTACTTCAAAAACGTCATAGCTCTGGCTTTTGACTACAGCCTGAAGGGAAGGGGCACAAACCGCATATTCTTCAGTGATGCACACTATGGAAATATTCAAGTGATTAAAGACAACTGGGCTGGCAGAAAAGTGCTAATTGAAAGTAAGTAAAAAAAAAAAAAATAAATTTCCCAAAATGTGTATTTTGTTTCAATAAACTTTATTAAGTGAAACACTGATGATCACTTGGCTTTACAGAGTAAAAAATATCAATGAAGTTTTATCATATTTAATTATTGTATTTTATCCCTATAAGATGCATTTAAACATGAATAACTTCAAAATAATTTATTTTATAACAGGTTTATGATGTGTGAAGCATATTGGTTGAAAACAGAAGTGATAATGGCAATACTTAATTTATATGACTGTGATTTTAAGGGGCTTTACTGTTGAAACAAAACCTCGTATGAATTTCTGCTGTTTTATTTTATGTTGCCTGTGGCATTTCTACATTTATCTATTTGTTTGGGTGGGTTTAATAACAAGACCAAAGAAAGCGTGAGGAAAAATGGAAGTACGTTTGGTGTATCATCTTTTACTGTTGCATGTTAATGGGGATACTTCTAGTAAAGAAAAAAACTTAAACAACTGCCAACTCACATAAGTATTATTTTACAACTTATATTGGATAATTGTAGCATTATTACCTCTGCACAGTGGTTCTGGGAAACCATTTGTGCTTATGAAAACTGTTGGCACTAGTGAATGGAAAAGCATTTTAAAAATATTTTGTAACTGAAAGAGTGTAGATTTAGATGAAATGTAAGGAAGAAATTCTTCCCTGTGAGGCTGGTGAGGCCCTGGCACAGATTGCCCAGAGAAGCTGTGGCTGCCCCATCCCTGGAAGTGTTCAAGGTCAAATTGGATGAGGCTTGGAGAAACCTGGTCTAGTGGAAGGTGTCCCTGCCCATGGCAGAGGGTGAAATGAGATGATCTTTAAGGTTTCTTCCAACCCAAATCATTCTGTGATTCTGTGTGATACAAAGCCTTTCTTCTTTTTTTCCTTTGAGTTTTTATGTGAGCATATTTTAGAGCAATCAATGACATTTGTATTAAAATATGGTAAAGATAAACTAAGCAATGTTGTCGGGATGTTCTCATTACTCCCAGGAAAGCATTAAACGTTGGCATTTGGAGTTGACTTTAGCTGTATGAGAGACACAGACAGCTCACAGAAATGTGCAGTGGTGACACACAAGCACTATTTTAACTCTGGTGTTATAGGAAGAAATTAAAAGTATTGCACGAAAAACCACTGGAATTTTCAGCATTTAAAACAAAGAGGAAAAATAAATACTTGTGAAGCACCAATGCAGATAGAAATTGGGTTTTAAAAGAACAATAAAGTGTTCCTCATTACTTTATAATAGGCTGTTCTACAAGAGCAAAAGACATTCCGTAAAGCATAGTTGAGAATTATAGTTTTAAGAAATTGTTAGGGAGTGTTTCTACTTCTAACTTAATATACCCGATTTCATTTTTCATTAGCAGAGTCAGCACTCTGAATAATTGAATGTCAGATGAAATTTTGTATCCTTGCAAAGAAATTTACTGTACATGCTTGGGATGTATATGTAAACTATGGCATTTTGTAGAAAGGCTTCTGTATTATTCTGTAGAAATACTTTGTAAATGAGAAGGGTTATAACATCCCAGTATATGTCAGTTTATTGCTCTTCTTCAAGAGCCCTTTAGTTTATGTTGAGTCATTCATTTTCAGCTGGTATTTTTGTATTGTACAGCTCTCCATTCCACAGTCTGCATGTGATTTTTCTCTCACTGTAAACAGGAGACAGTTCATGGGGCTGCTTGATGTAGTGGAAGTATTTAACCAACCACACCTATAAAGGAAAAAGCAGTGGTAGGATTGGTTGGCACCAGTAATTCCATTCACTGGAAGACAGCAAATTCTAAAATTTTTCTGATTTCTGCATTAAGAATCTGTGATCATGTAGAATTTATTAAATGGAATCCAGCTGAGAGATGTTAATAATAATGTTTCATTTCAGGATTGAAAAAATAACACCTGTTACATTAATTTTGCTATCTTTTTCATCCAGAATTATTAGTACATATCTGTAGCAAGTTTTACTTTATTAGGGAGAGATATAAAACAAAAATGGAAATATCTAGTGTGGTTCTATCAGTTCTACAGCATTGTTCTACCTCATTAAGTTGAAGTCTAAAAATCACGCAAACCTTTATTCAGTATTTGACTTCAGTAGAGAAATTAGGATATGTGACATACTGTTGTCCCAGATTTTTAGTTCACTGAATGTAAATCTGCTTGTAGTGAATCTCTCACCTGATGGATTTCTACCTCTCTGAAATCAGACATGCTGCTCAAATCTAATAGATTAGTGAACTTTCCTGCGCTAAAAACACTTAAGACGTATAGAGCTCTTTGTTAAACAGTTCCAGTTCACTAAAAACAGATTTACAACTCACGAGCAACCCATTATCTAACATGTTTTTAGCTCACTGAGAACAGATTTACTACCCAGAAACAACCCATTATCTAACATGTTTCCAGTTCACTGAAAACAGATTTACAACCCATACGCGAGCCATTATCTAACATAGTTCCGACTCACTGAAAATTGATTTAGAATTCATAAACAACCCATTATCTGACAAATTTTCACCTCACTGAACAGATTTGCAACTCATAAACAACCATTAGCTAACACATTTTCGGCTCATGGAAAGTAGATTTACGGCATATAAACAACTTTATCTAACTTGTTCCAGTTCACTAGAAACAGATTCAAAACTCACCAAGAACCCTGTACCTGATAGGGTTCTGTCTTCAGCAACAAGAAACAATAACAACAACAAAAAAACAGCCCAGCATGTGCATAGTATGCCATGCCACGCCACCTTTGGGTTTTGTACAGCATTAGGTTTTTGGAGGGGATTTTTTTCTTAGCTCTGAACTCTGCTGATGAAAGGAGCAATATTTCATTTGGTCACTCAGCAGGGAATTGTTCTTTCTTGTTTTCCTAAGTAACTTTATCAGGTTAATCTTTCTTATTACCAGTTTTTTAGAATTTTACCTTGTTCTTGCCTGTGATTTTGCACAAATATTCTTTTGGCTGACCTAAGTTGTTTCAGAGCGTATGTTTATACAAAGAAACCTTTTGTTAAAAAGCTAAGTTTCAGTTTCTAAGCTAATAATTCTTTTTTTTTTTTTAATTATTATTTATCATAGGTAGAACCTTGAAGCAATACACGAATTAACCAAAGCCTGCTTCAGTTTATCTGTAGAAAGACAGTGCAATATTAAAATAACTTTAATACAGCAGTGCAACGGTAGAAAGAAGACCAGTGAAGTTAAAACTAAAGAAAAAAGGTGGAGGCAAGGCAAAAAAAAAAAAGCAAATGAGAAACAGGAAAAAGTAATAAGATGAGATGCACTCAATGAGCTGATTTTTCTCCTAACTGTGTAAACAAAGGCACTGAGATATTTTGCCAGTGTAATGTCTCTCGCAGCACAAAAGGAAGTGTTATGTGAGAAAATGCTCCTGTTTTGAACCTGAGGCACTGGTGTCTGTAGAGCACAAAAATCTTTTCACTGCTAACATAAAGTGTCAGATCCTGTGATGTATTGTAAGACTTTTTACAATCTGAATCTTTTAAAGGTGTTGCAATGTGTGCTACTATTCTTCCTAACTAAATGGGTCCAATTTAACTGTCAAAAAGGCATTTATGTTCCCATTTCTCTTACAGAGCATTACTTCTGGTGCATTGTGAGATCCCTTTAGTTTTGGGGCTTTCTTCTCCAGGAGAGGAATTTTTAATCTGTTAAAAATAAATACTTGAATATTGTTGCTTTTCATTTCATAAATGGAGTCATTATAGCTGTATATGGTATATTATATGTATATGTATTTTTATATTCATTATAACTGCATATAGGTCCAGTGATTTTCAGTTTTTAAAGGAGGGGAAGTGAGAGGCTGTTGTTAAGTCTAGGATATTTAAATAGTAAAACATAATATTTATTATTCCAATGTGGAATACAAGTTGTCTAGTTTAACACTATCTTTTGTTTCTGTATGTGGCTGCATATTAGAGAATCACAGAATATTTTGGGTTAGAAGGGACCTTAAAAATCACCTCATTCCAAGCCCCTGCCACGGGGAGGGACACCTTCCACTAGACAATGATTAGTGGGTAAAATCTATGAGTTGTTGCTATAGGTGAATAAAGTAACCTAATTTTATATTAAACATTTGTTATTCTAGAGTGATGTAGTCCTGCACATTTCATGTGTTGTTTAGGTGTCCCTGGTGTGAAACTCTAAATGTATTTATGACAGGAGATGACTTACACTGATCTTTTAGTATGGTGTGTCATGAGCATTCCCAACCTCAGTATTGAGGAAAGGTGGTTTTTACCTATTAAACTTGAGATTATTCATGAGGAATTAATACTATTTGTGGCTGATTCAACTGTAAAAAGTTGCCCTTAGATTTTTTTATTGATGCAAATATCTACTAAATTTTTACCTTAGCAACTCTGATTTAGTTGCCTTAAATGTAAAACTGTTTGGTGAATTTTCAGGAAAAAACTGCACAGAGGAAAATCTCTTGAATTTCATTGTTTTATTCTAAAGAGTAATGTGATCCAGCAATTATTATTAGGTTATTAGGCTATTCTGCCATTAATACCTGAAATATCTCTCTAATGTTTGGGTTTACTTCAACATTAACAATAAAAATGTGTGTTTATACATGCTTATTAGAAGGTTTGTTAGTCTAATAGTATTGATTTAAAGGTGCTAAGGGTGAATAGTAGGTTGGTTCTTTTTAGAGTCCACATGTAATGCATGAAAAGATAATATGGGCTCTTGTAATTAGCAAAACATTTCTTCCATGACAATGGTTGAGATTTTAAAGAATCTAATAAAACACTTCCATCTCCATAGGTTAGGTTTCCGTTCTGGAAGTCCTCCTGCTTTTAAAGACTCTATAGTTACATGGATACTTTAACTATATTGAAGTTATGATATTATAACACTTGTTAACTTGTATTGCCTCAGTAAGTTACAAGGAATAATAAGGTTAAATCCATGGAGATGTTTGTAGTGCCTTGAACTTAGGGTAGTTGTTGCTTTGAAGAACCCAAAGCCTTTGTTTATACTATCTTATTACATTTAATAATCTTTAATGTGGAATAGATTATAGCATAGGTTTACATTTTGAAGATGCAGAAAAATAATAGAGGTGTTGGCTGTTTTATGGTATAATTTTAGCAAACTTTATATCTGCTTTGAGAGAAAACTATATTCTTAGGGTAAATAGAGCAAGGACACAGTTGGTTATTACGGTTTATAATACACTTATTAATGTCATAGAATTTTTGTTTAGCAAAAGGCTTCTTGCTTTCTGATACTTGAAGAGCAATGTAGAAGGTAAAGAATTATTTAACGTTCCAATTGTACAGCCAGTGAGAAATGTGAATCCAAACCTTTCTGTTCAGGTGCTTTAATGCTCGTGAGACATTTCTTTCACCCCAGATCAAACGGTGACCACCTGTAACCCATCCCCATAATCTTACACAAACAGAGTGACAGAAAGCAGGGTCCCCTCCTGTGACCAGTCTGGTGTAACAATCGCCAGGCTGAATCCTGAAAGGTAAATTGCCGAAACCAAGTCACAGAATGAATTAAGATCAAGCAGGTGTTTCAGTACTGAACATGAAAGCCTTCTCCAAAGTTCTGATATCAAAGTGCTGCTCATGATCAATTTCATTACTTTGGTGGCTTTTGAGTATTAAAAAAAAAATATGATGTTGAGAGTTGTTCTTGCTTTACAGCATTGCTAAAGAAAAGGAGTTGGTAAAAATATGAAATTAAAAGGAAAAGATAATTGAAGTGGTACAACTGGAAAAGTTTTTACTGTAAACTTCCTAGATAATTTTAAAAGTATAGGATAAGAGATAAAAATTGAGAACTAATATATATATTACCAAAAGCCAGTGGCAACAACTATTGGTTAATTTAAACTTCATGTCCTTTAGTATTTTTATTTCCTGGTTGCAATAATAAGGGAGCTTATTCTGAGTTCTTCAGTTATTGATTTGTTGCTTGTCTGTTCCCTGAGAAAGTCAGATGAAGATCAGCATGACAATATTTATAGGCTGCATCTCATCTGTGGGATGCAATCTATCTTCGTTAAGTTCAGTAAAAGTGATAGATAGCGTTTGGCAACGTAATGATGTGATCACTCTACCATTGCCTTTGTAAATCATAAGCTGTTGCATTCTCTTGTGTAGATATTTAATCAGTTACACACCCCATTACTGATTTAATTCAGAATGTCAGTGGCAGGTGAATAATGTGAGTATTTGTATATTAATATCATATTGTATTAATGTTCCTTTCATTTAAGTATGCAATTCATGTGAAAATCATAAACTGTTGCTTCATGGCTAGAATAAATCTAATCAGTGCTGTAGGCATCTAATGCCATCAGTGTTTTAATTCAATATGTCAGTAAAACAAATGTGTTTCTTTTCATTTCCAGTTCCTTTATGCTTTACCAATTCAGAATATTATATGATGCTGCAAAAATATGAAGCTGAGAGTAAACAAATTGCTAATTTTCATCCTGTTATAGGTTTTAGGACTAAATCCTTCAATTGTAGCTCCAGAGAGGATAAGGCCATACTTCTAATATAAATATATTTTAATATATATATCTTATATATAAATGTATATATATAATTTATATAAAAATATATTTTTAAAAGTGCTCTAGAATATGCTTTAAGGAAGTACTTATATAAGTAAATATAAAATAATATCATTGCTGGTTTGCATAGATATAATACTGAAATGCGTCTGCTTTGGCATCTTCTCTACTGTTCTGTAAGTTGCTGAAAGGTTTTAATTTTAGAGGAACAACGTCAGAGTGTCTAGAGGACCATTTGTAGAATCCCTTCTGTCCTCAGTTGGTCCTTAGTTTATCATTGTTAAAAATATTTACAGGAATTTGGAGATTCATCAATAACCTCTTCAAAAAAATATTTTAACCTAGAAACATATAAACTAACAAAAAATTGTATTATCAGTGATAACTTACTATACTGAAGATTTGCCTGACCAGTGTACTGATGGCACTTCATCCAGCTCACATTACATGTTAACAGGAACAAAGTTGTATTATCCATTGTAAGAATTTATTTAAATCTTGTATTGTTTTAGCACCTACTCTCCAAGTCTGATGTCACTGACTTGAAAGTTACCTTATTTACAGATTTCTGAAAGTATTCAATGTGTCTCTTCTGTTTTGGTGGAGTTCTCACTTCCATAAGTACACAGAACATGATAATACTAAAAGTTTACTGGCAAATAAAGATGTACTTGGTGTAAATCCTTCAGAATTAATCTTTTGGTGGAGCTAAGCAAATGCACTTAGTCTGTGTTTGCAGCATAGTTTTCAATTTAATATGTTTTTCTTGTCTGATATCAAAGCAATTTAATTCCCCTGATTATTTTTTATGAGGAAAACTTTTTTTTTTGTCTGAATTTTTCTGTTTGAGGTATTTATGAAACCACGGGTTTGTCTCCTGAACCTTTTGATAGTCTCAGATTTAATTTCCTTGAAGACGTGATCATCTAATAAAGCAACCTCTCTTCTTTAAAAAGCATATATACATCAAGAAGTTTCTGAATTTTTATTACATAGAAACACAGACCGGTTTGGGTTGGAAGGGACTTCAAAGATCATCCAGTTCCAACCCCCTGCCATGGGCAGGGACACCTTCCACTATCCCGGGTTACTCCAAGCCCCGTCCAACCTGGCCTTGAACACTTCCAGGGATGGGGCAGCCACAGCTTCTCTGGGCCAGTGCCTCACCACACTCTGATTAAAAGCTTTTTTAATCCTTAATTGGATACTGGATATTTGATTAGAGACAGTTTTCACAGCCTGATTCTGTTGTCAGGCTAGTTTAAAGTGTTGAGTTGTTTTTTTTCTTTTCAGTCAAAGTATTAATCATTGGCATTTCTGTAGAGATGTAGATTTCTTGAGTCTTTGAATCTTAGCTTCTTTATTTTCTTTTAAAGTTGTTCTCTTTGAAATAAAGTGTTTTATTGATTGTTTTGTTTCAGTTCTGCTCCACTGAGAACATATGTATATATGGCAAAGTTTTTTTGTAAAACTGCATACTTTAGTTATTTTCTTAAAACATTTTTCATCTGCATGCTAAATGTTTGCTCATCGCTAAATATGCCATAACCTTCCAGTATCTGTTTTCTAAAAATTTTGTTATTACCATTTTATAAATAGTAACATGGAATTGAACATTCTTCTGTCATGATTTACAGACCTTAACATGGAATTACAGAATGATGTGTCGGTCCAGTGTCAGAATGTGAAGCTGTACTTTCTAGTACCTGTGGAAAAATTGAGTTCTTCTCTTTAGTATAGAAATTAAAGTAAACCAGCACATCTGGTATTGAAGAGCACTTTCATCATTCTAGTTGTATTTTAATTCATCACATCTAGCTGTGGCAGGAACAACATCATTATCTTTTGTCAGCCTAAAACTCTACTGAAGCAATGTTATGTAATCAGTTTGCTCTCAAATTTCTTGACAGATTCAGACAAGAAACAAAGCTGAAGATGTTAGAAATTCAAGAGGTTACATGAGGGAATTTTCTTTTTTTTTTTTTCTGATAGACATCTTACAAATGAAGAGCATTAAATGCTTTCATGTTTTGTTCATTACAAATAAAGTAAAGAACTGGTCAGAAAATGTCAATACCTTTGTCATTTTTTAATAGAATTGCAGAAAGTTGGAAGGGACCCATGGGGACCATTGAGACCAACTTGTGATTCCACACAGGGAAATCTAATAGATAGTGAGTTGATATCTAAGAGCATTGGGTTTAGTTTAGAGAATTTTCTGTAGTTGCAAATTAAGGTTCAGCATATAATTTTAATGTAAATTAGTAGATTAAGTTAAAATTATATTCCTGACCCTTTATTTTAACAGTTATCAGACTTAATAAGCATATTTTAATTTCAGAGTTAGTGGAAGATTTGCAGGAAGTGGCCAAGAAGTTTATCAGAACCCATATCTAGGTGGTACAGACCTCTGCCCCTGGAAGTGATCCCTGTTCCCAGATCAGGGAGCATATGTGCAGTGCTTGGCCTTGTGCCTCTGGGATAATTTAGGCAGTCCAAATGTCCTCTGAATCCTGTGTTGTGTTCCTCTGGCTCTGAGAAATTGTCAGTACTTTCAGGATTTCTTCTGACTCACGCTACCAACAATTGTGTGTCTGTGTTAGTATTTGGTCCTAAGGCTGATATTTTGATGCTATGATGTCAAAGGTATTTTTTGTATGTTACAAAACTTGGTTTGGGCAAGTTAAGCTGTGTTTGAGGTGTGGAGATTTCAGAGGTTGGGAGGTCTCTGTAGGCAAAAGGAACAAAACCTGATGTGGTCTTGTTTACACTCCCCAAAGAGACTTGGTTTTGGTTTTTGGCTTTGGGTTTTTTGTTTTGTTTTGCAGAAAAAGTAACAAATTTTTACTGGAAGAGTACATGGGTTACATCTCAGAAGGAATTAGTTGTTTCATTCAGGAAGATTGCCCTGGGAAAAATAAATGCATGTGGTGTGGGTGCTCAGGGGTGGAAGACCGAAGAATCAAACAACTGGGTTTCAGTTCATAGCAGGGACAAACCCCTCCAGAACCTGCCTAAACCACAGTTAATAATGACCCTGCATGCAGGCATGTTCCAGTTGGCTTTAGAATACTTCAGTAGGTGTTTGCCCATCTCTGTCATGATATTTGAAAGAACTGAATATTTTTTCAGTTCTTGATTTCTAAAACCTTCACTATATTTCAATATGTTTTTAATACTTAAAACTAAAAATAAATTTATAAGGCAGATAAAGAATGTGTGTAACCCACTCATCTTTTTGAAAATCAGAATTAATATCAAAAGGGTCATTTTTGTAAACCTCTTCTAAAGGGGTTTTTGTAATTTTCAAGTTGCTTTCAATACCAGGTAAACTCTGTCTAATTTTGAATTACTTGTAAGTGAGCTGAAGATATCTTTTGTTTCTCCTGAATTCTATTTCATAAGTAGATAAACTATTTTTACACGTATTCACCTCCCTCTGAGGAATGTCTTCTTTTAAGACAGGTCACTGAGACTTCTCCCCAGCTATGTCACAAAATGTAGTCAGATCATCTCCAGGTGCTTTAGAAAGAGAAATACAGAAACCTGATACATAATTATTTGCCTCATGGTTTTGAGTTATTTGCCTCAAAGTTTTGATTTATTGTTTGCTGTTTCAGTGTGATAAAACTTATTCTGGGACTTTCTGTTCTGTCTGTATGAATTGCACAGTAAATATTACATCTTTCAGCAAGCTGAATGGAAATTGTAATAACCAGCATAATATAATCCTAATTATATTTCTAGATTTTTGCCTTCTGTAGCTCATTAATAAGCTGCATGAACCTTCTGGTCTAAAAATATTTGTTTCTAACAAGATAATAAGTGAAGTTATCAGCATACATTTCTGTAGTAATTATAAGATAATGGTAGGAAATAATTGCTCCTATTCCTCACAGTCTGTCATTTTTGTATATTGGGACCAGATAGAGTTTATCTTTTCTGGACATTAAATGTATGGTCTAGTTTCTTATTAATATTTTCTTTTCTTTCTAGCTCACAGTTTTTCATGTTGAATGAAAGAGCGTGGTATTGTGGCTTATTAAAATAATATATTGATGTTTAGACCTTCAGAGTTGGTATTTCTTCTGCACTTTTCAGGTGTTTAACAAAAGCTCACACAGTTAATAACAATGGGACACTTTGATCCCTATTAATGTAATGTGTATCAGTGTCAGAAAATACACTGAAAGATTGTGCTAAATAATAAAAGTAACTAGTGAAAACATCCCAAGACTTGGTTTAAATGATATTTGAAGATGTGACTTAATTATTGCTGTCTTGAATAAATACTTGTTATTTCTAATATATCATCTGGGGACACTGTACTAAAAATTTAATTTAGTGATTGTTAGAATGGACCAGTGTATTACAGGGTGGTTAACAGGTGGTCTTACTCTCTAGCTTTCTTTTTTTATTTAAATTTATGAAAAAAAATTAAGATTTTGATTCCAATAAAAAAAAATTATCAGCAGAAACCATAAAAGAATTGACAGACTCGGGCTGAAACAGCTGAACTCTGCGAGTCTGCAGGATCAACTCTGAGAAGAAAAATAAAAACAAACATCTTCTTAGCAGGTGTTTGATTTGCTCTGTCTGTAACCATCTTCTTCCAGATGTTGGGTCAGTGGAGGGACTTGCTTATCACAGAGCTTGGGACACCCTGTACTGGACCAGTTCTACCACATCCTCCATCACGAGACACACCGTTGACCAGAGGCGTCGAGGGGCTTTCAACCGGGAAGCTGTAATAACCATGTCAGAGGATGATCATCCACACGTGCTGGCTCTGGATGAATGCCAAAAGTATGTATTTCATCTTTCTTACCAGATTTTAATTTCTGGCACTTCTTTATTTCACAGTCAGCTAATGCTGTGAAATACTAATACCTACGAAGGTTAAGTAGATTTCTTCGTTTAGGAAAAAAATTGTTAATATATTTTATAAATATATTGCAGAATTAAGGTACAACATTTTGTATGTTTTCTTGTTTCAAATAGTCATTACATTTTCATGGAATGTTGAAAAGTTCAAACTACTTTTCTTAAAAGTGAGCTAAATGCAAATTAATGAGTGGTTGTTTGAGTGATTTCATCAGAAATCTTATTGCTTAAATTAAAAAAACAGTAATTTAAGTATTTACAGAAAGGAACCTGAGTTTCTTGTGTGCAAATTATGGGCCCACATGTTTATCTCAGAAACTAGTGTAGTATAAAAGTATATAACAAGAGATGAACATTTACAGTACTTAAGGACAATATCCTGCAAAGAAGTCTTAGTTCCCTTTTGGCCACTCTGAGCAAGGCTGTGTTTCTTAGTAAGGGAGTAGGAAAGTTTATATTTCTACTCCTGTTAATAAATTCTTAAAAATTTGAGGTACTTTAATCTTCTCTGTTAATGTGGAAAAAAGGCAACCAACCTTTTCTGCTTCTTGTAGCTGTCTCCCCTTTGGCGAGGCTGGGCTCCATTAATTCTGTATTAAACCCCATTTTAAAATTGGTAGCTGAATTTACAAGGTTGCATGAGTAGTCAAGGTTATTTCCATGTGTGATTTCATGTCCTGTTTATGCAAATTAAGAATTTATACTGTATTTTAAAATATGTTTACCTGGATATCATAAATAAACCACCTAAATACTGATGGAGATTGTAATAAGAAAATGAGCAGGTTCTGATCAGTCTGTGAATTACATCCACAGCCCATTCCATAACATTTGTCCACCATTGTTAATCACAAGAGGCTGAATGAGCCTCCTGTAAAGCACATTAATGTGACTTTTTTCCCAAAGTCAACCTTCTGCATCCCAGTCCTTTGGTCTGTATCACATTTCTAAAATGGGAAAAGCTACAGGTTAATTTCTCTGTTAGAAATTACAAATATACACATTGGCAGAATTAAGTTTATATCACTCCACAGCTTCTATCTCTCTGTGATGGTTTATTAGCATACAGACATGATCAGAATTGAACAGATCTGTAAGAGGAAAAAAAACTGTACTTGTATACAAATTAATGAACTAGGAAACTGCTGTAATTTATAGGATATTGGCTATTAGATTTTCTTATTCACCACTGATTATCACAATTACTCCTAGATGACATTCAAAATTGTCTGTGAAAGCATATGTGTTTTTTTTTTCTGTTGCTCATTTCATAGAGAACTAAATTATAAAATGTATCTTATGGTTTTATTTGTTATTTTGATTTTAATACAGCTTAATGTTTTGGACTAACTGGAATGAGCAACTCCCAAGCATCATGAGATCTACCCTCTCAGGCAAAAATGCACAGGTTATCATTAGTACAGATATTCTGACACCAAATGGACTGACCATTGATCACAGGGCAGAGAAACTTTACTTTTCAGATGGCAGCTTGGGAAAAATTGAGAGGTGTGAATATGATGGATCACAAAGATATGTAAGTAAAACAAAAATACTGACTATACTAATTTTAAATCTTTTTTTTTTTGCATTTTTTAGCACTTTAAAGTGAAAATGTTACAGAAACATTATTAGTTGCCTAAGTTTCTCCCAGTATTAGTTGTATATTACATTTAAGACTTAGAACTTTATTGAACTACAAATAATGCTCTATTTGTTGAGAATTTCTTTTCTGTAATGCTTGAGTGTTACTGGACAATTTTTTTTTCTTTTCTAACTGTACATTTTCCTTTACTCTTTCATCATAATACTTTTGGTCCTTGAGTGCCCTATTAGTTTGAGCTCAAGTAGACCTTTTACCAGGAAGATGCTGAAGGCAGTTTGTCTGTGCTTGAGATTCTGTTGCGTGTTTAGTATTACTCTTCTCATATTTAATGAAATCTTCCTTTCAGGGATTTTGTACCTCCCAAAGTTCAGGATAAAATGAATGAAGGATGTGTTCTGGCTTGTATTCCATTCCTAGACATAAAAGTTAGTGTACATCATCTCACTTTGATATCTATTAACTTTGAAAATGTCCTTCATATGCAGTATAAAAGCTTAAGAAATATTTTTGCATCCTAAATGACAATACTATGTTTTTCTGCAATCTTATCCAGAAGTCTAAACACACTTTGTTTAGACAAAATTTTCTTATCAGAACAAAATAAGAGAGCCAAGCTTGTAACAGCATGTAGTTTTGCATAATTTCCTTTTTCCTTTTGCTCTCATTTGTATAAATTAACCACAACTCACTAATGTTTTCAGAAGCAGTAAATATATCAGAAACTGGACAAACCAAAGCTAGAAGGATCCTAAATTTTAAAGTCTTTGTTTATATATCTACTGTGAAAATTGATTAACTTTCTTGGTTAACAGAAAGAAGGCAGATTGGGGGTTTTCTTTGGAATTTTGTTCTGCATTTTCATTTGGGAGATAAAAACAGGATGTTTTTCTTAAATTCTGCTTCCATTCAACAGTTCTACTCAAATATATCCAGTCTTCTCTGTTATTATTCCTGACCATTTTGAATAATTATGTATTTGGAAAGTCCCTCAGTTTTCTGTCTGCCACATAAAAGTAATTTTCAGATGGTGTCTTGAGGGACTTGTCACCATCTTAAAATACAGATATAAGGAGTATATATAGGAATGAATATAGGGAGAGGAAATTACCCATTTTTTTCTGATACTTGTCAACTTTGTCAACTATTTCCTTTGTAGAACTTGGATCACAATTTGAAAGTTGTAATATATTACATTATCCTTCCCTTGATTTCCTGTCCTTTATTTCTATTTTGTTATCAGTTTTGAAGACTGACAGTAAATTAAAGGATTTTTTGGATGTTACTCCATCACATGTTTTAATCCACATTATTATAACTGTAAATGACAAACTGTCTTGAAGTCAGGTTCATTGGTCAATTAAAAATGTGTATTTAGAAGACACAAGCCACTTTTATCTCTTTGACAAGTAGGAAGTTGTGCTAATACTTCTTTGTGTGTGTGCCTGCAAGCTTATTTCTAATTCAGACACTTATTCTCGAGTTCCTGGAGCTTAAGGATGTACTGAAGTAGTTATATACATTTTGTTCTGGGGATTTGCTTTGCTTAAGTACATTGTCATCTCTATGTATGAAGTTATTTGTCTACATCACTACTATTTTTGTCACGTTTATGAGGGAAAAGAGAAAAACATCTCATTTAGATCACAAATAGTAAGTAATTTTTAAAGTAATGTCATCTTCTATGCTTTCTTCAGTAATTTTCTCTGAAAATAACTCTTCCTAGATTGGATATTCTCTTCTTCCTCTTCCAGCTTGAGAGGAATTCCTAAAGTATTTTCTTATGCTTTTTTTCAGTTAGAATTATTTTTTCCCATTTGTTTTGGCTGTATTTCTGCTTTTTGATGTATACCTCTGTCTTGTACTGCTGGTTCTTTTTTTCGTTTTGCAATCGCTTTTAGTTTTACTTTGCTGATCCTGTTTTACTTAAGGTTTTTATCAGTTAAGTACAAGGTAATTAGTAGATATTTAAATAGTTTACTTCATCTTTGCACAGGGTATAACAAAATAGGAGATGGGACACGATGCAACTTAGCTGCAGGAACCATTACTAAAATCCACTTTTTAATGAGACCTCTAGCTTTCAATTTGCATCAGCAAGACAAACTGTTTTCTCAACCACTGGACATTGAAACGCTCAATTTTCCTACTATATGACCTTTTGGGTTGACTTTCTGACATTTTAACTCTTCTTCCCAGTTAAATAAACAGGAAAGCTCCTGACAGCAAAAAACTGAGTCCATCATGATCTTCTGAAGGCTTCTTGGGAGGTCTGTTGTGTTACATATACAAGGATACGCTGCTGTTAATTGTCCTACACTGATACTTGTTTTGGGAGAATCAGCCAATTCTATTGCCAGAAACACTGATCTGAGTACTCATTTTTCCTGCAAATGAGGGTTGTCATACCAAAAAAACACCCAGCAGACTGTTAGTTCTTGCCTCACCAGCGGCACTTCAGCAGAGTTGCTGATCACCTTTGAGATGAATTCTTAGTGATACAAGTAATGCCAGAACCCAAGCTGGTAATTGCATTATTGATTTCATGAAATAATATTTCCAGGGCAGTTGTTTCACTTCTTTCATGTGCTATCCAGCCTGACAAGATCTCTGGTGTCTGTGACATTAGGAGAATACAAGTAATGACCATTTCACTGTTCTGGTGATCTGAGCTTCTTTAGGGTGTTTCAGCGTGGTCCTGCCATCAACCACCTGTCAAAAATAGTTTAAACAGATTACCCTTGTCCTCACTACCTCTGCTTCATTGCTCTCCAGTTTCAGTTAGGTTAACAAAGGTAGAACATGAAAGGCTAATGGTAATGTAATGAATTTTCTTCCAGACAGCAGCTTCTCTCTTCATTCCACTCACCACAATAATCTAGTACAATGAATGAGTAGAAAATCATTTAGCAGTATTGAATTGACTCTTTTAAGTGGATTGTAAGAGTTTATTGATTTTGTGTTGAGCTGATATGTTAATACTAGTATTAAAAAACTAGTAGTGGTTCCTGGAATACTCTTTCAATTTTTTGAAATTTCTTTGTAACTTTTTTTCCTTTTTATTACTTAAAATAAATAAAGGTTGTTGTGGGTTTTATGAAACATTTCTCATTCTACTCTGTCAGATCTCCCTGATTGAAAAGCAAAAGTGGCAATTATTTTTTTTCACAATCACTCCCCCATTTTCTTCCATTTTTGCTCCTGCCCTCAGTTGGATTTAATATTGTGGCCACAGCTGTTTTTAGCTGCTTAGTACTTTAATTATATCATTTTGTTCCTGAACACAGAGACTGAGCCAACAGCAAATAAAGCTGATTTCATGTTTTAGACTTATTTTTCCAATAAATTGTGAGCTACTTTGATTTTTTTTTTTCTTCTTCACAGTTTAGTGTTCTCTAACGTTTTACATGTGGAAAAACTAGAAAGGTAGTTAAACTCCTGTAAACGGATGTCTGCCTGGTTGTTTTCTAACATTCAAGTTGGAATGTTTTGATCTCAGTTATAGTTTTGTAGGCCTACAAGTGTGATTGTTAGAATCAGTAAGGGTTTAGAGGTGTTTCTGATAATTATAACCTTCATGTAATTGCAACCTGTCAGAAACAGAAACTTTCTGTTTCTAGAATATATTCTGGTTTTATTCAGTTGTATTTCTGTATTAAAGCAATTAAACAATTTCCATACTAGGTGTTCAATTTCTGTTATGTTCAGAAACATTTTACCAGATCTGCTCTTCAAAATACTAAATGCAGAAATGGAAGCTGTTTGTCTACACATTACTGAAATACTTGAGTTTATAATTGAAACTAAAATTACTTTTCAAGTATTATAGTTCTTTGTGGTAGAAATATTATTGAGGAAATCCAAGTAATTTTGGTCAGTTCTGGAAAGGTCTTCATGATGACATCAGTGTTACCTTGAGAAGTGGCTGAATAACTCGCTAAGGCAAGATAAAAGTGAGATCAACCAAGGTAGCTAGAACAAAGAGAAATCATGCAAAATGCTAGCAATTTTAAATGCAAAATGTCCAACTCCATTAAAATCAGAATAGTCTAAAAAGTCTTAAAAAAGATTTTCACCACGGTCTGAACATGAGCAGTTACAAAAAGATTCAGGTCCTGAATGTGATTTTGGGTTGAAGAATCACATTACTGTATTCTCTGTGTACTAATAAACAATCAGATGTGAAAACTAACCTGAAGGAAAATCGTGTCGACTAGAAGGCAGATATTTTGATAAACTTGGATGGTTGCCTGAAAAAAAAAATAAAATTGAACCTGCTTTCCATGTGGAAATCACTCAGTTTTTTCTGCTTCCCTGTGATTTTTTTACGTGGCATTAGAAACAGTAATAGCAGAGAAACAAGAAATGCCAATAAAAATTGATGTTGTTAACACATACACAATTTACAACCTAGACATTTAAGTTCACTGTGGCTTGCCTTTCCTATTTCCACATATTATAATAGTTAGGGGAGTAAGAGTTATGTTCTGGGCTTTTTAATCAATTCCTCTTTCTGGACTAGTATAGATATTCTTGGCAGTTAATGGTACTAGAAGTGAAGTGGATTATTTTAATGTTCTCTATCCAGTAATATAAATACAGTAGTTGTAGTGGGAATGTTCTGTTCTTGATCCCTTTCTCTTGCAAATATGAATAAAAATAGTATTTGTTTCTCAGCTTTTTAAATGTCCACATTTGCCTTTAACATTCATCTGAAGAAACCCCAAACCAATACAGTGAGTGAAATACCCACCCCTGTTCAGTGAGTTGTTTTTCTAGGGAGTTCACTCCATTGACATTGACGAGTTGCTTTCTTTTCAGGAGTTCTGTAAAGTATTGCTAAGCTCAAACCTAATGAAAGTTATTCCCTAGCCAGAGGCAATAAAATCCTCTAATCCCTGAGAGGTAGAGAGCTGGTTGACACAGATCCAGGACTTTTAGTTTGGGACTGTTTGCTGAAATACCTTGAATGTCCAGTGTTGATAGCCCAGTAGAAATTAACTTAAAGAAGGAATTAGTGAAAAGATAAAACTAATCTCTAAAGCTATGGAGAAAAAGATTATTTATAATACCTCAGGCTCCCAAAAAATTCTAGGAGATTGAACTAAATGTAATATTAGATGAAGTTTGTAATTTATGAGGTTGGAAATAAGTATTGTGGCAATAATATGTGTGTAGTTTCAAAGAACATGGTTAATACCGTGTAATTTCCAGAGCTGTGTACTTACCATTCCAAAGGAACAGAAAAGTACAGACCTGTTACAGTTGCTTAATCTGTCATTCAGCTGAACTGGAAATCAGGGAGCAGCTGGAACACTGCAAGTTTAGCACTGCAGTTTGGTCTTCAGTGCCTTAGATGTTCATTACCAGCATGGAGGAACAGAAATGAATTGCTGAAGAGGAAGCACTTCTGATTTTGTTTCATTTTTCTTGGGTAATTCTACAGAAAGAGGATCTTGTTGTTCTTGGTAAATGTGGTGTTCTAGTATGTCTTTTGTATCTTTTGCTGTGTGACTATTCAAGTTATTTAGAAGGCATTTTTGAAAGATAAAATAATTGAAACCAAAATCTATGCATTAAAGATATGGCAATGATGCAAATAGAATCTTCATTCAGACCAATCAACAAAAAGCATGATTATTTTTAGTAGTTTGTGGCAGTGATTGACACTGTTCTTCCACAAAGCCCAACATAAACCTACACTAAAAAATTCTTCTAATTTCTTTTGTGGTAACAAGAATCTTCAGTACCAAATTTCTTTCTTTTGTCTTTAACATCCACTACCACTTCTGGTTAACGTTTTTGTCCAATAACATCACGGTGTTGAAAGGGCAGAATTTGGACCCTCCAGATTGAGGCTTATAGATTTGTTTATCCAGCAAGATATAGCATTTTTGCTTTTTACTGAAGCAGTCACATCAATAGCAAGCAAAACAAGGAGTCTGATCTAAATGCATATCTCTTTTTTGGTGTCTTAATCAAATACATAAAAATTATGAATTAGATTATTTTATGTTTTACCCTGGCTGTGCAACTGATTTCCTTGTATTACAGTCTCATAATTTTTTTCGTAGATTCTCTTTTTATAATCTTTTAAGAACAGTATTCATAGCTTAATAATAAATATGCAATACTAGTTTACGGCTTTAATTTTAAACAATAAAATACATTAGATAATTTTGACTAATGTAGTGTTCTGTATAAGTCAGTTCTGTTAAAGTGAGCTTTCTGATATTGATGTAAAATGTTATTTATTTTTTAATTAATGGTATTGCTTTATTCTTGTAAAATAATTTTATAATGTAAGTGACTTTAAACTGTCATAATATTTTAACATTTTTAAGTGCAATTCTCTGTACTAGAATTACTTTGTTATGGACCTCTACAGAGGTTTGGGTATCTTTTGAAAAGTGAAGAGCCCTTAAGAACCATTTAGAAGCTTTGTTAGATAGTACTGCCCATTTATTAAACATTTTGAAAGAGAAATATTATCAATAAGCCATTCACTAGAGTTAAAATACTTAAAAGCAACTCATATTTCAAGCTGGTGTATTAACTTTATGCACTCGTCTTTAAAAAAACCCCAACGATATTTCTCTAAAAGTTGAGTGTAGTCATGAGAAGAATCATCATGAGTCTAGTTCTTACTGACAATCTAATAAGAGTTTTATATAAATCATCCAAATTACAATATTCTGGCAGAAATTCTTGTCTACCTGACATGTCTACCTGGCTGGCTCCCCCTCTTTTTCAATTTTTCTAGAGAAACTACCACACATATCTCAAAATAGAGCAGCTATATGTTAAAACAAAAGCTCTCTGGATAACTTAAAAAATAAAAAAATACAGTTAAAATTAAATTGTCTTCCAACTTCTGAATCCCCCTCATCCATCCCACCCCTCCTGTCTTCTCATCTCTTTAGAGGAATGAGAGAAAACTTTACATCTGTTACTCAGAACCTGAGGTATTCCACCTGCATGTTGGTATCATTTAGAATTAAAACATGTGATGTACTATTGGACATGTCTAATTCAGGTGGAAGGGGTGGTAGGGAGGTCTTGTTCAAGTTTTCTTAATTTTTTAAAATTGTACTTAGACTTAAAAAGTAAAAATAAAAATTGTTACAATTTTCAGCGTTATTCTATAAACCAGAACGTTTAGGATTTTAAAAGGGCTGTAAAGTTTTGACCAAAACCTCATAGAAATATGAACTCCTTATTTTGGATGCTGGAATAAAACCAGTGTCCTTGGATAGGGATGTGGCATAGTGGAGGAGAGGAAATGCTATGAGCACTAGTGAACAAATGTTTTGGACGTTTGTTTTTGTGACACTTCATTTGGATCTCAGCTCTCCCAAGGTTGAACAGCAGTGATCAGTCTGTAATGAATTTACATTGTGTTGTTATTATGATCTGAGAAAAATTATGACAGTGCTACTGAGCACAGAAAACTGAACAGGGTAGTGCCTTCTTTAGCACTGATTCTGACAACAAAACTCTTCCAACTGGGAAAGTTTCACATTTTCATGGAGAAAAAATATGGGGTTGCAAACTCTTCCTGGCTGGGTTTCATACAGATCTTTCAGAAACACATGATTTTTATTTTTTTTCATGGAATGTCTGAATATGAATAGCATAGGATTTTAAGAGTGTATTATGAAAAGTGTCTTACAGTAAATGTGCACAATTACAGAAGAAATCGTTTGCCATTAATACGTTCCCATTTATCTTTTAATGCTTTTAATTTTGGAAAAAGGTTGGTTAGAGAAAAGTTATCGTCTTGGGCTATTTATCAGTAAGAAAAATCTTTCCTGGAAAAAAGGGTTTTCTAGTCAAACGTTCTTTAAAATATGCAGAAATATATGATGTGCATAGTAATGTAGAATTTGTGAAAATTATCCGATTAATATAAGTAATTTTGATATTCTGTCTGTATAAGTGAGTTCAAGCATGACCAGGAATGCTCCTGTGCACTGGACTAGAAATATCTATGTTGGCAAATCGTTGTAATGCTCTGGGCGGTGAACTTGGCATAGGTGTGAACAAAATGCCCCTGGAGCATTTCTTGGTATTGAATCCTGCAGAGTTAGGGCACCTTCTTAATCTCCAAGGCATAGCTGTAGCAGCAAAAATGGTGGCTTTTATTTCACAGAATTAAATTTGGATGTCCTGTTTATTAGGTGTATTTTTTTTATCTGAAGAGAAAGACTTCCTCCCCCTGCAATTACTTATTTAATTATTGAGTATGGGATTGACCATTGCTACTTCTGCCTCATTACAGCATGTTTAAGATAGCACCCACTTTCAAGTAGGCTGAGCAGTGAGCAGAGCACCAGCCCCTGGGCAGGTGTGCAGTCAGCAGGAATAGCTCAGATTCATCACATGTGCTGGGCTCATGGAGATTTCCATGAAATCTCATTGTTTTTATAAAGGTCCTTTAGGAAAGGAGATAAAGGACACAAAGCAGACGGAAAACCATGGTGATCTAAGTAGAGATCTGGGTTGAGAATTGATGCTTTAAAAAGAGTGATTTCTATTGTGTTGTTAAAAGATGTTATTTTTCTGGTTTTACCCCAATTTCACTATGCTAAGTCGTACATAGACATGTATTCATACTTTATGAATATACATGAGTTACTATTTTTTTCCAGAAAAACCTGGAAGAATACAATTTGATAAAAATATTAAGAGTATTATTTATCTCCATTAGCTAATGGAGAAGTATTAACCCCCTTCCAAATAACTTTTTTCAGCTGAAAGTAAATTTTCATTTAGAAAACTGATTAAAAATGTCATATTCTTCAGAATAGAAACTGTACATGTGAAATTTTTAATTCTGATACATGAAAAGAAAGAACATATATGAAAATATTTTATAACAGCTGTGATTTAGACTGAGATCAAATTAACTGCATTTGTGCAGTTTTCTTTCAAACCTTACTATATAATGAAGTACAATTCATGTTTTCTGTCAAGGTTTTAAACTGATTAATTCTATGGTGAGATTTTTTTTTTTTTTTTCAAGTGGAAAACACAAAACATTTATTGTCTTGGGTTCAAGTTTCTAACGTGATCATATAGTGACTGCTCTTCAGATCTGAAACATGCTTCTCACTTTGATTCATAAAAACTCCTAATTTTTAGACTTTCAACCATGTTGAAAGAACCTCTTGTTCTCTTTTCTGTTCAAACTATTAAGCAGGTAGTGTGTTGAGTAGGTATCTTTACAGACAGCTTTAGATAAACTGTGATTTTTTTAATTAAGGAACAGATGCCTGGTTTTCTGCTTGCAACATCCTTGTAACACACTTTAAGTGCTGTTATCCCATTTTTCCAGGTTCTGTAAGTATAGAAGTATTAAGTGTTTTGTCTAAAACTATAAAGTGATGTGAGTCCCCGTTTGCACTTTAAAAGCTTCTTAATCAGCGACAACAATTATTCTCATGTTTCTCTTCTGTGCTTATGTATTTTAGGTAATTGTGAAGTCTGGACCAGGCACATTTCTCAGCCTGGCTGTGTATGATGAATACATCTTCTGGTCAGATGGGGTGAGGAGAGCTATCCTGCGTTCCAGTAAATACACAGGAGGAGACACAAAAGTTCTTCGTTCTGATATCCCTCATCAGCCAATGGGCATTATTGCTGTTGCCAATGACACCAACAGTTGTAAGTTGCAAAGCAAGATACACTGTTTTCTGAATTCCAGAACCATTCGTATCAGATATTTTATTTAGTTTTAACGGAGTTAAAACATTTCATGGTGTTTCAGAAATTCTTGTTGTAGTAGCTGTTAACTTAGGATAGGGTATAACCTCTTTCCAAGCAAATAAATATTGTTGAATGACCATTTTCTGCTGTGGATGTTATGCTCAATGGGTGCAGTTAAATATTTTCCTGTCGGATTTTGTCAGGTTTGAATGTTGTAGGTTTTTCAAATTATTATTTTCAAGGTAGCTGTGTTTGTTTATCTTTAGTGTGCCAGCATCTGAGGCACGCTGACGTTTTCATCTGTCTGATAAAACCTGAATCAATTGCCCGTGAATCTGAGATATGGTGATCTTTGCTCTCTCAAAGACATTGGCCGTTGAAGCAAATTTAATAAAACAGAATTCCACTTTTATCATTTGTTTTTTCAGGTGAGTTATCTCCTTGTGCACAAATGAATGGAGGTTGTCATGATTTGTGCCTTCTGACGCCTGACGGGCGAGTGAACTGCTCGTGTAGAGGGGACAGAATTCTGATAGATGATAACAGATGTGTGAGTAAGTAATACTGGCTGACACAATGCTTTTCTATGCTGTGATGCAGTTGCCTATCATAAGACAGTTGGCTCAAGCCATTAATTTTATTTCTTTTATAAACTGTAAAAATTGGTCTGGCAATTCAGCACGTATCTGGCTTTTTAAACTATTTTGTCTGATAAGGCTTTTTGAGGATTAGAAAGCATTAATACTCCCCTTAAATCATTATTATGGTAGTGAGATACTGGTGAGATACTGCTTTCTTATTCATAGTTAGGATTTTTACATCTCTATCATGATTACTGCTGAGATAGAAGTGTCTGTGTGCATCAGTTGTATCTCTCTAGGACTCTATCATATGAATTATTGAAGCTGAACCTTAATTGAGGCCCTTTTTCTCACTTATTTAAGGTCAAGGCTGTGGTCAGCAATGGAAGTGAAAGAGGTTCAGCAGATAAATTCATACATTGGATGATGTGTTATAAAATTATTATATTGCATTTATATTTTCCAAAAACATTGCAACTCTAAAAATTGTTCTTTGGTAAAACCATGTTTATATCTTCATCTAGACCATGATGCAAGATTCTGTCTTCTAAATTAGTTTTTTGGAATGTTTGCAGGAAATGTTCCTCTGAGCTATTAGTAAAAGAAAAAAACAAGTAGAAGAAAGACTTAGACATTAAACGTTGGGGTTGAGTAGCCCAGGAAGGATGGAAATAAAAGAGACTACAGTTTAGCTGTCAGATGAAAAGTTACTTTCTTCGTAACACAGTTGAAATGGATACTCAATAAAATTGAAAGTTAGCAATTCCAGCTGATAGAAGGAATTACCTGTCCTTCCATAGTGCAATTAATCTATATAGTTTACTGCCAGTCAAGATTCTTGAGATAAAACTTCAGTAAAATTCAAAGAGGGATTGGATGCTTATATGGGTAATGACTACCCTGACTCCTCACTTCTCATCAAAGAAACACTTTGAAAGACATTAAAATGCTTTTTCTGCAAGATGGAGTTTGAAGCAATGTCTGCAAAGGTGTCCAGTTAGACTTTAACTGATTGCAGATTATGCCATACATACTTTTTTTTTTTCATATTTTCATAAAAACTGCAGTTTAAGGTGCTGAACTAGATGAACTAAAATTTCTTAGATCTAAGTTCTTACTATTCTAAAACATGGGAGGAAAAGAGAGAAAAGTAATTACTGTGATAAATTTGATTAAGATGTAGAAGACTGTATAAATTATATTTAAGATCATATCTCACCTTGTCCAAAATCTGTATTTTCAGCGTTTCTTTTATATTTTATTTCATGTTTGAATCAAATCAAGAAATTATTTTAATTTATTTTGGCTTGAATTTTTAATATATCAGGCACTGGTTCTTCCTGAGTTTGTGCTGAAGTAATTATAGTGGCTACAAGAAGGAAACATAATTATTCTTCTGGGTCTATTCTGGATACTTCTTGTTTCTCTCAACTTGGATATTTTGTTTAGAACTGTGACATGAAGCAGATGTATGAACTATCATGAAGTTCATGAACAAATTGTTCTGTGTCAACTTTGTGATAGCTTTTAGTTTCTTAGCTGAACCAATAGAAAATCTATATGCAAGAGAAAGCAGAAGTAAAAATTTTAAATGTGCATCTGGTTCTCTTCTGAAATAATAGATAAAACATGCACTAGATGAGAAGCTGAGAACACAAAAAATTAGGTGTATATCACTGGGAGTTTTTTGTGAATAAAAGGGAATAAGTAAAGTAGATACAGGAGGTTTTCTTAATTGGCTGTATCTTCACCATTTGATGTAGTGCATTGATGCTGGTAGCTGTGTATTACAGTGCCACAAAACAGAGTTGAGAGTTCAAATTAACTACTTGGCAATTGTAAATGTTTAATTCTTCCTTTTGGATGGGCTGTGTTGAAGGGATGTTTTTAAAGCATCTGTTAAGAAATGGTTGCATGCAAACTGGGAGTTGGGGAGAGGTGTGTGAGAGTAGAGGGTCTCTGAGCACAGTAGTTCCAAAGTCGTTCTTATCAGAATCTGTGCCTTGAAGTTATTTCAGTGCCTGTTCCTTCATGGATATTTGGCTCTGTATTTTTCTTTTTGGATTCTTTCTGTGAAAGCTTGTAAGTTCTGATGCCATGGTGGGTTTGTTTGTTTATTTATTTATTTATTTATTGCACCGAGGTTTTTGAAAACCGCCTAGCAGATGCTTCAAACACAGCCAACATGTTTCTCATTTTCACTAATTGTGAATGCTTTTAAAAAATTAGGTGTTAATGTGTTTTATTTTCAGCTAAAAATTCTACTTGCAACATCTATTCAGAGTTTGAATGTGGAAATGGTGAATGCATTGATTATCAGCTGACTTGTGATGGCATTGCTCAGTGTAAGGACAAGTCCGATGAGAAACTCTTCTACTGTGGTGAGTATTTCTAGGACTTTCACCTTCACGTTGTTATTTTGGTTGTATGTGCTTAGATTGTTTCTTCTGTGACTTTTTTCTACTTACTCATACCAACTGCTCGCCGAGAAAATACCAACTCACACGTTAGGAAAGCCCTGACATTGTATGGATAGAATTACTTAATATCTGAAAATATTTTTCCCTGCAAACTTCGTATATTAACTGACTTGTTTTTAATAAAAAGCATCTCAGATGTTCTGATATTTCTGTCTGTAAAAGAAAAATAAGGAAAAGCACAGCTAGCTGCTTTTTTAAAGATGAAAAATTGAGTACTGTCAGATTTAATTTAGCGATTTTGATTTAGTTTTTAGTAGTTAATAAGATTTTTTCTGATTGTGAATAGAAAACGCCTAAATAGAAATGTTATAAAATACAGAAATGGCTGTGTAATAGATATCTTTCCACACAGTTTTCTATTTAAGTTTATAGTGTTGTTATTCTTCACAACAGTCCATCTACATCCTGCAACAATTGAGATGCATGGATGTCAACTTCCATAATTTCCTCAAAGGCTTCTATCCTTACATATATTTTTTCCTCTAATAACCACTAACTGAATAATTTCCAGGTTTTTTTGTGGCCAACTGAGTTTGCCTGCTGCAGTGTCTAAAACACTACTGTTCAAATAATTTTCCTTCAGCACTGAGTCATGTTAGTGAATTCATGTGTCCTGCAAATGAAATTAAACCTCCTTGTTACTTGTGTGCCTGTAACTCTTAGCCTTTTTTCAGTTCTGTGTGTCCATATCACAGACTTGGAATCTCTTGTTTCCCATATGAACAATTTCATGTCATTTCAAACCCACTGTTTATGTTTACACCAGTCACCTCTGTAGTTTTATGAAAATGTCTCATTTAATTCCTGCAGTTCACCTCAGCCATTTTAATAATAAACAGAACAGTTTCTTTTTTTCTTTTTTTTCCCTTGAAAAAATTAACTGATTTTTTTTTTCTTCTTTCATCTTCAATTTGTGTCTCTTTAACATTCAGACTTCTGTGTAACTGCTTTGATCATGTCATGTAAAACTAACAGTGATGTTTCATCAGAACATCTACATGTAGATAACTTAGAAGGTTTAGTTATTTGAATCTGAAAAAAGATAAGACATCAGATGAGGAAATAAGAATCGGGAATATGCAAAACAGTGTTAGTTACCAGGGGAAAAGGCCCTTGAATTACAAGTGACAGCTTCAAAGTATTGTATGTGTTGATATATTTGTATTTATGTAAGCATTATTTGTATTTATGTAAGCATTATTTTTATTTATGTAAGCATAATGCTTAGAGATAAGAATTAATTTAAAACAAATGACAAACAAAGGCAAACCACAAAACCTGACACCACCTCCAAAAAAACCCGGATAGGTCTATTTTTAAATAGATTAATCCTCTTCGTCTCTAGTATTATTTTTAGTCATTTATTTTGTTCACAGTTCATGGAAAAATATTGAGTTTTTCATATAGTTTCTTTTTCTTTGTTAGGAGAGGAGAGTAGGTTGAAGGACTAGAGAAACAGTCATTTGGGAACAAATAAGAAAGTTGTAGTTGGTGAGGAATCTTCAAAACACTCTTTCTTGTCATTCCAGAGAAACTGTCTTATATGTCAGTAGTCTTTTTGAGATTTTCTGAGCTGCAAAAACTGTTCTATACTTTAATCTTGAATTTATATATTTTTAAGTATTGTAGAATAAAAATTTAGAAATAGATTTATAAATGAAATATTTTTTGCCCAGAGAATTTATGGATGGTCCATCCCTGGAAGTGTTCAAGGCCAGGTTGGTCAGGACGTGGAGCAGCCTGGTGTAGTGGAAGGTGTCCCTGCCCAAGGCAGGGGAGTGAAACAAGATGACCTTTAAGGTCCCTTCCAACCCAACACATTCCATGATTCTAACATCCAACAATTTGTCTTTCCATGGATTTACAACATAATTTTATGAAGAACATTATGTTAGTTTGTGGTGTGACAGTGTACCTTTTGACTTATTTTGCTACACCTTGGAAAAAGAGCAGGAAGAACTGGGGTTCTGTCATGAACTAGGTCATTGCTTTCTGAATCTGATAAAGTACGGGATATTGGAATCATTATTGTTGATTAACTAATGAAGTGAACATTATTTATTATTGTGACATGACTTCTGCAATGATTAGGGCTTTAGTAAATCAGCCCTGAATTTTCAAACATATCAATATGTGTAAAGTTTGTACATTCTTCAGTAGGGTTCTTGAGCAGAATGCTGGAAGTATTTGGGTTCAGAAATCCAGAAACTTCTCTGCTAGTATTTGTTGTTATTTTACTCTCCATTTATTCCTAATTTGGTTCAGGGCAAATTTGGTGTGTAACTCATTCTACCTGATGGAATTACTGATGCCACATGCAAACATTATCACAAAAAACTGTGTCAAAATAAATGCATTTAAGGCACGTGATCTTTTTATACCACAAGATAGTGAAAACAAGGAAATTAGGCTTTCCTTTTTAATTTTTTTGGGGTCATTAATTCTTTCTCATCATGCTTTCATTCATTATTCTTTATTTGTTTATCAGTCCAAGTTTTTCTGCTGGACAATAAACGAATAGTTTCTGAAGTTTTTCCTGTAGCTTCAAATGCTTTATCAGTTAATTTTTTTTTCTGGAATGTTTGTTTGGTTTTCATGTAAGCCTGTTTGTATTAGACACAAAGTGTCTAAATGAAAATATGTGCTTAACTTTCCAGAAAATAGAGGCTGTCGGAAGGGTTTCAAACCATGTTCTAATCGTCGCTGCATTTCAAGTAACAAAGTGTGTGATGGTGTAAATGACTGTGGTGACAACTCTGATGAATTTGACTGTAAAGGTAAATGGCAGTTATTTCCAAGGTGATTTTGGAGTATTGCTTTATAAATATTCAACATGTAAATAGAAGTAGCTAGAAAATACGTGTAATTTAATCATATTTTGGGATTGATATAAAGGCTGATTTTGGTTTACACCCACAGTCCTCTAGGACTATGACTATAAAATAAAATATAAATATACATATATATTATATATAACATTTTTTATTATAGATATATAAAATATAGAATACAGGTGCTACTTCTTCTATAATATAATAAATGAGAGTATCTTTACTACAGACAGAAGGGTTGAAAGATGGGTGTTTTCTTCTCTGAGTCTGCTTTTTCTTTGAAGTAGCAAGTGTTCTGTTTCTTTGCTTGTCAGATGCATGGCAACATCTGTGTCCTTTGCAAAGCTTACTAGAATTGTTCTCCCTTTTCTATCAGAATTTTTTTTTTGTTTAGTGTCTTAAAACATGAATATTTATGTTTGTGTACCAACCAGTGAATAAAGACTAGCTAAAAGACAACACAAATCTTAGTTACAATTCAGGAAGATTGGAGGGGATATTATCCCACACTATATAGGTAAAAAGCTATATAGCTGTAGTAACTAGCATTTTTTTGAAAACACTGAATGGTTTTTAATCATTTAGTTAAATATAGATAGGGAGAAAAGCATACAGGGGAAAAAATGAACCTGGTGTTACAAAAAAAGAAACCTGAGAGATTCATAGATGGTCCTGAAAATGCTTCTTCCTTCCTTACACGGTGATTATCTCAAATTGAGTTGAATTATACAGAGATACTTTTAGGCTAAAACATAAATTGAAAAATTAGAAACTTACGAGATCCTATAAACTCAAAAGCATATGTCTACTGAATTTTTAGCTATGGAAGGTACAGCGTGTTCTGACTGCCTCATTCTGAAAGGTAGAAAATGTTTAAACATAATACATATGATGTGCATCTTAAGAGTCTGTTTAGTAAACAAATTTACATCTTTTATGACCATGTGTTATAGATTCAGCATGTGCTTCGACAGAATTCCGTTGTGCAGATGGGACTTGCATTGGAAAATCAGCGCAGTGCAACCAGATCATTGATTGTGCAGATGCTTCAGATGAAAAGAACTGCAGTAAGTTTGTGTTTGTGCTTCGCTGGAGCATCTGCTCCATGATTATTCCTTGTTATGTGGCAGTTAATTCATAGTCATTACTGGTTGGGAGACCAACACCTGCATGGTCTGTGCAAGCTCAAGATAAACCCGAAAATTAAACTATAAGGCTCTCAGTCTGTGATAGGTGTGATGCACTAATTTGATGTCTCTTTCCAGATAATACAAACTGTGCTTACTTCTATAAACTTGGAATAAAATCTTCAGGATTTATTAACTGCAATTCAACTTCCCTTTGTATACTGCCAGAGTGGATATGTGATGGATCTAATGACTGTGGAGATTATACAGATGAACTAAAATGCCCAGGTAACTGTAAAAAAATAAATAGAACATTAATTTTATTTTTTTAATCTTAGTTGGGGAGGGGACAGTGTTTCTTATTGTGTTGCAAAATGTTTATTCAGTCAATAGTAATTTATTTAATATGGAGAATAATATAATACTGAATGCAGTTTATTCACCTTTATTTTGTGTTTCATCAGATTATGCAAATTATTACAAATTAATACTGCAGTTTTCTGAAGAAAATTGCAGTGTCTAGCTTTCTATTTCCTCCAGGTTAGGTCTGTCATTTATCATTTTTTATTTAAGTAAAACATGAGTCATTAAAATCTCATGCTCATCAAGCATCAGCATAATTACTCAGGAACTTTTATTAGCTACTGCTTTAGTGAGGGGCATTTCTTTTCTTCCTGGCTATTTTTTACTTTTCCTTTTATTTGGTTGAGGTCCCTGGGATAAGCTGCCAGGGTAGAATCCAGGGTTATTGCTTTTGTGATTGTTCTGGTCCTCAACCAGTAAAGAGGGATCATGACACACTTGAGTCCCAGACACAGGACTGGGGTTATTGCTGTTTATTTAATGTTATCCAATGAATTATTCACAATATTAAATTCTTACCTAATGAAGGATGGCATTTATGTGTTTGCTCTGTTTTTATCCAGAACCCCTCGTTTGAGTTTGAAAATATTAAGTCCAACGTCTTAACATATCTATAAATAAAGAAGTGATAAACTATATTTAGAATGAGAATACTTTAATCAATAGAGATTTATTGTATCCTGTTTGTAGGATTAGGCCCATCCTAGGAAATTCTCATCAAATTGAATAGAGTGCACTAAGAAAGAAACTCTGGGAACATCAAACCTGTATCTCCTCTCCTGCACCTCAAGCTTATATATATATATATATATGTGTATATATATATATATATAAATTGGTAGTGCTTTTTGCTTATAGTATTCCTGTTACTTTTGTCTTGCAGAACCACATTCAGTCTTTTAATTTCTAATCTACCTGTATTCCACTTTACACCTGATCTTGTAGTCCTTCAGTAATATCCTTACTCTTTACTTGCCATTGGCAAATAAGCCAGGATATTTTAAAATTTCTACTTTCAACATAAGAATATTTTGGTCATCTAAACATGCATCTCTCTTGATTATACTAGACCGGTATCCTGTATAGCAAATGAAATCTTACTTTTGCCTTGTATCAGTGCAAATACAATGTAATTTTTTGTTTCTATTGGTTTTCATAATTGGCTTATGCTAGAGTATAATTGTCCTCCTGTGACCTGTAACTCTCTTTTTCTAAGAATTAGTATGTATTAATAATATTTACTAAATAATAAATTCTATTAATTTGTAGAAATACAACTTTTAATTTTATGTTGGTAAATACTCTCCAGCTTTTGCCTAGTAATGAACATAATCTGATTATTTCCATTTAATATTCTGGGTTTCTGTGTGATAATCACACTGTGTCACCAGAAGTTTCTATTACAATTCCCATATGTTATGCCAAATTTAATGATGAAAATATTACTAGGATCCAGAGAAATCTAGAACTTCCCCACTACTGTCCGTCAACCTGACGTTAAAAACATTCCTCCTTTCTATAAAAGAGATTTATATTAAAATTATAGTTTCCATTCTAATCTTCATATTCTCTACATTATCTTAGTTCTGTAGAATTAATGTATATAACACTTCATTGAGCTCAGAATAGCTTATATTTACTGTATTTCCACAAAAAGAAAGGTTTTTTTCCATACCAAAGAGGATTTTGAGGGCAGTGTGCTGCAGCTCCAGTAAACTAATGTTGCATAAGTACACTAATGTGCATTTTATTCCATCATCCATTTATTTGTATCACTTTTTTTCTGTTTTTCAAATGTGTGCCAAAATCTTCCATCATTTTAATGTGTGACTAATTGCCTGCATCATTCCTCCCTTTACTTGGGAGCAACACCATTTGCATTCAACCTACATGTGATTTCCTTTGCCATTTCATTCAAAACTGACCGACTTAGGCACATTTCATTTTTGAGTATTGTTTCTATTATGAATATTATAACTCCCATTAGCAGTTTTGTTCAGTATCATTTTTCTTACAGAAAATTACAGCAAAAATGCTCATTTAGGAGTAGCTATACTTAGACAATCTTTAATATCTGCCAAATCATCATAGACGTCCCACTTCTTTCTTTGTTCTTTTTTTGCTACTCATACAGCTGTAGAAGCCATAAATATGATAACTTTATCTTTCTTTTTAAAAGAAAGGAGGCTGAAAACCAACCCAGTGCTGATTGCCTCAGTACATTGAGGGAATAATATAAACCGTGGCAGAGTTTCAGTGATCTCCAGTGCTCAGAACTCTATCTCCTGGGTTTTCCCAGGACCTTGCCTAAGATTTTGAAAATAACCTGTTGTTAGAGTAATATTTGTGCTTAAATAATGGAAATAAATATATAGCATGTTTTCTTTCCTCACATCTGTTTTCTACGCATTCATAAACATAAAATTTTAAATTACCTCCACACTCTACAAACAACAAAGACAACAACTTTGGAATTTCTGACAAAGTCTAAATCTCTGACTACAACATCACTGGTATAGCTGCTGTTAGTCAGCACATGAATCAGATTTGTAGCTTATCCAGTGATAAAAATACTGCCCCCATTAGGTTATGTTGTAAATTATGGTAGCTAGATCAGAAAGGTAATTCTGTCAGCTGGTGTAAAACATGAATCAATGTGTACCTGTCTGACCTCAAAACCTGTAAACTGAACTACTTACTTCTATAGGCCTTTTGATTTAGTTTGAAACTGTGCTCTAATTCTTCTCCAGAAAAAAAATGAAGTATTTCAGCTCCCTAAACTACTTAGCTGTCACTATTTTTTTTTTAATTTGTATGAACACAAATTATATAAACAGTATTTTTTTCATTTTTAGACATAAACACTTTGTCCATTAGTATTCAGAAATTTAGCAGAAATGTATTAGGCTCCTAATCATACAAGTAGAGACCATTTTACATTACATTCTTTATTTTATCACAGTTCAAAACAAACCCACATGTGAAGAAAATTATTTTGGTTGTCCTAGTGGAAGATGTATTCTGACCACCTGGCTTTGTGATGGGCAGAAAGACTGTGAGGACGGAGTAGATGAATTGCACTGTGGTGAGCATTTTATCTTTCTTGTGTTTCTGTAATCACTAATGCACTTTGAAAACAAACAAGTGTGCATTTTTATCTCAGACATTGGTTATAGACCTATATAAGAATATCTTTATATATTTTTAGATTCAACTCTAATACTTCATGTTGTCAATACCTTAAATTCCATCTCATGCCAGAATGAAAACCTTTTAATTTCTTTTTCTTAAGGATATGTTTATATACAGATTTTTCTATTTAATATTTAACAATTCCACTAATTCTTCAAAACTCCTAATTTTGAAGCAGTTTTACTTAAAAAAATGTCCTTCTTTTCTATTTTGGACAAGTTCTCCTTTTGGAACAGTTTTAGATATAATCAGTTTGAATCAGTATCTAGACCCCAACAGAAAACAGCCAAACATAAAAGTGGACATGCCTTTGCATCAGGGACCATACAGATATAATTGTTTAAAATAATAAAAGTAATGTGAATAAAATAAAGCATGAACTGTGAACTGGGTTAAGGGTCTGTTGTGTCTCAGATTTTTCAGATTCTTAAATTCTGCCTAATTGAGGAGCAATGCAGGTTGGTTTCACTAACAGTAAGAGCTGATCTTTTATCTTCAATTTGTATGGATTAACTTAACAGAGTATTTCTGTAATTAAATTGTAGCAGAACAGCAAAAAGCAGTATGAAATTTTCCTATTCCCTATTTAAATAAAACCTGATTTTTTTTAAATTTTTTTTTTTATTTTTTACTTTACTTCTTGACTTGACCAAACATTATACTTTACTCTCTTCATGACCCAGTTCCCATTAACATGCTTCCATATTTGGTTTGCAGTTTACATTGTATATATATACATCTTATAACTTCAAAATTAGGATCTGCTGTGCACTGTGACAATCAGAAAGTTTTGTGTTGATCATATTTATCAAGTGTAACTCACTGTTTACGTTTCCAGGTTTTATTACACATACATATTTGTATGTAATATTGTAAAATGTATTAGCTGATTTTTTGTGGGTGAGAGAGAAGGGGATTAAGTCAATTCTGCTTTCTCTACTGGTCACTCTTACCCATTTTGAGGTACTTGTTACAATAGTCTACTTGTAAATTCAGATTGCATTACTTATTTTTTTTATTGTAAATTCTGATTGCATTAACTACAATCCTTTTTATTGCTACATTAAAATTTTTTCTCATCAGTTAAAAAAAAATTCTTAAAGAAGTCTGGGAAATGTCACAAGAACAGCATTGATTTATGAGTTGTGCAGTCTGATTCTAAACGCAGAAAAATGTTATTTTAAATGTATAGAAAAGTGTAAATGAGACAACAGAATGCAAACACACAGCAGTTTTCTCGTGAGAGAAAATAACATGAAATCTATAAAAGATGGAGATAAATACTGAAATAGCAGGACGAAGTCTGTGTTGAAAAATTTGGACAGTGCCTTCTCTGCCCTACTACCCAAATAAAGCAGTTCACTGTAGTCCTAGTATTTATATTAAATACACAAACTAGACTAAGCTTTTAAAGTAGTTACCATCATCCCCCTAGCAAAATGTTTGAAAATATTAGAACGTATTTGGAATGTTTCACTGTTTATTTATTTTTATAAATGTTTTGGTGATACAAACTCTGAGACAAACCAGTAACACGCTGAATAGCAAGATTAGGATTGTACTGTGTTTGAGTGTTTTAATACCTGGGAAACTAGGGGGACAGAAAGGAGCAGTATGAAAATTCCTAAACTGTGCTAGAAAATGCAAGGAATGCAGTGATGTTTTGTCATTCCTAGATTCGTCTTGCTCATGGAATCAATTTGCTTGCTCTGCAAACAAATGCATCTCTAAGCAGTGGATTTGTGATGGTGAGGATGACTGTGGAGATGGTTTAGATGAGAGTGATGCTATTTGTGGTAAGTAGGATAATTTTAGTCAGGTCATGCATAATGAAAGAGATGATGTGTTTCAAGAAGATGGTGTAAAGAGGACAAGAACAAAAGCATCTCCAAACAGTGTTCACTTTAAGGATAAAATATGAGATGATCTCCTCCCTCAGCCCCCTCCAATTAGCTGAGAGAGTCCTTTTTATGGGGACTGTATGATTTGTGTGTGCTCTGTCAGTAAAGATATGAATAGCATACCAGTCTGGGCAAAAGGACAATAAAACTTTTCTCTAATTCCCACCCTTGAGGTAAAACCCCTATTTGAGTTTCACATTTCAGTGGTAGGTGCTTGAAGACTAAAAATGTGTGTATTTTTTCCTCCAACTCTTTCTCCTATTCCCTTTAAATTTTTCTATATGCATTCGTAAGCATTATTGCATAATATTCCTCTCAAATTCCCAAAACCTTCAAGGTACATAAGGATTTGAAAATTTTGTTTTCATTCTGGTACTCGGTTGACTGGAAAAGTGTTAGTGAATTCTTCTCAAAAGAAAATCACATTATGTCAAGTCATACTGTCACAATTTAATGATATTTATACATTGGTTCCATTGTTAACTATTCTGTTTTTTAAGATTTAACTTTAAAATATTTGTTCCTTTTCAGAAATTCTCTTATTTAAATTTCATTCAACAAAGAGTATTTTATTCCATATTTCATGTGTGGTACCAAGGTGCTGAAAGGGTTAAGTAGACAGAGAGGAAATCACTTCAGCTTATGTTCAGATTTGTGGTGACCTAATCAAACAGATGTATAAATGTCATCAAATGAAAAGGATGGAGGTGGAACTTATAGTGGTTTTATATGGCAAAATGTGAATTAATTAGTACACTAACTTCAAGCTGACATCCATCTACAATACAGTTTTCATGGTATTCAGGTCCTACTGAGAAGACAAGCACCTCATCTGAGGATAATATAGAACAGTGTGAAACCCTAAAAGACATGAGGACCCGAAGCTTAGTAGGAATAGAACAATACTGATGAAAACAAAGGGCAGCAAATTGCAAAGTGTCACTACAAGATGACTTATTTTTGTCTTTTAAGGTTGTTCAGAATTAACTACTTTTGATATCTTGACTTGCAACACATTATAGATCTCTTGTTAGAAGAAAGCTCACCAATACAATTGTAGACCATCTCTCAAAGAGGGAAGATCTGCACCAGTTATGAAGAGGGGAGAGTTAAGGCTGTATTTCTCCTTAGGAACAGGAGGTGGACTTGAACTGTGAGAGGATAAGAGAAATCATGACTTCAGATTTTTTTAAAAATCAGTATTTATTTAACATGAAGTTTAATTCCAGAACTATCAAAAAATGACCAATGTCCAGTAACCAAAAGTTACCACTTTTGAAAAAATAGGACAGGAAAATTATTTTCTAATATTTTAATATTTTATTAATTTCTAATTAAAATTAGTAGAAAATGCACTGTTGATTTTTTAATGAAACATATTTAGCTTATCTGAGAGAATACATTAAGTGATTGTGCAAAAATTTACTTCCAAACACAGTAAAATTAATCCTAGGATATAATATTATCAGGAGAATAGCCCATTAAAAAAAAGAAAGTCAAGTAAAAAATATGTAGAGTTATTTGAATTAGAAGTGTCAGATATTTTTTACTCCCACTACTTTTGTGCTTGGTCCACATTGTTCTCTTCTATGTGGGACTGACTCATGAAAAATTTGAAAGCATTTAGCCTCCTGGAATAGTCTGGTGATTCAAGGATTATGTGGTTTACAAGGTTAGTTCCTTTGTTCAGTCAGTCCAAACATGCAGTCAAACACACAGACCAAAACTAGTTTGAAAAGTTACTCTGCTGGATAGTTTTCATAAAGTGTGGGAAATTAAATTTACTTGCAGATTATTAAGAGACTGAATAAATGGAAAGAATGGAAGAAATAGGAGGTTGTCAAAATTTTGCTGTCTTAGTCAGTATGTTTTTCATAATGTGCAGAACAAAATCATCTCTGAGTTTTACTTTAAAGTAAACCCCTGTATTTAGTCATTACCCATCACCATAAAAACCTCAGTTAGGACATTCCAGCTCAGGATATTCCATGAGTCTGTATTTAAGACTCCTACACCATGTTTTTCCAGGCTCAGTGACCTGTGCAGCAGACACCTTCAGCTGCTTGGGCTCCCATGCCTGTGTTCCCCGGCACTGGCTTTGTGATGGTGAGAGAGACTGTCCCAATGGAAGTGATGAGCTGTCCACAGCAGGCTGTGGTATGTTTGCATGTTAAAAAATGTATTTATTTCCTTGGTCCTTTTGCCTTTATAATATCCAGATGCTTTTTGTTTCTGTAGTATTGTACCCTTTTACTGCCAAGATTGCTGCTAAAGATTGATGGCCCACACGTGAGCACACATACCAGAATCCTTTAATGTTTTAATCAGCCTGACACCTTCAGGCTCTCTTAATATATACTGAGGCACACCAGCTGAAGATCAGTATGTGTGTCACGTCATAGACATTATGCAGTATGTTTCCTAATGAAAATTAGCACATTATTAACTATGCAGTTTTGTTGCTCTTCCTGAAGAAAGTACTGCTGCTCCTGTCAGGGAGGTTGTGCATCAAGAAGGGAGATGCAGTACTGTCTTCAATTTATTCTGGCTAATTGTTCAGGTCTTGACAACTCCTGCCCTACAAACTGTTACTTCCAGTCTTCTGAGATACATTTCTATTAAAAGTGTCAGGAGTTCAGTAATAGTTTCATTGAGCTTTTTTTTTTTTTAAATTAACTTATAAAAATGGTATAGAAATATGCTCTATATATTTTGAGTGTTTACAGACTTTAAAGAACATTTGTTCAGGAGCAGAGTAACATAGGAAGGACATCTCTACTTCCCAAATATTCTTTTCCTCAGAAGCAGACCTTAGGCTAGTTGTAGAGAGCATCAACTTCTGAAACCTTTCTGTTTTGGATTACAGGAGATTTTAGCCATCATTATTCCAGCTCTCTGTGGTAATGAGTAGCTTTTTCTGCTATTGAATTGTTTGGTGCTTTTTTATGACTAAACAGCTACAGTTATTTCCATTGAATCCACTCAAACTAACTACTTCTCATTTCATCTCTGTGTAAGAAAATTGGTTGTATATCTTATTGTTCTCAATTTCATTTATTTTTGTGTACTGTATTTTCCTTAGCTCCTAATAACACTTGTGACGAGAATGCTTTCATGTGCCATAACAAAGTCTGCATTCCCAAACAGTTTGTTTGTGACCATGATGATGACTGTGGAGATGGATCAGATGAATCTCTGGAATGTGGCAAGTATAACAAAAATAGAGTAAATACAAAAATTTCAGACTTTTAACTGTAAGGCATTTTTCAGGGTCTGTAGTTTTAAGTCACTATTGAAAAAGAAAGCTCTTCTTTTTTTAATTGTTTTAATTTTAACTTTTAAGTTGTGCATTAATTAATAGAGCTTAATATTTACTTGGATCTGGAGCTACAGTGACAAATTATTTCCTATAGTGTCTTACAGTTGATTGTTAATAACATTTAACAGAATTTAAAAATATACTTTCTAGAATTTCTTGCTTAGTATGTATATCTTTTTTATATATATTTTTAACTTTGTCTCTATGTGTGTTTTTTCTATTAAATAATAAAACGTCTCTGTCGTGATTATCACTGCAGTTAAATGATATCAACTAAAACCATAGATGAATGTTTAATTTTCACTATTCACATGAATTTAGGGTTTCTTATACTATGTGAATATCTATGTGGTATATCTGCACCATACTCAGAAATATGAATCTATAGAAATAATATTTATGGAAAATACAGAGCAATATTCCCTCAAAAAAGATACTTTATTGATTTTTTTTTATCATGAGTGATTTTGTGCCATAAAATCTGTGTTGATTATTTGCTCTTAGATGTGCTCCAAAAATGAGAACCACAGCAGAAAATAGTTGGGTACATGTTTTAGATGTTTCTGTTGTACACACTACTTGTAGAGTGTGTGTGCATGAACGATGAGAGTAGACAACCAGAGATTGTAAGAAAAAGCATTCTTGATGTTTGCATTTAGTAAAATTTCTCATGAGTTGAACATGTAATTTTGGGAACAAAATATAGTGTAGCAAGTACTGTTTTATTTGTTGGTCATATAAAAATTACAGAATCCCAGAATATGGTGTGTTGGAAGGGACCCACAGAGATCATTGAGTCCAACTCTTGACCCTGCACAGGACAACCCCAAGAGTCACACCCTGTGCCTGAGAGTATCGTCCAAACACTCCCTGAGTTCTGTGAGCCTTGGTGCTGTGCCCACTGCCCTGGGGAGCCTTTTCAGTGCCAAACCACCCTCTGGGGGAAGAATGTCTTTCTAATATCCAACCTACATTTTGGGGTTTTTTAATAATCACTTGCTGGTGTATTTAATTTATTTACTATAGCATCACATACATGCACGAAAAGTATACATACAACTTAACATACTGACAAATAAATAGTGTTATTTTGTCTCTTTGGAAAGAGACAGAAGGAGAAAACAACAACAGAAGCAGAAGATCTACAAATTCCTGATCTAATTGTAGTATGGACTTGCCTTCAGGCACTGGTTCTATTTGATTTCCACTGGGCAAACTGAAATCTCCAGCACTGTTTGTTACGTGCTGCACTGCTTCAATGCAATTTTCTGTTAGCTGGTAATCAAATACACACTTTAGTGTGGGACTAGTGTGGTAAACTCGTTATACTCTAATTTTAGGAAAGGGTTCCATTCTTTTACGAGAAAGGGAACTACTGTACAGAGTGGGAGTCCAATTCCCAAACACGCTTCTCAACCTGTTGTCGGATATAAAAATGAACCACCTAATTCATCGAGATTTTAAACTTGTGATTTCTGATTTGACTGCAAACTAGGTAACCTGATCGCAGCTCTGTTTGATTGTAGAGCTAGACCTTTTCCATCTTGATAGCTAAACAACCCAGGTACTCTGCAGCAGCCAGTCTACTTAGTCAGCATGAAATTTAGTTTGAGAGGTATTCCTAAAAACTGAATTAATGGCATATATTTAAAAATCTAAGTTTTGTTATTGTTTGGTTGGGTTTTTTTCTCATTTATATCATTGAAAGACATATTTCTTGTTTTTCTTTTCTAGAGTATTATTCAGAAATAATATAAAAATGGGACTGGCGATTAAAGCAATCAGTTCTTTTATTTATTTTAAAATTAAAATCATTCTAATCCTTGAAAATTTCTTTTGACTCTATTGTATAAACCTGTCTTTTTAATGACTAACAAAAAATAGCAATAACTCAATCTTACTATTCATATGTTTCTCTGTGTGTGGTATCATGACTATACAGTGCATGAGAGACATTTGATTTCTCTCTTTGTTGGTAGGCACTTTTGAATAAGCATGTAGCGTTTTATATGTCTTTATGGAGCGAAAAATACTTTTATTTACATTGCCTCAACATATGCAAAACTTTATGTTGAGGCTATGAAAGAAAATATGAAGTCAGTGGTTGGTGTATTTCCAGGATATCGTCACTGTCGTCCTGGAGAGTTCACCTGTGCTGATGGCAGATGCCTGTTAAATTCTCAGTGGCAATGTGACGGGGATTTTGACTGCCCAGACCATTCTGATGAAGCACCTATCAACACCAAATGCAAAAGTTCAGGTTTGTATTTAATTTTTTGAATGACACGTGTGACCTTTCTTTTTGGAGAGTCAGTGGTTTAAGGGTTGTAGTTGAGCAAATGTAAAACCTAGTAGCTTAAATCTCCGGTGTTTTCATGGTGATATTCCTTATATCTTGCAAGGAGAACGTGTTCTGAGCATCCAAAACCTCAGTCCACAAAATTCAAGCCACAGTTTCCTATGGCGTAAGATGGCAGATAGTTCCTTGATATATAAATCCTGCTAATACTAAAATAAGATTATACTAATGTAATAATTGCCAGATTTTCTCTCTTGCTCTGAAAATGTTTACTGTGTTTAAGATATTTATCACACAGAAGCAGATCATATGAAAGGGGATGTAAAGTTTCTCTCACTATAAATAATAAACACTGGTTCAATTTTATCAGCAAATTATTGACCAAATGCAATTGATTTTATAGATATTTTCTACTCACATTAATAAGTTGGCCGAGGTCTGACTGGTTTTTGAGAGGGAAATTAGTCCTGGTCTGCACATGTTATTCTGTTTGATGGCTTTTTCAAAGACCAATTCTTCTGTCTATGCCTTAGGATTTTATTGCACTTTATCCCGGTCCTTTACATCAATTTTGATGGAAAACGCTAATTTGGTTTGAGGTGAGGCAACATACCTGCCTTATATGCAAGTGTTCCTGTTGTGATTTGAGGGATCTGAATGCAGCTGAAATGATGAATTCAAGTTTTGTCAAAGAGGGAAAAACATATATACATATCATTAGACAAGAAATGAATCAGAATTCAGTCAGTCATGTTACTAAACACCTCAGCATCCACAGGGGAGAGAAACCATGCCTTTTAACTTTTGTGAACTGTAGAACTGTATTTTGTGCCAAGATAATGTAGAGGATTCTCCATTATATGAAAACAAATATGTAGGAGGGAGTAGTAAGTTGAAGTCTTCACACATTTTCCAAAAGAGGAATAACCTTTAAAGAAAATGAAAATTCAAAAGATATTATAATGCTGTCAATACAGAATAAATATTCAATTTTTACACAATTATTTCATCTCACATGCACACATAGCAGCAGATCCATGAGAAAATTAATTCCAAATACTAATAGATGACACCAAGTTGTTGCTCTCTTTTTTTTTTTTTGTTTTCCAGAGCAGTCATGTAACAGCTCTTTTTTTATGTGCAAAAATGGCAAGTGCATTCCTCAAAGTGATGTTTGTGATAACAAAGAGGATTGTAGTGATGGGTCTGATGAGAAAAGCTGCCACACTAATGAATGCCTCAGTAAGAAAGTTAGTGGCTGTTCACAGGATTGTCAGGATCTTCCTGTTGGATACAAGGTGAATAATTACAAAATGTGGTGTAATATAATGCAAGTTTTTAGTTCTTAAATGTTTAACTACTGTGTGATTATAATAAAACTCCACTATGTGGTAATTCCTTGTAATAAAGTAGCTTACCTATCATAATAAGAACATTCAAAGTTTTATTTCCTGTAAGGAAACAATTGTCAATGATATTTAAGAAATGGTGGAATATATAATTTAAACCTTTGGAAAAGATAACATACAATGCTTAAAATACAACAAATCATACTGATATATATACAGAGCACTGAAAATCATTTTTAAAAAAGGAAAATACATAGCAGTGAATAGCAGGAATAGTGGTTTTCTCCACTTTTTTACAGGTAGTTATTAATTACAGAAATATTTAAACAAAGTAAAATCACCTTAGAAACAGAATAAACCTGTTAGTTGTCTGCATGTGAGGGTGTTTTCTGGGATCTTTGCCCACTGCAAACTAAATAAAATCTGTCCAACGTGGCTTAACTTTAAAAATATTTAAACCTCTGAAACTGTGTCCTAGGCAGGAGGCCATAGACTAGAGAGCTGGAGATACAGAGATTACAGGAGGGAACATGTAAATTCCCTGTAAACCATATAAACAACAATGTAATTAAGATGTTACTTGAAAAAATGAGATCCATAAAAAGTTTATGATGCTAAGATATTCAGTAGAAAGTACACAAGATGATAAACAGAATCAATGAGAAATTAAACTTGAATGTGTTTGGTTTTCTTTCCCAGTGCAAATGCTGGCCTGGATTCCTCCTGAAGGATGATGGCAAAACGTGTGTAGATATTGATGAATGTTCATCTGGATTTCCCTGTAGCCAGCAATGCATCAATACATATGGAACCTACAAATGCTTGTGTGCAGAAGGGTATGAAATACAACCTGATAACCTCAATGGCTGCAAATCCCTGTCAGGTATTACTATTTAATTTTTTTATAATCCACAACTGTATCCAAAATAATTTGTGAAAAACCTTAGCCCCAAGGTCTTTGTTACCTTTCTATGCAAGATAAACAAAGCTACTTTGACTCTCCTACCTCTTCAGTATAAAATAGGAACATTATTCAATATCTGAATGTAATAAGTTATATTTTTAATATATATTGTTCTCAGATCATTTGTAGTAGATACAGTGGATCATGAAAGTTTGAATTAATAACTTTATTAGAAAAAGTATTAAGAAAGTTAAAATGCATCACTTAGTTCTACTTCTGAGTCACATGATAACAATATGATTATGATAAGTGTTAAAAAGATTTCTGGTTTCTTAAGAATATTAGAATGTACATCAAACTTCATGTGAAAAGAAGGAGCAGGAAAAGTAATAGAAAATACAAACTCAATTATTCTTATAGCATATGAAATCCTTCAGTCTTATATGTGTTACACAGTGAAACTCAAGATATGTAAGAGCACTGGTTATTTCCTCACCCCTCTGATGTTATTTTTATGTACCTCAGTGAGTGGGATTGGCTGGATCAGTGAAAGGAAAAGCAAAATATCAACAGGAAAGGAACAGAAACCTATTGGTGGATTCTGCTGGGTTTCCTTCACAGCCCAGGCAATCTTCCAGTTTTCTTTCTAAATGACAAGAAGGCTGGAACCTCTGTCTGCCTCATAATCCAGTTTCAGGTGCTTCCCTGAGCAAGCAGAGGAAACACAAGAGAGGGCAGAAATTCCACAGCTGTTTTTTTTGTTCTATTCCTGTCTCCCACCTTGCAAGCCACCTGTACATTTAGAAGCTATAGATCACTCAGATGAGAAGGGAAGCTAAGGCACATCTTAGAAGTGTTTTTTTGGAGTGGTTAATACATCAAACTTGAGAAGTGGTCATGACAAAGCTGTGAGTGCTGTGCAAGGATGGCTCTGCTGCAAGGAGATGCCAACATGGGCACGTTTGGCCTAATGCTGATTTTTTTGCATAAATTGCCTTGAAGCCTTTACACCAGAGCAGAGCATTGCAGCCATTCTCCACATACCACCAGCAGTCAGGGCTGAGGATGATGCATCAGGTCATTTATGTCTTAAAAGTTGAGCATAAAATGCAAATATGTTCAGTACAAGAGCGGAGTAGGCTGGGCAACACATTACATTCTAGAATGTATAAGCAATAGATACAAGACCTTTAATACATTTTAAATTATCATTGGTAATATTTTCTATTTTTTTAGTTGAGGTCTCTCTTAATAGAGCTAAAATAAAGACAGCTTTAAAAAAATATTATTTTTACTATTATGTATGCCAGTGTGAGAGATATGTCAAAGTAAGTGACGTCAGGAATGAGTATCTGAAGATAATTTTTTTTTATATAAATTAGAAATCCGGGGTTAAAAAAGTCAAATCTAGCTTCGGTTCAGAATTAGAGAATCATGGTTTTTACAAATAGCTGTTTCTTTATCACCAGACTGTCCAGAGTATTGAAATCTCAAAAAACAATGGTCAAAACATGCTCAGTTTGCAACCATAACAATTAATAGTCTTAGCGATAATTTAAAATTAAATGTTGACATTAAAACGTATGGAATTAAATTTAAATTTAATCTCTGACATTAAATTAGGATAAAATACAGTAATGGTTCCCACGTTGCAAAGGCAAAAGAATTAAATTACATTGAAAGATATACTAATTGATTGCTTTGTTCATTTTTATACTGCATCATTGATCTTTCTTGGAACATTTGAATGTTTTAAATATTTCTTTCATCCATAACATTGATCAGAGCATGTAACATTTATTTTTCAAACCATCTGTATTTCAGCATTGTATTCCTGATTTTCCATAAATTAACGTAAAGCTAGTCTAATATATTCTTTTTCCCGGGGTTTAGATGAGGAACCTTTCTTAATTCTGGCTGATCATCATGAAATAAGAAAAATTAGCACTGATGGATCCAACTACACTTTGTTGAAACAGGTATAATCATAGTACCATGCTCTAAGTTTAACTCAATACTTTTATTCTTTTCTAAAGTGTGCAACTGACAGAAACATCATCCTACAATTGGCGTGAGCACCACAGAACAACTGCAGTATCTTCAGAGTTGTTGTAATACTTTAAATTGACTATTTTGTCTGAATTTGACAACATTAAAGCTCAGGCAGTTGTTTCGTCAGTCATTCTGATGTACTAAAAAATTATGTTATTTGTGATCCTCTTTCATCCCAATATGTTTTGCTCAATTTGTAAATTCCAGTAAAAAACCCAAGCAAAACAACAAAAAACCATTTGGCCATGTATTATTTGGGCTGCTTACTGTCACAATCTAAATCTATTTTTTAGACAGACAATCCCAAGATTTATGTTATAGCAATACATGAACTTATATCTTTAGCTAAATCTATTTTTTAAGTAATTACTCTAAATTATTATAACAGGCAAAAAAATGTAGGAAAAAAACCCAAAAATAGGATCTCACCCAGTAAATACAGAGCTGACATTTTTAGCAGTTTCTGCTCTTCTTCTGTGCTTCACCTAAGTGTAGTTACTTACCACAGATTAGATTTCCAAAATATTTTTAATAAAAATATCTATTTCCTTGAATAATATTCAGTCATTGTAGTAAGACTAGGAAATTATTTAGTACCTGTTAATATAATTAGGCTCTTTGTGACTTCCTGTGTCAGTAAGCTGTGCACCCTAATGTCACAAGAGACGTGCTTAGGTCTTCACAACAGTAATTACAAAATTACCATCTTGCATTAAACATTGGCTTTATTTAAGCATAGAAAATGTTATGTTAAAGTCTGTCTGTTCTTCTGAAATCCTTCTGTCTCCCTCTCATTTCCATCTCACTGCCTCTCCCCTCTTTTGCTGGTGTATCTGTTAATGGAAGCCTGTGGAAAGAGGGGAACAAACAGTAAATTTTCTTGATGGTCGGTGCTGACAGATTGTCTCAGGGCATCATCAGTCTTCAATTTAATGGACTCCTCTTCAGTGCATTAGAGACCACATAGCTCCAGCCACTGAAGAAAATCTATGTTTTCCATATCACATTAATTCACTGGTCTGATAAATACCTCTGCTATTGAACCTACTGGCCTTTGCTCCTACAAATACAGCATTTGATTTGAAAGCTGAAGAGGAGCTATACCAACAGAACCACACATGGAGTTGTCTCCCTCAGCAGGACATCTTTGTGTCCTTATGATGTTAGGATAGATTGACTCTTTCCTGGACATCTACCAGACAATGGCAAATACCAGAGTGGCTCTGGCAGAGGAGCAAACCCACCTTTCTTTTTGTGTATTTGGTCTGTGCTTTACCATTCTAACAGTTGTTCATATAAACTCAGAGTAAAGAAGCTGAAAGCAGGAGCTCATTCAGTCTTCTCTGAGTTATGTGCCAGCTTTTTCCCTCTATTTTCTTTTTTTTTTTTCAAATATACATAAACAGTACAACTGTTTGAATTGTGTCTCATGTATGTTCTTTGCTTTCCATTTCCTTCACTCCTAGTCATCAAAATCATTAGGGTTTCCATAAGCAGAGTAGATAATCTTCCTCATTATTTGGGATTTTTATCTGTTTTTTTAATTGGGGCAGGCACCAAGGGAACACATATCACAGCCTGTGCTATATGCAACAGAAACAAATACACAGGTTTAAGATGAGAGACTAATGCAGCTGATGCCATTTGAAATCTTCCCTATTCCTTCCAAAAAGCAGATTGCACATGACGTGACGAAGAATTATGTTAGAAGGACTTAAATGACATCTCAGAAAGAGGAGATGATGTCTGGACAGAGAACTCTATTACAAATGTACAGAAATATTTTACCTGAAATTGATGTTCTGATAAATATTGAAACTAACTGACCCAAAATAAAACACTTGAAACCAAAGACGTGCCAGCAGTCAATTCTTTTTATTAGTCTGGATCCTTAGGAAACTTTTACAGTGTCATAGAACATATAGATATAAGACCAGTTTTTCAAAAATTGCTGACTTCAATTCCTAGAATGTCATAGAATTGTATTAAATAGTATTTTGTATTCATTCACCTGTTGTCTCCTTGTTTAAGAATTTGGGGTTGGGATTTCTCTATAGGTACAATTATACTAATAGTAAAAGAGACAGGACAAGTGTTTTGCAGCATAGTTATGACTGACAGAGCTGCAGCTGCTTTTGATAAAACACTGCATACATAGGTATGGGATTTTTGAAAATGAGTGGTCCTCCAACCCTGTATTGTTTCAGGCTTACTCTAATGATGATTTGTGCATCCTAATTGCTCTTTTTCTCTACATTTTGATCAAGAGATAGATTTACAGTAATTACACAGTGGTAGATGGCAGATAAGCCGTGTATCAAGTTTCTGTGCAATTAAATATTGTTGTTCTTAGTTGTTTATTTTAGAACTGGCTGGTCCAGCACATCCCCTTTACAGGGATGAATTACATTCACGAGGGAGGTTGCTGATCCACCTGAGAGTAGAATGTCACGGGGCTGATAAGGGGATTGATTAACTGATATTGCAGTTTTAAAAGGAGTACAAACAGCTTCCGTTCTTTTTACCACTGCTGCTCCATATTTCATTGATAACATCTTGGTATATTAAGAATAATTGTAATTTCACTACATGTCAGGACGTTAAGCAGGTTATGGGGCAGATAAGGAAATAAGAGCCCTCGTCTGAATGCAACCCCCTTCCTTCTTATCTGCCATTTGGGATGAAAAGCCATTATTATATGATTGCTCTTTCCAACCTAGTGGAGTAAGGAGTAGCTCAGATATGATCACTACTCTTTCTTAAAATGTATTGGTGTTGTAATTGGAGCCATAGGAGACTCCCAGATGCCTGCTGGATCTCTGGCTTTCACACTTCATGTATATATTACGTCTGTGTCTGTGTGTATATATACACAGTACCTATAACATAATGTGTAAATAGTCAAAATCTCTTTATTTAGGAATTAAAATAAAAATTTTTTGAAGACCACTATTTTGAATTCCTGATTAATTTATATTTCTAAGGAATTTTTTTCGTTACTTAAATATCATAGATATTATACTATTTCTGTTTCTCTCATCTAATTTGCCAAAGAAATGCCAAAGGTAGTAATGAACAGAGAAATTGAGCAAAAGTCAAAGTGTTTAGTGCTAAACTTCATTTTAATAATAGTAAAGAAAAAAACCAGAAACTTCCCTTAGCCTCATACACCATCTGCATTTTTGAAGTGAGACGGTTCTTTGTCACCATTTATTTATGTTACAATCTTTATTTTATGCTGATTTTTCACAAGTAATATATAGAAAAATGAGGTAATTGCTTCACAAATATACAGTCAGTAAAATAATGCTTTTTGAGTATTAAATGCAACGTATATTTTATTCTGAATGTTATCCAGTGGTTTATATTCAAACATTTGAATAAATAGACTTTTTTTTTCCCTATTTTTAGGGGCTGAACAATGTGATTGCAGTAGACTTTGACTATAGAGAAGAGTTCATCTATTGGATTGATTCCAGCAGACCAAATGGCAGTCGCATAAACAGAATGTCTTTAAATGGAAGTGACATCAAGGTAATTGGGGATTAATAATGTTACTACTAGAATTAATTTTTTTTTTAATATTTTGGGAAATACTCCTGCTTGTTTTTAACCCAGATTGTGAGGCTTTGGTGTATGAATACAAACACAGCAGGAGTTAGCAAGTCCTAGTAAAACTTAATTGCATTTATATCTTATTTGAAGTAGCGATAGGGACTAAGAGAAGTGTATTTAGGAACTAAATTCCTTATAACTTATTTGACAGTTGACTGAATTGGCAGTTCCATGTGGTTTACTGGATGCCAAATTAAAAAGAGCTATAAATAGGTGTTAAGCTGTGGAAATACATTGGTGTAATTCTTCTTCTAAATTTTTTAATGGTCTTTAGGATTTTTTTGTCTCACCTTCACTACCCTGACAGTGAAAACAACTCCATGTCTTTGCTGTGAATAATCCGGGCTAAAACTGCACCCCCCCTTTCCCCACATCCTGTCTGTTCTGCCTCTGTAGTGGATTAAGTTCACAAATCCACTATTAAGCACATTTGTTGACTTATGTGAACGTTTTTTCCAGCATTGGTGATAAGCAGTAAGGAATCCTTCGTTTATTCTATTATGTCTGACCTTCTGAAACATGGAGTAGATGAGCAGTAACATACCTTGTAAATTTTGCTCCCTCATTGTGCACCAATAAATATGCAGAGAGAAAAGATTTCTTCTGTTTTTCATTTGCAGCTTAGTGCATGGACTGAAACATCCTCAGAGCACATTTTTTGAAGGCTAGGTTTGAAGCTCACAGGTACCAGTGAACCTTAAGAACATAATTTGTGGCACTCTGATGCCCTGGGGGTAAAACTAAAATCCAGCATCTAGTCAGAAGTTCTAGTGAGTCCCTGCAAAGAGGTTCAAAATCCATTAAATTCTTGAATCATATTTAATGCCTTTAAACAATTTACAAAGCATCTCTCCATTCTGGATGAAATTGTGTTATGCTGTTTTAGGACTGGGGATGACCTCAGATTTTTTTATTTCTAATCTTAACTATTCCAATAAGAATTTTTCCTAGTCAAGAAGTTGTAATAACCAGGAGGGAGAAAAAAAACCAAACAACTGACCAAACCTCCTATTGCTATGATTTAATAACTGTTTAATTTTTTAAGGAAAGATTTCAGAAATTTGAACAGTATAAGAAACAATTAGGATGGGAACATATAGCATATTTCTTTTTTCCTTCATTATAATTTTGCAGTTTACAGGACAAATGTCATATTGATGGAGATTTTGCTCAAATATGCTAATGTAAAAGCAAAAATTATGAAAATAAATGCATTTAATTTTATACAAAAATTTGGTTTTTTCTCTGTAAAACCTGTACCACATTTGGCCTCTGAAAGCTAAAAAAACATGCAAGAAATTATGAAGAATTATATGTTGTAGCTGTCTAATATTCTATCAGTCATCTTTTATCCAAAATGATAATTTTATACCTCTCTGACTTTCTAATAGCTCACCAAAGGATATATTTAGTAATTGATGTTATTAAAATTAAATTATTTCGAATTAAATTATTATAATTATTTGCTTAATTATTTAAAGATTTATGGGTTTTGTTATCCAGAAAACCTGTTTACATATTTATTTATTTTTTTGTCATGAGAGTTTTTATGGTTGATAGACTTTTCCCTTGAAGTATGAATTTCTTATTTTACTACCTTCATACTTCCTGTGTTACTCTTTACTATAAATAGATCTACTATCAGTGTAAATGATCCTGTTTGATACATTGTCTAGGATTTCCCTTTTAGGAGATGACATCTTTTCAGCACACCAACTCTGGCTTTCTTGCCCTGGGCAACCTGATGGCACCTCATTTTTCTTCTTCATCTGATCGTGGAGGAGATATTTATAGAATTGAAATGACAATGTTTTCACATAGATGTATTCAGACATTAAAACAGTATTTTATGTATAGTGTTGTAGATGCAAATGTTATTGGAAAATGCTGCAGGAAGCTGGATTGTGCACGTTAAATGTCATACTGGTGATCTCAGCGACTGGAATAAGCTTGAAGTGACTCTGCAAAGGAAAAGTCATCAGAAAACAGACTAATTACTCTGGTTGATGCTGTTGTGCAGTGTTTAGGTGTTGTAGATAAACCACTGAATTTGCTGTTATCCATTTCTACAGGAAATGTCCCATGTTACAGTGCAGCAGTTGCTGCAATTACACATTTATAAACCAGTGAAGCTGGTACTGGGAAAGTATTAGAAAACAAAATATTTTATTCATATAAAAAAAAATCTGTGCATGCCTGAATTTTATTTTTAAACTAGATTTGATAACATGATAAATAATGTAACAACCTGAAAAGGTGGGTTTGAATATTCATAACTATAAAATGGATTTAAAGTATCTCACCATATCCATTCTTCTCTTGAAAATTTTCAGTATCTTCAAATGGTAAATAAAATTAAAGCTAACACATTCAATTGTACATAATCAGGTTTATGGCTGATAGGCTAAAAGCACATGCTTTTAGTGCTGAAGATGACAATAAATAATGTACAGCACAGTAGTAAACCCATTATTAGTACTTAAGAAATCTCAAATATTTTCAAGAACTGCTTTCTGTTTTGTGGTTTTCTGAAGTTCTAGTTACTCAGACCCAATCAAACCCTAACCAGGAACAGAATAAGTCAGAATAGACCTTCTCAGGAATAGAATTTTCAAGCCTAGAATAAGCTGGCCTCAAATGTTTGTGAATTTTCTAATATTACTCAACACTTGACATGAAATACTCCCAGCCAAGCAAGACAGAGTCAGACAGTCATGATGAGATTCATGATCACATATATCCAGAGGAATTTGTTCAAGTTTCAGAATTATTCAAGTCTTCCAAAACCTCAAGAATAACATATCCCTGTGGGCAGAGCGTGGGCTTTCCAGTAGGTGACTAAATTACTCCTATCTCCTGAATCATGTAGTCCTTTTGAAATTTAACTAATTCTTTTCAAACTCCTCTTTCTTCTGCCACACGAATGTTGGAAATAAGAGCACACTGTTTACTTTCCAACTAGTAACCTCTTCCTGGAACTCAGCTGAGTGCTCTTATGGTCTATCTGTCACAATGACATATGGTACCACTGTGATATTAAAATGAAAGATATGCTGATGTAGGGCAGTGAGAGAAGTGGGGAGCTGAGAAGCAGATGTGTTTGAGGGCACACTGTGGGGAGAGAAGCCTCATCTCCGTTCTGCTCTCTGGAAAGAAAAACTAAACTAGTAATGGGGAAAAAAGTTGTTTGTTTGCTTGTTTGTTTGTTTGTTTGTTTTTACATGAAGAGAAAACTAGAAGCCTAAGATGAAAAACGAAAAGTCCAAAATTTGTAGAACTTGGTGCATAATACAGAGAAGCTGGGAATTTGCTATTTACTTCATCGAAGTATTCTCCCTTCTCCCTTACTATAAGGAAAGTGTCACACTATCTTAGTTCCTTAAGAAGTGTCATTACTTGGGAAGTGTCAATATTTAACAGTGAGTAATACCCATTTTTCACAGGGTATGTATGTAGCTGTATTGAATATCCAGCCTCTCAATATTCTGGTATCAGTAACTCTTGAGTTGTTGTTCCTTTCCCCAGTATTTAGATGAATAATTTATGTAATTTTTACTTTTCTAGGTAATCCACAATACAGCTGTTCCCAATGCACTGGCTGTCGATTGGATTGGGAAGAATCTCTATTGGTCTGACACTGAAAAGAGAATTATTGAGGTGTCTAAACTCAGTGGTTTATACCCAACTGTCCTTGTGAGCAAGAGGGTGAAGTTTCCCAGAGATCTCTCCTTAGATCCTCAAGCTGGGTATGAAGAAGCCAATTTGCAGTAATTTGAATTTAATCCTAACTTGATGTTAAAATATTTTTTTGTAAAAAGTAGACAGAAAATACTAATTAATGTTTATCATCTAACTTTCAGCTACACTGGATATCAGTAGCCTGAATGTGTATTACCAATGCTTACTATATCATCACTACTTATAAAATTGGTATGATGATAACTGGTATAAACTATCTACTATTTTTAAGATGAAAGGCATTTTCTACTGGTTCTTAGAACTAGAATTTAATTTTCTTGTAACTGAACCCTTTTTTTCCCTGTCAAATTTGGTAGGGAGCATACAGATCTTTGTTAAATATACTCAATATACCAAAACATGGGTTCTCCCTTTGATTACCTGGGCATCCAGGATATGTTCCCTGTGTATGCAGATATCAACCTACAAAGTTCGTATGGAGACTCCCAGTTTTTCAGGAAAGTTTATATGTATATATATGTATATATATATATATATAGGCATAATAAACTTACTTGGCTCCTTTTCAGTGTGTACAGATTTAGATCTGAGGCCAAGCTGTCTTAATATCTTTCTTAAATAAATTTATGTATTTGTTTATGATATGGCAAGCTGCTGAAAAATATATCTGTGTTTTTATTTCAAATTCAGAGTTATTATTTGAAACAATATTAATTTTATCTTATTTTTTTCTAACAAAGGAGAAATGCATAATCAATTACATTGCTGATGCTGTGCAAGAGTAACGACATATTTCCAAACAAAATGTGTCCTGTTGGAGTCAGTGGAGAAAGATCCCTTTCTCTGCTGTTTATGTGGAGTATGGTGCCAGCATATTGCACCTGTGGCTGCTCTTAGGACCACTATTTCCTCCTGCACACAAATACAATTCCAGGTGGTTATTAAGAGTGTGAGCTGCATCTGGGTTTTGGAAAGCCTGTCCAAAACCTGTAGAGTAGAATCGTATCAGCTTCCCAGCTGGAAAGATCTGTCCTGAGGTTCTGAGTAATGGCACACAACAGTAGCAACTGCAACCATGTACTAAATAATAGGACTTTTTTCTTTCTTTATGACAATTGTGCTCTGCATTGTGGTTAAATGGCATATTGAGGAAAAAATTGCTCCTCAGCGTTCCAACAGCCTCTCTCCGTGTTTCACCCATTTTTAAGCTCTCTATGTGAGAAACTGTTCTAATGTTCTGGCACTAGTACTTCTTAAAGCAATATAATTTCATTATATGACAAAGAAAAGTAAGTGTAACACCATATTTCTGATAAATTTAGTAGTGATGCCATTTATGCAAGATTTGAGATTCACAGAGTCCAATTTGGGTAGTATTTAAAATTCTAAGGTATCAAGACTGAGCAATTTAAATGCACTTTTTATTAGTCCATAATTAGTTTAGTAAAATCACACCTAACATGAGGACTCTCCTATTCAAACCCTTTACAATTAACACACTTATTTACAGGCAGATCTAGAAAAATAAAAAAAAAATCTGGAAAGTCAAAATATTATAGAATAATTACCGATTTATTCCTGAGATTGAATAAATATATTAATCATGGAATCACAGAATGGTTTGGGTTGGAAGAGACCTTAGAGATCATCTGGTTCCAAGCCCTCTGCCATGGGCAGGGATGCCATTCACTAGATCAAGTTGCTCAGGCCCCCCATTCAACCCACTGAACACTTTCAGGGGTGGGGCATCCACAGCCTCTCTGGGAAATATTTATTGTTATTATTCAGCTGTTGTGCTTTCTTTTGCAGATACTTATACTGGATTGATTGCTGTGAGTACCCTCACATTGGCCGTGTTGGGATGGATGGATCCAGACAAACCGTTATCATAGAGACACAGATATCCAGACCTATGGCTCTTACAATAGATTATGTCAACCACAGGCTGTATTGGGCTGATGAAAATCACATTGAGTTTTCTGACATGGATGGATCTCACAGACATAAAGGTTGGTCACAGTTTGTTGGATTTTTTTTTTAATTTTGATAATTTTCAAATCAAAGGTGCTTTCTGTGTTGTGCGTAATTACATAAAAGCTGTCCTTTAAAATATCTTTGCAACATTTTTGGGGACATTATGTTCCTTTTACCAATATTTTAAAAGTCTCTGTTCATTTTTCCTCTCTGTTATAAATAGGAATAGTTTTTAAGCATGCAGTAATACATACCTGTGGAAAAAATATCTAACGGAAACTCTAGGAACAGACTCAGCAATCTGAGACACCCCTGTCAATATTATACCCTGGTATAAATATTCACATGTTCTCTATCAAGATATAGAGTGAAACTTGGCTGTTAAGACTGGAAGGGATATATCCTGTGTGCCATATGTCAGAATATGGCTAAAATCAGCCTTTTCTCCAGCCTCAGAAAGGCTGGACGTGTCCATTATTCTGTTCAGCATGAGACCAGTATTGCAAATCTAATTTGGGGCTTTCCTGGTAGATGGGTGAAATAATAACTTTTGAAATACTTATGTAATTAAGTAATCTCTATCCTTATGTTTTACTTCTCACCTGACAGATAATTAAAAAGCTCTTGTTATTTATCTATGAAGTATTCTAAAAAAAAAAAAAAGTTTTACACTATGATGAATAGTTCTCATATTCCAAATTGTATAATTAAAGATCTTTCATTTTAATTTAAATATATGAAATAATACCAGTCTACTGAGTTTTTTTGGGGTTTCTTTTTGAGAAGAAACCGTTACCTGAGCTCCCTTCCACAAGGTTTGCCCAAACCTCAGAACTGCTGCTATGCTGGTAAAATTTCGTGGATTTGCACTTTTTTAGGCTTTTATCTCCTACTGGGTGCCTCCAGGTTTTCTCCAAACCAGAGTATATGAAATAACTACTTTATTTTCAGATTGATGCTTAACTGTGAAATGAAAAAAGCAAAACAACCAGTTTTCTAGCCCTAATACTCGTGAATAGTAAGTGATAAATACATCATGAATAATTCAATGAGAGTTATTTGAGATGGTAGATTGGAGAGACTATAGCAGTAGCTATGAGAGCTGTAAACATTCCTGTTAATCTCACCATTAACTTCTGTGTTTTTTGGGGCAAACACTGGTCAGTCATAACCTGCTCACCTGAGCAGCACTGGCTCAGACATATCCCCAGATGCCAGCTGGATTCCCGCTGACTGTCTCTTTTTCTGGCAGATGAAGCAAAGCTCCGTACTCCTCTTGACGTTATTCCCTGTGCTGCTATCCTGCTATTTTTTTCCTCATACAATTTTCCTTAGTCTTACTCCTGGATCTTTCAAAGGAAAGAAGTAAATCATAGCCACTGTGTCTCTCAACCCTAAACTGACTGCAGTGGTCAAACTTTTCTCAATCTTCCTTTTCAACCTTTTCAATTCCTCCAGAATTTTTCTTTCTCAGAAAATGCCATCCTGTCACTAAATTCAGATTATCTGCAAAATTCTAGTCATGCTGTCTTTGGTGTCCATTGCCTTACTCTCCAGCCTGTGGGTTTCTCTTACCCAGGTGGTAAAAATCAGTTTCAATTGCTTTATATTCCCAGAGTTAATGTCTTACCCTGAGGATATGTGACCCTAGAGAAGAAGGAAATTTGTCACAATACCACAACAAATTTATCCAAGTTTGGTACCAGTGAAATATGTGAGGCAAGCTCCAAAAGTGATAGTGACTTTGTGGAAGCCTGGTATCACACTACTTTTGAGGACATGTCTGTTTTAAGTCCAGATGGTATATAAATATTCAAGCAATAAGAAACACACTTTGGGAAAAACATCCTGAGGTATTTAAATGATGTAGGAGCAAGATATTCTCCTTAGCTAATCAGTATGAGGTTGGAAGGGACCATTTGGATCATTTGATCCAACGTCTTTTTGGCAGAAGCACAATCCAGATAAGTTGGCCCAGCACCCTGTCCAGCTGCATCTTAAAAGTGTCCAGTGTTGGGTAATCCATCATTTCCCTGGAGAGACTATTCCAATGTCTGATAGTTCTCACTGTGAAAAATTTTCCCATTGTGCCCCAGGTGTAACTTATTCCTATCACCCTTTGCCTTTTCCATGTGACTCCTTGTAGAAAGGGAGTTTCCTCTTTTTGTAGCCACTTTTTAAATGCAGGAATATGGTGATGAGGTCTCCTCTCAACCTTCTGTTCTCAAGGATGAACAAACCAAGTTCTCTCAGCCTTTCATCACATGGCAGCTTCCCAGGGCTTGGATCATTTCTGTGGCCTTTCTCTGGATCCTTTCCATCCTGCCTACATCTAATGCCATTTTTTTAATTTCTGTTATCAGGAGTTCCACTCAAAATGTAATTAACAAAAGTTAGTTTGTGTAGAAAAGTTTCTGTGGATTTAACAAATAAGTGATAGAATTCTTGGTGTCTGAACAGTATTCCTGTGGGTTGTCCAAATGGAGCTTTGGGAAATTTGCAAAGCTCCTGTGTAATGATCAATTTGTCTTTAATCAGATTCTTGTCCCTCCTTCCCTCCTTCTCCTGAACCAAGTACCAAATAGATGTTTAATGTCTTCATGTTTCAGCACAAGACTAGAAATATTTTGGAAGATGAAATTTAACCATTATAAATTAATTATCTTAATAAGGGAAACTCAGGGAAGTTCAGTGGTGGGTGTATAGAGGAAGTAAAACTGTGATCCCATCTAGCTTTCTAATATCTGTAATCCATGTTGATAAGCACTTAAATGGGAGAGATTAGGTTTATATCTTATGATAACTGTGTTTCTTGAAGATACATTGTTAACATGGATTTCATGGTCTATTTTTCTTTGTCATTTTGAAACTCTTTGCATTATTAAAGTTAATAAAGGATGGTTGAGTTTATTCTAACCTTTGTGTTTTCAAGTAGAAAAGTGTAAAGGCACAGATATTGGGACCATAAAAAACATGCTCATGGATCAGAGAAAAAAGTCAGAATGAGACTCCTGTGAATTATGTAATCTGAACTGCTATTTATGACAAACTAAGTATTTTTTCCCCTTTTTCTGTGACCTTTGAGGATAAGGCTAGCTTGCTATAAGGTGGTTTTTTTTTTCTGAGAATATGATTTCTGCATCTTAAGTTACCTGCTGCAAAATGTATCAGAAACTGCCACAGCAAATAAGTAGGGTCTCATGACCCTACTTATGTAGGATGGCTGGATTTTGTATTATTAAGAGATATTATGGTATGAGATAGAGTGTAGTGTTCTTTGCTTTACATTAGATACTTGAGGACAGACCCAACAATTTTAGGCTAATTACTGACATGCTGTATGTTAAACCAAGGAGTGTTTATTCCATACAGTGGGAGTTTATATGTATTTAGATCTTAGTGTTAACACTTTTTTTCCACTAGTTTTTAAATTATTTTTTTTTACAAACCTTAAAGCTTTTTCAGGAGAAAAGAACATCTGCTGCTTTTCTCCTGTAAAGTTCCTCTGCATTTCAATAGAGAAATGGGCTTTTATAATTACCAAGAGAGTCCTGGTAAGAACTTTGAAAACATGCTAACTAGGCCAGAAATCTTACAGTACTTGGGAGCTCTTCTTGGTGCTGGGGGCAGCAATGACCTTGCTTAGCTATTTGAAGTTTAATGCTTGGTTATGTAAACTGTCTTTAGAGCTTAGCCAATTCAGCACTGCAGCATTCACAAATGTTATGCACTGTAAATGATTAAGCAGGTATTGAAGCACTAATCTGGTTAAGCACTAAGCTGGTTTACTTATGTGGGCTTTTTTTCTTTAAAAAAACTACATTTAAGAATTTGTCAGACTTAGCTGCTTTTGGTTCTCACTGCCCAGAGGAGATGCAGGCTTCACAATTCCCCAGGTATCTAGATGGTTCGTGCAGGTTTTCCTATCCTTCAGAGCTCTTAAACCTCAGAGCTGCCTACCATTTCCACATTTCACTTTGAAGATGAGAATTTCAGTATAATGAAACTGTAAAAGGGAAATCTGATAGTCCGGTTTAAGAAGTACAGAAGCTTCTCTGAGCTGAGATTAGTCCTTGAACTCTGTCAACTTCTTTACTGCTTTATACTGTAAAAACAAAAGTTGAGCATTTCATTGCTTCATCTGACAGGGGCATGAAAAAGAAGCAATGAAAAAGTGTTGAGCTTTAAATAAATCAAATATTCATAAATTACTTTAGCTGTGATGCAGTTAAGAGAACAACTTTCCTACAGTATCTCAATTTGAAAAAACCCAAACATTTTCTTCAAAATTACATTCTTCCTGAGTATTTGCAAACTTTAGAATTAGTGGATATATGTGCAAGTTTTGAAGAATCAAGTTACGAGGGTTTTGGAGATTAAAACCTCTTTCAGTTTTAGCACCTGTAATTTGAAAAAATGCTAATTGTAAGGACTTTGTAGGTAAAAAGTGTTTAATTCTGAACTCTGCCACCACAGTTTTATAAAAGAATAAATCCAGTTATTTATAAATTGTCCTAATGGTGAAGTAATCTAAAAGCTTATAGAAACCAATTCCTTCTACATTTATACTGGAAGAAGTCCAGTTTGAAAAGAGGGTTTCTCATAGCAGATAAGAACTAGTTCTGATATGGCAACAATTTTTTCCCAACCTTTGAGGAATGTATGGAAATTAGTCATTGCTACACCTCCACTATTGCTTCCTAGATTCAGTTTTCATAATTGTTCCAATAAAATTCTCCAATCCATATGTATTCCTACATCTGATTATTTTGTTTTGTTGTGTTCTTTCTCCTTTAAAGGATAATATTCAGGAAAAAATACTCAGATTCACCTATATTAAGGGCAGTTCACATAGTTACATTACTCTAAGGTTCCACAGTCTCCAGTTTCTGCAGACCAGTTTATGAAGATTGCAACTGGTTTCTCTATGTTCCACTGTTCTTGTGCCAATATGCCCAAATTGGATTAGATGATAAACTTCTGAAAACAGGTTTTCTACATGCTCTTTAGAAACCTAGCAGAGGTCACTTTAAATTTCCATATGATTTTCCCCATGTACCATCACAAATTTTAAAGGATGGGCATTAGTTTCCATGCAGTTGTTCCTGTCAAAGGGGAACAGAGAACATAAACCACAGATTTCCTGTTTTCTCTCTGTTCATATCAACACAATCAAAAATGAGAGAGTTTTGATGAAGGAGGTTGCAGTGTTGAACAGCTCCTGTAGTTACAGATAAATGAGATAAACCAAAGGGGCTTAGCAGTTTACATGTCATAGTTGGATGATGGCAGGAGAGGGAAAGAGAAAGGAAGGAAGAGCTTGGATGTGAGTGAGGACGAATATTGAAACCAGTAGCAAGACACAAGTCTAAAGTGAGGGGCTGGGAGGCATATAAATGTTCTCTATAAATCTGAAAAATAATTAAAGAACCTTTGAATCTCATTAGCACACTGAGTCGTTTTACTCGAATTGTGACTTGTATATGTTTGAGAATAATTTAATCACTGCTCTGTACTGCCATGGAGTTACTGGAATATAAACAACTGCTCACAGTGAATTTAAAAAGTAATAAAACATGTTAAAGTGGGACAATAAAATATTTCAGTCCTAGCTTTGATCAACTGGTTTTATATGCAGATTTTGGAAAACTTATGCATCTCTTCTCGTGGTGTCACTATATGTAGTAGTCAAGTTTAATACCTCAGATACATTAATGCCTTAAGATGTTTAGATTTAAGCCTAAATTTCCTGTTTCTTTTGTGATAGTTTTGGGACTTATAACAATTTTTTGTGTGAGTTTATTATACTGAAATATTCTGTTTTCACTGCTCCAGTTACATTTTTGACTGGCAAAATGTCCTACCATTTAATCCTAGGACTTGTATCTACCATAGTTTACTCAATATAGATGTGTGCTACATATATATTAAATTGGCAGAAATAAATGTAAATTGAAATTTACAGAAATAAATGCACATCTTGTTATTAAAGATATGAGTAATATCATCCTAAAAGTGTATTTTTAATTTATTTTTTAATGTGAAACATAACTTTAATTACTGGACTTCATCTATATATTCTATGAATATTTTTACCCTGCTCATTGAGTTTGACAGGTTTGTGTTTTTTTTAAAAAAGCATCAATTTCATAAAAGTAATAGTGATTATAAAATGCTTCATCTTCAAAAATTAGTGTTTTAAGGTAACATACTTAAATTTAATTACATCCGTCAAAATTACGTACTTTGTCACAAACTTAATAGAGATAATCTTATTGTCATTCTTCATTATTAATTTTATGGACTAAGCACTTCAATTCTTTATCAAAAGGAACAAGCATCAGGAGAAACTACTAAAAGGAAAATAAAAAAGTATTGACTGTGTCTCAGAGAGGTTACAAGTTGAATATAAAATGAGACAAAAAGTTAATAGGGGAGTTCACAGGCAAAGAGTACTGCAGGGACCAGTAATTGCAGCAGAGAAGAAGATCAACCACTTCCAAGTTCATTTGGTTTTGTAGATTTAATTGCTATTTTCTTATTAAGTGTTGTTCTTCCTTCATGCATTTCGTCTTAATGCTTCCTAGGACTTTACCACTGGTTCCATTTAGATCAAGATGTCAGTAGGCTTTTTGATCTCTGTTTTGTTGGCGTTCAGAAAATCAAGTTTCAGAGAGTGGAATTCAAAACAATATAACCTGGTTTTTCAGGTTTAATCAGGTTGAATTTTCTGCCTTTGGGTGCCAGAATTCTTAAAGAGAAACTTCTCTAATGCCATGGGAAGGTAGAAGCTCATTACCAGCCCTGGAACTCTAGCTGGGTGAATGCAATTTTGGGAGGATCATACTAGGAATCTTTCACCCCTTCTATTCTTGTGGATTTGGCAAGAGGGCATAGCAAGGTTGCAGTCCCTTGTTTTGTTCAAGGGGAAGGGACACATCTCTTTCTAGCTTGGAAGTGATCAGCCATCTTCAGCTTGGGCAGGAGCTGACCACCAAAAGAAAATCCAACCTTGATGGACTTGGCAGAGCTCAGATGTTTTTTCTGGGGTTTTTGTTGTTGTTGGTTGGTTGGTTTTTTGTTTGTTTGTTTGTTTTTTTGTTTAGAAGAAGTCAACCTTTGTCCTTTCTAAGGACCATTTTCTTGGTACATCGATTTTACCACCTGACAACGAGACCCTTTTTTTCTTATTATCCATGTTAGAGTATTTGCTTTTACTTTTGGAAATACTTGTGTTTCAGTAAGAGCTGAGGAAAGCTGGGCTTCACTTCTGTGTGGCTTCTTCAGTAAGCATATTTGGTTGCTAAGAAATCACAGATGGAATGATTTTCACTCCTGAAATCAAAGTAACATTTTTTTATGTTAAGTGAAGATTATGCTTATGCTCAGAAAATATAAGGGAAACAGAGTTCACACGAGAGAAAAGTAAACATTTGTATCACAAATATGACTTACAGCCTATGAATTTTTATTCTTGGATCAAAATTCATACAAAATGCAGGAGAGAGAGACAAACATATTTTAAGTCTGTCATGTTTCTCATGTGTCTACACAATCATGTTGCCTCTTGGGGCTGCTTTTCTCTTAAGTTCATGCAGCACTTTATCTTCCTTTATTATGTTATCTATTGTCATTTTTATTTCTCTTCAAGTATCTAATAATTTTTATTTCCCACTGCTTCTGATCTGTTCAAGCCTTGTCTTTTTTTCCCTTTTATTTCCTGCCTGCATTACTCCTTCTTATTTTCTACAGCTTTCTGAAAGGCCTGTGCATTCCTTCCTCTTTCTACCTCCTTTTTCTTATCCCATTTTTCACCTACTTGTTTGGTCAAGCACTGTTTGGGATTAACAATCAGTGTAAGAGAATCCATGATTTATGGATAAAATGAAAAAACATTAGAGACTTAGATGGCAGTAGAAGGCCTGTTAGAAAAGAAGGGATTGCAAGGGACTTGCTCATGTCTGGTAGGAGGAGTCTGTGGTGGGGAAGGGAATCAGGTGCAATTTTTTTGTCATAAATTACATAGGATGCTGATCTTGCATTCCATGTTTTTTGTCCTTCATAATTGTTGACTAAGTTGCTGAATATTGTGATTGTTTGGTGGGGTTTTTTTAAACAAATAAGTAATGCAGGGTCTTGAAAATCTAAGTATCAATTTCAGTCAATAAGGTTGCACTGGTGGCACAAAATATAGCATTTTTTTTCCCCGCACACATGATACATAATGTGTGTTACAGTGTATAAAAACTGTGTTCTGAGATGCACTATTTTGTATCACTTTCATAGAGGCCCAGAGGGTGACATTGTCCTGAGAACATTAAAAGAAAAAAATAAACTATTGAATCCTTAGGTAATTCTAGAAATTAATTAATACTAAGTGAGTGCCATTCTCATGACTCTGGTTATAATATGACTATTTCAATTCTTCATGAATTTACTGGTGGAGATCTGACCCTTATGTTGGTGTAATGTAATTTTTGTCTTTAACAGAATATATTGCTTTCTTACTAATGGATTTTCAAGCAGACATCTTGATTAAATGTTTTCAAATAGGTGATGCAGAGGTACTTAGCAGTTATGGCTAACCTGTTTTTACTTTAAATTTGCACAAAGCAGTCTCTTTTCACAGTGCTTGCCAAAGAGGAGCAATTAGTCTTGTTTTCCTGTTTAAAACTGTGATTCGCACCATAAAGTGTGCTGTAGGGTTAGTAATTAGTACTGCAACATATAACCACTGTATGTTATTTATGAAGAGGTAGATCAGTAATGCAGTTGAGGCTCTATGAAGTTAAAGGAAAGACTGAAGGAAGAAATTGGGTGATTGGGTGTTTTTCCATAAATGTATGTACATTTATGAAAAATTGGAAAGCTTGAGACACTCAGATCCTCAAAGGCGTGAGAGACTATTTTACTGTTCCATCAGAAAATAAGATATAAAATTACCTTTTTTTTTTGTTTTTTTTTTTTTTTTTTTTGGTCATTCAGAGTTGACGGGAACTTAGATTCTGTAACCTATTACATGTCAATGGTTCTTATGTTCCCTTGGTTATAATGTACTAAAAATAAAAGAAAAATCATATTCAGCTATGACAGAACTATTCCTTAAACAGTGAAGTAAATCAGAATTGACTGCCATTGAATGGCTGTTTTCAGAAATTCTTCTCAATCTTTACAGGTGTATCTACTGCAAGAAAATTCATCAAGTTTTATGGTCAACTTGGAAGAAAATTTTTAAATTTTCATACTATGTAGTTATTATTAATTTTTATTTTATGAAAATTTATTTTTATGGTCATCTTTGAATTTTTATAAGAAATATTTTTGTCCAGTTATACTGGATTATTTTCTGTGTGTTTTACTTCAAGTAGATTTTATTTGCATTTATTTATTTGTGCTATGTTTTTAACCTAGTCTATTCATTGCTTTCTTAATTGATTTTTTTTTTTAATAACTTTCTCTAAGTTTCATAGTCACAAGAGGATATAAAGAGCTTTTACAGCTTTAAATTCTGAAAGAATTTTGGTCAAGTTTGTGCTGATCATGACCTAATGAAAAGTTAATGCAGAAACCCGTTAAACTTTCGAAGTTACTCAGAAATAAGAAATAGTGGCAGGACAAACTGCAACATGAATCTGTTTAAACCATTGATGGTTTCAGCTTTTTGCCTCTATCTGGTAATAATGGGAAATGCAGTTTTTAGAAACAAATATAGTCTGTTATACTTCTTTCAAAATACTTAAAAAGCATAGAGTATAATATTTCTTCCATTGTTTCTGATTTGGTAGGTTTGTTTTTAAGACAACTAAAAGATTTGAGCTTTTAAACCTGGTTTTTATAGAATTGGCTTTTCTAAAAAATGAAAGAAAAACGTATTTGATTCAATGAACAGTCGTTTGAAATGTAGTACTCTAACTGCAGTATATAATATTTTATACCACACACTTAACTTAGCTTCTCTATTAGCAAGGTGTGATGAGGCAATTCAGGCAGTACATGTTACTCTCCTGAATCTTCTGTAGTTCATGAATATAAAGTTTCATCTGGATTCTGACAAATGCATATCCATTGAAGCCAGGATAAACTGCATAGCAACCCACAAACATACAGAACATACAGAAACAAAAGTAAGCATTTACTTATACTGTCTATGCTCAGGACATGGTGGTTACTTGTTATTAACTTGGATGGCCAAAGCAAGGATGTATTTTTCATTGACAGGGAATAATAAAGACAATGAAATCCAAATAATCTTTCTAGGTAAATCCTGTTCGTGTGCATTAAGGCTTTTACATGCACTTTTATTCTGATTTTAATCTTAACTTTGATCAGAATAAGAGAAAATAGGCAAAGAAAAAAAGCACATTTGTTGCACTTAGAGAAACTGGAGCGGTGCCTTCAACATCTTTAATTTGATGTCAAAAGTAGAAGCAAGGCTCATAATTTATCAAAACAAATCTTTTTCCGGAACTCAAGCAAAAATAAAATAATTAGTTCAGGGTTTCACTCAGAGTAGCAGTTTCTCTTTCTGCTGTTCTTTCCTGCCTCCCTATCAACCTGGTTTGTATTTCTCATTGAAAACTTTTCACAATGGGATTCTACAAATTATAAGAGCTTTTTTGGAGGGTACTGTAATGTGTAAGGAACCACGGCAAAGTTAGCTATGTCTGTCTTTTCATGTCTATCAGTAATTAGAGTGACTCAACAACAAAAGATTATATTTTAAAAATTAATTGTTGTGATCAGGTATTCTTCTGTGGCATTTATGATTACAGCTATGTATGTTAAAAGAAAAGAAAAAAGTAGAGCTCAGTTACTGTTTACCAAGAATAAATAGTTCAAGACTGAAGAGTATACAGCAGGATAAAGGATGCTCCAAAGCTTTTCCTACCTTTTATCCTTCCATAATTTTTTAAGCCCTCTTAGTACTATGTTTATTTTAGTGGAAAACTTATTTTTCCTGTCAATCTTGTCAGTATATTTTGATGAAATAAAACACTATGAATTGTCTTAAAGAGTGTTAGACACAGAGCATCAGGAGATGTATATGTTACGTTTTGGATGTTTTCTAATAACTTTTACTCCACTAAAAGTGCAAATTGATATTGGCTTATGCAAAGATTATGTTGTGTATTACTTTAAAGTTTAACATGTCTTTAGTTTCAGATCTGGAGGTGATTTTTGTTACCTGAAATTCTTTCATTTCCTTAACGCTGATGGGGCCAAGGAATTCTAAGCAAGCAGAGTTTGTGCTCCATCCATCTTTATTGTAACTGGCAATAAAGAACCCTCTGGGCTTGGTGTATTGTCATGACAATTATTCTCAAGACATTATACAGCAGTTGTATCTGTCAGCCCGTGCAGTATGGAATGTTTTAACTGGCAGCCTTCCAAGAGTGAACATTAATTTTAGCATCTCTTCTTTTAGTCCCTAATCAAGACATTCCAGGGGTGATTGCACTAACACTGTTTGAAGACTTCATCTACTGGACAGACGGGAAAACTAAATCACTCAGCCGTGCCCACAAAACCTCTGGATCAGACAGACTGTCACTGATTAACTCATGGCACACCATAACAGACATCCAGGTGTATCATTCTTACAGGCAACCTGATGGTAATTATTCTGTCTTTGCTTTCCAAACAGCGCATTGATGTATTTAACTCAGGAGCCAGGTGCTGAGTAATGGAAGCTTGTTTACATGCAGTGATTGTTTTATTTCTCTTTTGTTTCAATTTGTGGAAGTTCTCAAATTAGCATTTTTAAAATTAAATCTGTGATTAATGTTGTAAGCGTGTCTGATACTAAATACAAGTGATGTATCTTGTTCAGTGGTGAGATAGCAATTTGGGTGCTTAAAAGTTGACCCAGATACTGACTGGAAGTACAGAACTGTTTAGTTGCATTATAATACAAGTTACCAGATTTTAAGAGGGGAACAGTGTGTGATAAGAACTTTTAACCTTATTCTTTGAAAAGCAAGATTCCTTGTGTTAATAATGCTGAAGAATACTGCTATTTAGAAACTTGTTGGACTGAGGGGATGTCAGACAATGTGGGTGGTATGTCTGATCTCCTGCTGTCCCTGTATTTGAATTGTAACTGAATACAATTTGGCACTTTACCCAGATAAGCTAATTTTTTCTCTCATTATTAAAAAAAAAGAATGGTGTTTTGTTCTTCCTCTCATTCTTTCAGTATTGAACCTACACCCATAGTAATAATTTTTGCATACAACAGACAGTAGCTTAAAGGCAAAAGGAAAAGTTTCCCTCTGCAGCTTTTTGATTTGAGACATTCCATTGTGAAAATAGCACATGTAATACATCTTTCTTCCTCTGTGAAGCAGATACCCTGGGGTGCACTGAAATAATGGGCTGTGATGTTATTTTCCTACTCTGTCCACAGTGTCTAAACACGTGTGTACACTAAACAATGGTGGTTGCAGTCACTTGTGCCTTCTGGCCCCTGACAAGATGTACACGTGTGCCTGTCCCACCAACTTCTACCTGGCTGCTGATAACAAGACGTGTCTGTCGAACTGCACGGCCAGTCAGGTGTGTGGGGGCAGGGATTATATTTTACTGTCATTACCTGTGCTTGTAAATAATCAATGCTGGTGCCCATGAAATGTGGAAGTATCACTCGAAGCAGCTGAAGGCTGGGTGCACTTACAGAGTTTTGTCTTCAAGGCTGTTAGTGGAAAATAGACTTACAAATGCCTTTTATTCCGGAGAATGCAGAACTTGTTCGCTTTCAAACATCGATGTTTCTGCCAGTCACTAGAACAAATAAAAATTGCTAAACCCATAAAAATTGCCTTGAAAAAACATTTGTATGAAATATAAAAATACAAAGTGTGTATAACAATGATTTGGGAGGATTCATGCATGAGTGAACTTTACATTAATAAAAGATAACAAGCTCAATCCAGTCAAATAGGTAACATAGCTACGTAGGTAAATTATAGATTTGCATTTAAAACAATCCAGTAGTTAAAATGGAAATGGTGTCATATGTAATTAATTAACAAATACATCAACTGCATGCAGTGTATTCCCTAGTACTTGAAATAAATATTTATACCTTTTTTTTTAAAATATAAAGTAGATAAGTAAAACATACTGATTTCTTATAAAAGAACCACTTTCATAAAAGTCTTTGGACTGTTCTACCCAGACAATTAATTGGTTGACTGTTATAGTACATATGGCCTTTAAAATATTTTTAGTAATCTACTTTTCTAGCAGTTCACTTTTTTTAGGTGTAAGCTAATGACCTCTTACACCATTCTATATCATGATGTATGATAATGATTTCCAACACTAAGGAAAAGGTTTTACTTGTATTTTTTAGGAAACAGTGTTCATCTTAAATATTGCAACGTTTAAACCAAGTAATATTGTTATTAAAGAAACCTTCCCACTGTCTTCCTCTGTTGACTTAAGGTGGTGTGATTTAATGATGTTCATTGTATCTTTTGTGTTTTTATTGGCTTGTTGTTACTTCCTATTAAGAAATGAGGAGGGGAAAAAAAATGGTGTAAAACATTTGTAAAATGAGGAATTTCTTACCTATTTTTCCCTTGTATTTAGTTTCCCAAATTTTTTTGGTTAAAAGAAAAGTCACTCTTTTCTTTTTTTTTTTTTTTTTTTAATATATTTTCTTTAAATGACACTGGAAGCTTATTCCACAGTGAATTTATATGCTAACATTTGATTGAATGGCTCTATTCCTGTCTAAATAATTCATTGATCACCTGAATTGAAGGATTGCATCACATCTTGGATCCTTCAGGAGCAATATTTTATCACTTGTGGATTCCACAGGATGGAGAGCAGAGTTAGAGAGAAGAAGCAGCTGCAGACAGACAGTTTACATTGTACATTATTTGTCATTTTCTTCCACTTTTGAAATCTTTTTACTGTTTGATCATTCATCAGTCTGATGGCATAAGGTGCAGAGATCAGTGGCAAAAATACACTTTTCTCCCTAAGATTTTCAGATGATGATGTCAAATCAGAGCTGGTCCGATGATGTAATCGCTCTTGACGATATACCCACTGTGAGCTGTTTCTGATGAAAAGGAGTTGGATGGTCACTACACTGGTCTTGCACATCTCCAGACCATCCTGTGATGGCTTATCTGATGTGAGAAATTGTTGAATACAAACCACATCAGACTTTAGAGCACCAAAACTCCAGCCACTGGAGACCCATATGATTCTGCTCCCTGATTTTACAGGTCTCTGGCTCCTCAGTTTGAAAGGGAATGCAAGTATTTTCATAAAACAGCATCTAAGAGTTAGTACCCATTTCCTGGAAATAACCTCATAATGTCATTTTAACAACCTGAAGTCCATTGTGGTGAGCAGAGCAAGGCTGGCACCTTAGAGCAATTAAGCATCAGAAAGACTGTGCTAGAAAGCAAAAAATACTAAGAATGAGAATTGCCTGAGTTTCTGTTTGTCCCCTACATTTGTTGGCCTTCTACTGAGGCTCCTCTGAGCTGTGTAACCTGTGTTGGGCAGTTTATAGTTTAAAACAGCTGCCTTTCAACCCAACCTCTTACAGGGCATGTCCCTCGAGGTGGTACAAGAACAATGTAGCTCCAGCTATAGGTCCTACTACATAAATGCCCTTGAAACCCTGATTTTTCTTGGCAGAAAAGATTAAACTGACCCAATGCACTGAATATAATATAACTTTTAAATACAGCTTTATTGAAAAATCAACTATTTTTAAAATGTGAAGAAATTAAAAAAATACTGCTGAGTCACAGAAACTGAGATGTCTTGCACTTTTAAATCTGTTGGTTTCCTTCCTTTCGGACATCAGGTAGAAAAAACAATATATCTTAGAATTTTCTGATAATCTGTTTAGGTTTTCCTCCCAAGCATTAGCCACATTTACTCAGATTTTAGATTTAGCCCTAGAAGTTTCATCAAGTAATTTCTACTCTTAGTTTTGTTTGCATTCCTGTTTCAGTCAGAGCAAAGGTACATTGTCACCTGAGTACAGAGTAAAGGCACTGCCAGAGTCTTACAAAGGATTTTTCTTTTTTTTTTTCTACAGATATTCTATCCTTTTGAAAGGCTGGAAGGCCTGATATCTGGTTTGCTCATTTAATTCAAACAATATAAGCAATATCATACACTACACTGCACGTTAAGGCCTTTTTTTGTAACTGTGGGTGTTTGCGTTTATCAGGAAAAATTATACTATCTGCTTCAGCAATCTACAACAACTGAGAATTGAAGTGCTTGTTTTGAATAAGATCTTAAAAGATGAAAACATAAAATGCAGTGAGGGGTTTGTATTGGGTCATTGTAAAGCAGTGTGGAAATATCACTGAAACTACAGTTACTTTTATCAGTGAAAACCTCAGCGCAAAACATCGCAAAAAAAGAGAATATTTAAAATACAAGTTTTGTAAAATTAACAGCCAGAATTCATTAATGGAATGATGACTTAAGCAGTGAATCTAATTTTCATAAACTACTATTTCTAAGTGAATAAATAAATATTCATATGAAAGTCTTTTCTCCTTCTCTCCTTCCTGTTACAGTTCCGCTGCAAAACTGACAAGTGTATCCCGTTCTGGTGGAAGTGTGACACTGTGGATGACTGTGGGGATGGCTCTGACGAGCCTCCAGAATGCCGTAAGTGCATCCTGAATTTGGAACCCAGTTTTATCAGTAGGGTCCAAATCAAATATAATGCATTACAGATGTTGGGAAGAGGAGTGTTTTTGAATGCTTCTGTTTGCCAGCAGTGTTTTCTGTTCCTTGGTTTCTGTCAAATATAAAAAGGGTGCAGGCTCTTCTTTGTCAGTCTGTAAAAGATTATTGTTAACTCATGTCTATTCAAAGTCTTTCAAGTTCTTTGGAAAATCATGCATTGTTTTTCATCTTCTAAACCTTTACTTCATCCCAGTTAAAAGCAAGTGACAGAATATTCTGAGTTGGGACTCACAAGAAGCATCAAGTCCAACTTGAAAGTTAATGGCCCATACAGGGATCAAACCCACAACCTTGGCATTATCACCATGTTCTAACCAACTGAACTACTCTCAGTTATGGTTTTACTAAAGATTTTTATTTGCTAGCTCTGTTCTGAGGTTGCAGAATTTTTTATATAAGTACAAAATTCGGCCAGGTTTATTTTTGCATGTAATAAAAATGTGGAATTCTAACCTCATTTGCTTGTGTTTCATTGCAATTGTAGAAGTTTAGATGCACATTATTATTATTATTTACTGCAGTTTTCTGAGCAACAACATTTTCCCTTGTTCCCTTAAACTTATATATAAACGTGCTCTACTATGTATTCTACAATCTTCCAGTTAATTAACAGTTAATTTGGTTTTTTTTTACTGAAATCCCTCACCCCTGTTTTTACAGTTTTATAATTAGTTTTATAACTTTTCCTGCTACAGAGGCCTCTGAAGCAAACTTCAACATATAAACATTTTACATAAGATTCCATTTTAAGCTACACTTTGTGCATATAAAATATTGCTACAGAGGTACATAATTGCTCATTGACTCAAATGACAGTGGCTAGGAGAAGGAAAAGTGTTAAGCCTTTCTTGGGAAATAGAATTACAGTAGGGATAGCGAGTTTCTTACACACAGACTTGAAGTCGAGTGTTTAGATCCTAAATTGCAAGTCTCTGTGGAGCCTTGCAGTGAGCAGCGACCTGCAGGGAGTTTCACTCTGTACCATTAATACTGTAACTACAGTTAGGCAAATTTAAAATGTCAGGCTTTGAAATTAGTTTTGCAATAATATGTGTATGTTTGAGTTACTAATATATACTCAGATTGAGATTATATGGGCACATGTGAAAGTTTATAGGTTCTTTTGATTAGTTCATAGAGGAAGAACAGCACTGTTGATACTTTGCCCATCCCTCTGATAGTATTCATAAGCAGTTTCTTTTTTTCTCAGCTGAATTCAGATGTCAACCAGGACGTTTTCAGTGTGGAACTGGACTTTGTGCTCTTCCAGCCTTTATCTGTGATGGAGAGAATGATTGTGGGGACAATTCTGATGAACTGAACTGTGGTAGGTGATTATATACATTGTAGTCTTCAGAAACATGCTAAACTGATTTAAATGCCATACTTTCCACTCTGTCAAGAAACTGTGGGGTTTTTTTCATTTACCTTTTAAGTTTTGAACCTTTTAATCTTTAACTTTTAATTTTTTTAACTTGTTATTCTTTTAATTTACAGACACACATGTGTGTCTGTCAGGTCAGTTCAAGTGCACAAAAACTCAGAAGTGCATTCCAATAAACCTGAGGTGCAATGGACAGGATGACTGTGGTGATGAAGAAGATGAAAGAGACTGTCGTAAGTATCTGGTTTTAAACAAGGAACTGGAGTAAAAGATATAAAATACTGTAAATATCCTCTATAGAAAATAAATTTAGAACATGCAAACAAACCTCAGTTTTTTAAAGTCATTGCAAAGAGGAGGGAGGTATAAACAATTTCAGGCATTTAATTGGGATTTTGACTTAGGCTGAAACATCTGTTTTACTCTTAACCACCTCACAAATGACTCATCCTTTTGAGCCTTTCATCTGCTGTGCCTTGCAGCAATGCATTTCCGTGGAAGAAGATAATTTTCGGCATCTTTTGTTGGAAAAGCTCTATATCCAAAACTCCTTCTACATCCTTTTTCTTTAATTAAGTTTTTTTACCTTTTCTATTCCCTATCCCCTGGGAACCTCTTCATTAATTTGGCTACGTAACTGGATTTGCACTTGCTCAGCTTTTAATGCAACTTACTTTTCATAAGTTCATTTTCACTCCATATTTTTTGCATATAGGTAGCGAAAATACTTTCAGGTTTAAAATGGAATCTATTGAATAGCTTGTGTCTTTGATCATTTGGTAATTAAGATGATGGGACTGTCTTGAAATATAGCTCCTTCTTTCACTCAGTTCATTACTCAGATCTACTGCTGATCTAAGCTGCTTATTCTGAATTAGCTTTCTCAAGGTTTACATGGGCTGCATTTCTGCAAAGAACATCCCCTTATCCAAGGGACAGGTTGCTAAGGATACAAAGGCTTTCTTGATGGTCACATTTAATATCTGTCTTCCAAACAACTCAGAAGAGGTGTAGCCTCTGACAGATAATATTATATGTTGGTTTGCATTTTAGGTTTCTTTAAAAACTGATTAAGTGGTGTCAGGTAAACTCCTGTGAAACGTTGGAGAGATTGCTTTTTATCTTGGAAAGAACTGCACGTGGTATCTGGAAGGTTCCCAGAACCTCGAGGTGTAGCTGGCAGAAGTTAAATCAGAGCAGCAGAGTCTGCAGCACAGCAGTGCTCAGGAACTGTGGGATGGTCAGGGCCAGGATCAGCAGTGATGGAGTTGGCAACATCCTGGGGATTAATAAGAACAAAACAGTCTGCTGTGACACTTTTGAGTGTCTGAAACTCAGCCATCAACCCGCCTACCAAGACCCAGTGGGGAGCAGGAGAGGTTAATCATATACATTTTTCTATTTTCGTTGTGTCTTACCTCGACTTTATTATCTTCTCTTTTAAGAAAGTTAAGTGTATTCATTTTCTTTTAATAAAACCCTGCTTGTGGCTTCTGAAAATTCTCCAACGGACTTTGGGGAGATTACAAAAAGGGAGATTTTAAGCAGGTTTATCACAGTGTTCATATTACTTGGGCTCCTCTCAGAAAACAAGTAACAGATGAGATTATCTTGTTTGTTCCGATTTCACCAGACTAGGATCCATAAAATGCACACCTTTTTTCAGCTCTACCACTGTTTTGTTTTATTTATCAGTTGATTTTGAAGGAGTCATATTTCATACTGAAGGTTTCCCATATATAAAACAGGTAATTATGCTGGTCTTCCTTGTAAAGCAATTTGAAATGCCCTGCTAAGGTGTGCTAGATGAGAATTAGAATTATTTGTTCAAAGTATAGTTAGGAACTTATCCAGGTTTGTGGAAGTGTTACACTGGAGGAAATAATACACCAACCTTTAGGATACCTTAAAATTTTTCATCTTGCCAAACCCAAGAAAAAAGAATATCATCAGGGAGCTAATTGCTTTTCAACAGGAATAGGAAAGTTTGTTAAAGAACTTACAGAGTTCCTCAGGTAAAAGTGGGACAAACATTCATGTGGGAAAACATCAAGGTTTAGATCCTACTGCTTTCTACCTACATTCAGTTCAGTTTAAAATGATTTAGGGATTCGTGTACATATCCTTGTTTCTAAAGAAATCCTTATGCATCTGGTCACAAATAGCTTACTCACAGTCCAGTCTGGGTAGAGGTCCTTTATTCATCTTACCTCTCTCCTCTCAGTTATGAAAGTCTGAGAAACAGTAAGATCTGATGTATGTGCTTGTGAAAGAGTCCATCTACAGTCACTGACTGCACCGAGGATCTTTTCTGTTGTCAAATGTCTGTTCTAAGGTTAATGCACCTTTAACTTAGAGCATCCTTAAAAATCAATTGAAAAGTCAACTGCATCTTTGCATCTTTATCTTGCTATAGGATTCATTCAAAAAATTGTTCTACTAAACTAAGTGAAATATTTGTCACACTTTTCTCACCATTTACCCAATTTAACAGAAAGCACATAATTTCACCAAAATTGTACATAATTTTGATTCCTTTTTCAATCAAGGCTTTGAGAACTGCCTGAGCCTTTCAAATTGACTTTCAGAATTGATAACTGGTCTTTTATGAAGTTGAAAAAAAAAAATCTTATCTGATTTTTGCTAAAGTGGTTTGATTGTATCAATGTTAAGTATATTTGTTGTTTAAAGAATATCACAAGAGATCCTTTATTATATTTTCCTTACTTTACTCTTATAGATAAAATAATACATAAAAAATGACAAAATGATAAACTGAACCTGAATGCTGTTTTCTTATAGATGTTGAATAAATTATGCCAGAGGTATCTAATTTCTGAATTTTAAATCCTTAATATTTTTTCTTTAAAACAAGTATCTTGAATATTAGTGGATATTTCTAGTTTTGATTTGGAATTCTTTCATTTAAAGCTGAAAACAGTTGTTCTCCAGACCATTTCCAGTGTAAAACAACAAAGCACTGCATTTCCAAACTGTGGGTATGTGATGAAGACCCAGATTGTGCTGATGGATCAGATGAAGCCAACTGTGGTGAGTATGCCAGTGGTTTTGAATATGTTACTCTAGCTTGAATTTTTTTAAAAAGGTAGCAAAAGGCAATAATTATTATAATTATTCCACTGTTTTTGTCCTCTTTCAGTGTATGATTATACCTGTTTGATATTGTAGGTGTACCTGGATCATCCAGTTCTTGCTGAATGGTAATCTTTTATGAGTAGTTTATAAAATTCACATTGTGCTACTGTTTTATTGGCAGGAGCTGCAAATGAGTATCTCATTTGGAATTTTGAAGCATAATGGCATAGAATATTGTGACTTGCATAGGATATAATGACATTCTTTTTATTTCTCACAGTGTTATCCAGTTTCTATCAGTTCAGTCTGTGTACTTTGTTGATGCTGAATATCATAAACAGTGAAAATATGATTTGAATATAATTTGAAAATCCTGTTAGTTAACACTGACTGTATAGAAGGGTCCAGAGCAGAATCCAACTTGACATGACCAACTTTTGCTTTGCTGTGGGAGCTCCAGGGCGTTAGGTACCCTAACAAACCACTCCACAAACTTTGAATTCCCATAGGACTTCTCCAAGAATTTGTGATACTTATGGAACTTCTGTACTTAAATGTGATAGTCTGAGGAACCACATCCTCTACAGAGAAGATCGAGCATAGGATTGCACCATAACCAAACCAGGCCCCAATTTATGTCAGATTTTACACAGCATCCAGAACCACAGTGTTCTAACCCACTGAGGTGGGTTATTTTAGACCCAGTAACAATTAACCATCACTTGGGGAAAAAAAAAATATCACACTTTATATTCACAGTAGTAGTAGTAGTTGTTCTCACTCGTTGCTTGCATTGTTTGAAAGTACTGAGTCAGCTCTTTTTGTTGTAAATAAGAGAAAATAATAAATTTAAATACTCTACCTGGGAAATGGATTACAGATAATCAGAGGCAGAATGAGTGGATTGGTATTGTCAGAAAATCACTGAATGTGGATGTCCAAGCAAAACACACACTAATCATGAACAGAAAAACTTGTGACATTTTCAAGGCAGTTCTACAAAGGAAAATATAGAAAAATTTTCTGGGATGGAACAGAACAAGACAAATAGTGTGGATCATACAAATCTCTCCTAGTTATTTATCCATGCATCAGTAAATGGTTTGATGAAACCCATGAATCTGGACAGGTTTATACTGTCTCTGGAAAAACAGAGTAACAAAACTACTGGCCGTAGTCAAGGACAAAGCACTGAGGAACATCCAATTTTCCATGGATATCTTTCAAGCAATTGACACCAGCACACATATCAAAATGTTGGAGGTGACCAATATGCCTGGGAAACGGAATTCTTCCTCAATGCTGAAAATCCAAGACTGTCATTTGAATTGTCAAGACTGGGGAAACTAAATCCTATCAAATGAGGAGAAGTTACAATCCAAGAAATCAATTTGGCTTGAAGAAACAGTGAATGCAAAGGAGATGAACCTTTGCCACAGAGACGCTTTATATCCTCTTCTGGGATATCATAGAACCAACCCTGCACTGTTCAGTTTCTGAGCCACTTCACAGCTGCTTTTTCCTGCACTGTTCCGCATCACCTTGATCTCCAACAAGCTGTTTTTTTCCACTCTTGGCAACTTTCCAAGCTTCCAAACTGTGGATTCATATTCTGACTTACCCATACAAGACCAGCTCGTACAACACAGTTTCAAAATAATTCATCTAATAATATCCTTAAGACACAAAACTTAAAAGAAAGGAGAAAAAATAAAACTAATATTGAACAGGAAAATTTGTATTTATAATAGGTATTTCACAGTCATCATTTTACAATCAAATGAACAATGTCCAAATTTCCAAATTACTCAAACAATTAAGTAATATAGAGGAGCATTGTGTGGAATCCCAAGTTCAATAGGTTTTTCCAGTGATAACATATAACTGGATATGTTGATTCATATCTAAGACTCATCTTGCCTGTTATCCTGTCTCTGGCAGTGACTGAAAATGATTATCTAGGGAAGAATGTGAGAGCAAAGCAGGCCAGTAGTGCAACTTCCCTGAAATACTCTTCCGGGCTCTAATAATTTGAGAATCAGAGGTATTGTGAGTCAAATATGTCTCTGTATGCAATAACCCTTCATGGATTTAATTATCTTTTTACCTTTGTAAAGCTTTCACAACATACTGTAGCAAAGTGTTCCACAGCTTAATCCCACACCTCCCTGAAAAAAACACTTACATTTTTATTTTTAATCTCCCAACTGCATATACTGCTCTTAGTTTTTGTGTTGAAGGAGACAGAAGAATTTATTTATATTCACAATTTTTGTACCACACACAGTTGTGTACACATAGAACAGCTAAACCTTAAGAAGAATAGGGTGGTTTAATCACATTTTTAAGTTTTCCATATTTTTAGTATTTGAAATATGTTTAAATGACCTTATGGCAGTAGTTTCAACAGTTTGGTCTTCTGCGTTTTTTTTTTTTTCGAGTTAAAGATTGTTATTTCTGTGAACAAAATTTGATAGAATTAAATTCTAAAGCTGCAAGCTGAGTATAAAAAAAGATCTCCATATGTTGATGTAATACTAACTTGTTATTGTTTTGAGTTCACTTTTAAAATGCTTACGGTGCACAGCTTGTGTAAAGGGTAGGTTTTTTTGCTCAAGTACTGCACAACCATGTGTATTTTGCTTAGTCAACATCTACTGCTGTGTGTTATTGGAGATATTATGCTGAGTAAATTTACTAGAAGTGGTGTAAATGTATTTAGTCTTTTGTGGTTACTTTGTGACTGAGACAGTTGAAATAGAGTTAGGAAAGATATGTTTATTAATGAGTGTATTGTGTTTTTTGGTAAAGAGTAGATAGAGTTAATTTGTGCTTACTGTCCAGGCAATTAGAGAAAGCCATTTGATTCTGCTAATCCTTGCTCTCAACTTGAATATTTTGCATCAAATATGGGCCATTTGAGGTAGAATCTGAAAAAAGCTGTGTGTGGTCTTGAGAAGTGATTATGATTTGCTTTAAAGGTTATGTGTATTTCAGGTCTTTATTACCATGATGTGTCAACATTAATATGACTGCTTTCTACTTCCTCACTTTTTTTAATATTAATTTTATATTAATTTTATTTTTAGCCTTAGGAGTCAAAGTAAGCTTTTTTCCTGATGATGAAGAATGTGTTCCTTGAGAAATTTGAAGGATGCATTATATAAACTTAAACTTCCTTTGACAGGCTTATAAATTCCTGTATCCAGCACCGGTGACAGCCCACTACGCTCTAGAACAGCAAACTGAGCCTCGATCCAAAGTGAATTTTCATTTTGGATTTTATCCCTCTCAGGCACACATACACACACACACACAAATGCACAAAAATGAAAATATGTGGAATTAAAATCCCCAAATGGCAGTGTAGTGCAATTAGTGGCAAAAGAGTAGGGATTTCATTTGTAGGGATTGATATTTGAATCAAAATGCTTTCAAGGTTTTCTTTCAGACTTACTTTGTTTTTCCTATTTAAGCCTTCATCCTGTTTTCTTCATACTCATTTAGAAGTATTTCTAAAGTAAAATCCTAGTTCAGTATGCACAAAAGATGAACCCCAAACAACCAGCAGCTACATCAGGTGATCACACAAATTTCTGAAAAAGGGTCTTTGCCTGTTACAGTGAATCTCTTAATAATAATTTGAAGAGAGAAATATGAAAATTGAGTAATCAGTACTTAATTCTTTGCCTTTGTACCATTCCTGTCTGAACTTTCACATTTTAAGGTCACATTTTATGAAAAATGAGAAAGCAATTTAGAGCTGAAGACAGCAGTGACAAAATGTATGTGGGCCCACGTGTGCTTTGAATTGTTCCACAATTCAAAAAAAATAAAGTCTTGCAGTGTTTCCTCTGAGTTGAGTAAATCCATCATTCTCAAAGATCAGGTAATTGTTACACAACTTTCCCAAATCTTTCTCTTTCTTTTTATTATATCCTATCTCTGCTATCCCATTATTTTCCTCTGTTCTTATTAATGTGGAGGAAATCTGATTTGTAATACATTGTCAATTGTAAGCTGCTATGAGAGATCAGAGGAAGAATAAAGCTTTCAGATTTGTGAAGAGGAGAGAGCCTTACGAACATGAAAAATATTTTGTATTAAAAATATAATTAAATATTCCTTTGTGTTTGGTAGAAATAGAATAAGAAGAGAAAGATTAACATTCAAATACTAATCGTAGGGTTAAGCTACAGTTGGATAAATTTAAAAAATAAAATCCAACCATTCTTCACATGTGTAAAGAGGCAATGCCAGAAACTCGGTTTAGCATCCCTGAGAACTAGATAATTCTTTTTGAAGAGTAAGAAAATATATATTACATGTTCTCTTCATTCTAGCAGGTAACTGAAATGAAGGAATGTCATCTCTCTATTCTGTGTATTGCTGATTAGATCTTGGTATTTCTATTGAATGTGGAAGGATAAATAGAATATTTACATGTCACTCTGATGATACCTGTCATTAGTATTTAGAACACATTTTGTGGGCAAATATGTTATTGGGAGATTGTAGGCTTTACTAGAAGTACTTTAATAAATACTGGATGGATTGTGGGTGTGAAACATTACCTTTTGCAAAGCTACAGAGACAAAATACAAGTCTGTCATATGTTTGGGGGCAATATTTTTGTTTTGTAATGTTAAATATTTTAATTGCTTGCCAACACAAGTGTTTTTGAAATACTGTGATCAAAATATAGGCTGTGATCGTAGGAAACATCATAGGAAAAAATATTCTGGGAGAAAAAGTCTTACAATCGTCATATTGGCAGAGAATAAGGAGCAAACACAAAAGGCAGTATTGCAATTCCCAGATTTTTGACTGTACTCAACTGAGCTGCAGCACCATTTACCTCCACCTTCTTGATATTCAAATGAAGTTTTGATTTATCACTGTAATTCCAGAATCACACCTAGAAGAACAGAATAAAAACAGCAGTTTGGACCATGGCATCAAGTCTAATCCTTCTAGTTTGTCATCCTTTCCATTTCACAAGCAGAAAAAGCAGGTTGATTTAAGTTGCTGTTTCAGTCCCCTTTAATTCTGTCAGTTTTTGGAACTCACTGAGTTACCATGAGAGCAGTATGGAGCTGAACTGACATGCTGTGACACAACCTAACAGAAATTTAAAAAATTCCTATTGAAATATTACAGTGACATGTAATTTTAAATATGTCATTGAGGCTTTTACAAAGCAAACTGTGGGGGTTTTTTCCAACAAAAATGTCACTGATAACTTTTTAATTTACTTCATTTCATCTCAGTCCTTAGAAGCTGAAAGAATTATTCAAGAATTACTCACAGAAAGCACAGAGGCAGCTCCTTCCTGCTAGAGGAGTTCAGGATGTTCCTGTATCTTGAAGAGGCTTTGCCTCCAATGCTTCTCTGTAAATAGAAAAACTCATTGAAAATTTACATCATGAAGAAAATTATGCTCAGTTTAGCACTATAGGCTTTGTAATGTTTTACCTTGTACAAGTAGACTTTCAATCCAATACATCAGCAGGGTGAATGTATAAATCAAAGTGGAAAGTTTTCTATCAGGTATGATTAGTCTTAAATTATTGTATGCAAGAATTAACTTTTGAGAAATACATGTTTTGTACGTTTTTCAAATCACTATTCTTGTGGTTTACTGTGATCTGATCTTTTGTAAAGCAATCTTACAGAGAAATTCAAGGAAAAGTTAATGGAATTTTTGAGATTCAGTGCAATAATAACCTCTCTTCGAGCTAATTTGTCATCCTTTCTGAAGTTTATATTTTTAACTTTAAATAACAGTTTATACAGTACATATTTTAATTTTATCAAATTTAAGAGTATATGTATTCTGGTATAAATAAATAGAAGCTTAAAGAATGTGTCATGAGAAATAAATTATCCCTGAAAGTAACTTTTCAAATGTTATGGTCACTTCTTCTTAAATGTATGTAGCAATATCGTCATGCCTTTGATAGAAGTCTTTCCCATTTTGACTCTTTATTTACAATGCTGTAAATGTTATTCACCATAATTACAGATAAAAAAACTTGTGGACCTCATGAGTTCCAGTGCAAAAATAACAACTGCATTCCAGACCACTGGAGATGTGACAGCCAGAATGATTGTGGAGATAATTCTGATGAAGAAAACTGTAGTAAGTAACTTTTACCTTAGTCCATGTTATGAGAAATAGAGTTAGTTTAGCAACATGTAAGAGGAAACTTTTGAATTTTGATAAAATACACACGTATGTTTTTACTCAACGCTTTCTGAACTGTTGAAAATCTGTTGACCACAATTGAAAATGTCCCTTGATGAAATTCTCCAATTGCATTCTTATAAAGAGCTGTAATTCTGTGCCATCTATGCAAAAATACCTAATCTATGGCTTCTTAATAAGCTCATTATTTCAAAATAAATATTACAATTGCTTTACCTTTGGCATTTAGTTGCATATCACATTTCGTAGCTGTAGATAAGAATCATAAAAGCTGCTCAGTGATCAAATGATAAACTTTGTTAACGATGAAGTTGGATCAAACACTACCTGCACATCATATTCCTGAGATGATTCCTTTGTTTTCTATCATGAGAAGTCTGTTTCTGTCTATTAAATCACATGAAGAAGTAGATGTGGTTATTCAAAGTAGCTCAGTTAGCCCAGTTCTCCCCTACCTACGAGGAACTTGAAGGCCTAATAAATCTCTCACTCTCAGTGAACTAATTTAGATTTAGTTCTCAGGAAGAAATGTCAAATCCTTACTGGTTCTAGATCATAGCCATTGCCTTTATAAAATATTTCAGAAGAGAAATTCCAAAAATAGTTATGAAATACCTTCAGTTGACAATTTCTGCTCTTTTTGTTCATTTACTTAGAAATCCAAGAAATTAATATCTTGGTTTGTAGATAATCTTAAACTCACATTCCTGATGGCCTATCATAAATGTATATTTAGTACCTTCAAGGTAATGGTTTAGAAAGCTTAGTAAATTAGGCATTGTAGTACTGAGTACCTGCTGTCTGCCCCTTTCTCCAGTGTGAGATGTGGTGTCCATAGAGTGTCTCATTCTACTCAAGATATTACAGTGGATTTGTCTTCCTTGTAATTACTCCCTGCATTTGAAAATGTTGTGAGTCACTGCAAGCAGTAGTGCTGTAGTTTCCATATAAAAGTGTTTCATATAAAAATGAAAGTGTCATGTAGCTCGGTAATCACTCAGAGCCTTTTGTTGTTATACCCTGGGAGGGGTTGATGCACAAAAGCTTTCTTAGCTCTGTGGGAGATTTTACTTAGGAATTGATTATTAATGTCAGTTTCCTATAGTATAAATAGCAAGAAATTATTTTATGTTCTTTTTTTCTCATGTAAAAATCAAATAAAGGGTCATAGTTTTGCTATCATGGTGTTAATCAGCATGACTGAACAATCTTTTGAAAATTAAAAAAAAAAAAAAAGAAAAAATAAAAGCGGAAACTTCTACAAAATATTATTGCTGTTTGCAAAATAAGTGTTGAGGATCTTATTTGGAATTTGCCATGTGTATCACCCAGTAGTAATGAACTTCTTCCTTGAAGATCAGATCATCATAGTACAAAGTGATTAAAAAAAGTTCAAGTAATGAGGGAGCAGTCATCTATTTGGAATTTTTAATATTTATTAGATTTTCCAACTTTGTCTTCATATCAATAACCAAGTTCTATGTTCAGTTCTTGACTGCTTTCTGATAAAGAAATCTGTAATTAGTTGTAATGTATGGAATTAGTGAGTTGAGAGTACCCAGACACAGGCAGGACATCAAAATAAATGGTGGTTTTTTTAATTTACTTTTGATTGTCAAGTGCACACTTAAATTCTAGCTTTTGAATCCCATACTCAACTGTTTAAATTTAGAACAGTAGGCTGACACAGTTTTAAAATTCAAAATCTTGGAAGCATTGGAAAAGTACATAATACTGTTCAGTTGTTTCAAATAGACATATGAAATTTTTATAGACTATCAAGTCACTTATAGAATAAAGTGTAATGAAACAAATATATATGAAATTAGAACTTCAAAAGCATTTGACAGAATATATTACATTGCACATTGTGATAAATTGTTCATAGCATACATGAATGTACAAAGGTCTGTCTGGCAATTATATCAGAAAATGAGTTGTTTTTCAAGAATGCAGAAAGAATTCACTGAATTATAGAAGCTCAGCTCAAGTATTTAAATTTTTCTATGTAGTTTGTTCACATGCAAGAAATTCACTATCCTGGTGAAGTTATCAGAGGTGTAACAATGCATATTAAAAAATATCATATATGGGTTTGAAAAGTTATTAGGGATATCATGCAAATCATTGTGCCCACTATGACTTTGTTATATAACTTCACTTCTCTTACAGTCTATTGTTCTTTAACTATATTTGAACCTTGTGAAATAAATAAGAATTATTAGGAAGGATATAGGTCCATAATGAGTTTGCAATAGGGAAAGTAGCATACACTGGTAATTCTTCTGAGGTAATATCTTTTGGGGGGGGGTTCTTTTAGAGTTTTTAAAAATCAAAATAAACAAATTAGAGCAAAAACAATGTTTTGTCTTTCAGGAAGCTTCAAAAGGAAAATTCCATAGTAATGACTATCATTCCTGCTAAGGCAGCGCCAGTAATTTTTTATTTAATGTAATTAAAGAAAATGTAATATACTGTAAACATTGAAGCAAAGCAAAGATAATAATGCTGTAGAAAGATATTAATTCAATCAGTGTAAAAATATTACTGTTGCTAGAAAATCTTCCTAATGCTGTTTTGTTGCTTCTACAAGTTGTCAGGAAAACAAATTAGTTAATTTTGTCCTGGGATGAGTTTGTATCCGAAATGCAATGAGAAGTAGCAATTATTTAATCTTTACTGAAAATGTTTTAAATGAGCATATTGAAGTAAGATAAGCTGGAGCATCTCATCATATTGAGTACATTTTGAATGGATAGTGCTGTAAATTCAGGTTCTTCACATTGCTTAGGGCTCAGCTGACTTGGTACAAGAGATGATGGCTTGTGTGAGTTCTCTAAAAGCAGCTGGGTGTCAATGCCAGCCACAGGCACATGTGCTAGTTTAGTATGATAAAGTGATGTGTACCAAAGGTTTTTTTCTTTTGCAGACACCTACCAGTCTCAGGTTTAGATTAACAAAGAACAAGTCTTGTCTTTGTTTTAGATAATGCTAAGTTATTAAAAGGATAAGTAAAGAAAATCTGCATTTAATGCCACAATACATATATGAGAAAACTCCCCCTAATACCACTTCAATTATCTTGTGTTTAGAAGCATTCATTCTGCAGGATGCTACATGTTAGTGCTTTAGCAGTTTTTTAATGATGTTTAGTTTTTTTCTCAGTATCACAATAATTCTCCAAAGAATCTTGGTAGATCTGAAAGTATTTTCATTACTCTCTTACTATATGTAAATGAAATTTAGCCTAAAAATGGAGGAAAATCCCACAGGAAAAAAAAATTCTTAAATTTTGCAAATTAGGGGGTTTACCTTTGTTATAGTCGTTCATTAATTGCTGGGGGTTTTATGTATATTTTATGGAAATGCTAATAAACATAGGGTTGTTTCTTTTCTTTATTCAGAGCCTCAAACATGCACTTTGAAAGACTTTCTGTGTGCGAATGGAGACTGTGTTTCAGCGAGATTCTGGTGTGATGGAGACTATGACTGTGCAGATGGCTCAGATGAGGTAGGCATCTTCCAGGAAACGTATTTTCTTGGAAAATTAGTAGGTTTATATTGTTGGAGAATGGATTCCTGCATGCAAATATTTTAAAAAGCAGCAATGGGAAGTCCACACATGAATCCATATATGCAAATATCATTACTTAATTAAAACTAAACCTTTTGAAGTAGTTATTTTAAAGAGTGAACATACAAGTAAAATCAAGTTTAACAGTAGTCTACAACTTTTTGTCCCAGCAATGATCTGGACCTCTTCCCATCCTGGAAATGCTTTGTGTCCTGGTTGGCAAACCATACTTCCTACACTCAGAAGTGGTTTGGTTTGTGGGTTTTTTTTGTGACAACAAAGTTGATGGTTTGTAGCAGAAGCTCACTGGATAATACTTGACTGGTTTTCTGTTCTTTCTTTTCTCTTCTTGCTTACCAGTACTGGAACTCAGTTGCTTCCCAGCTACTTAGAGGGTGCAAACCACCTTTCATGAATCATATCCGCAAATGTATTGAATTTCACAAGACATTATTGCATTTCATAGTGTGTAGGAATATAGGCTGTAACTTCTGTGACCAGCTGTGTATTCCTCAATGTGTATATTAAACTCTTGATCTTGTATATTGGTTGTTTCTTTTGTACCAGAGGTATTGTGAAACAGGCTGTTCAAGGGATCAGTTCCAGTGCTCCAATGGTCAGTGCATATCAGCGAAGTGGAAATGTGATGGTCACGAGGACTGCAAACTTGGGGATGACGAGAAAAATTGTGTACCAGGTATTGATTTAAGTAATGTTGAGAAACAAAATGAAGGAGGGAATAAATCAAGAGTAAAAGAAGAAAATAAATCAACTAATAAATATTTCCTGGGCACTAGAAGTAAAGGGAAGTGCAAAGAAATCTGAAATACTTTACCATTTGAGTGTGTATCATTGCGTCTTCCTACTTGTGTTTTGAAAACCCCACTTGTGTACAGCTATGCGATATGTATCTTTTTGGGGGAATGGTATTTAACTATGTTGAAAAGTAATTTGATAATATATACTCAGCATGTAAAATTCTGCTCTGAAAACACTAGTAAGTCTTGGCATGTTACTGAAGTGTCTATGGCATGTTTTTCACTTTGTGGTGTTCATTCAAAGATTACTAGTCCTTATGAAAAATTATTTTCTCTACCAAATTATTATTTTTGTTGTTATTATTTTATTTCCTTTTTACTCTCTTGGAAAATATACCTGTTTATAGTTGTAGGATTTTTCCTAAGTTTTTTGTAATTTGCTTCTAGATGAGTACAACAAAATAGAAGTCTCTGACAAAACTCCCCTGGTTTAAAACGTGACTAGAATATCCACCTATATTTTAAATAAAATTGGTTAATATTTTTTAATTTTAACTGGAATAATGTATACTTGCTGAACCCATGTTTTATTGTAAATTTTGGCTTATTTAATTATAAGCATCCATATAATTTTAGCTAAAGCCCTTTTTAAAAAACTATAGTCATTCTATGAATAGGTACTTTTATTACCAAGTGTAAGGAAAACATAAAAAGAAATTTCTCAGTGATAAAACACAAAATATCCTTTCACTATCGTTATACAGTTCAGTTTTGTCAAATCTTTGACTGCAGTTTAAAAAAAAGTTTGGAAAAGCTCTGCTCAGCTACAGACGCAGGTTTGCTCACTATATTAGCCAGAGGAAAACTTTAAATTATAAACCAAATTATTCATAAATTGTCTTTTTCTTAATGCTAAAATATGTGTTTGTAACCAGCATCTCCAACCTGCTCTTCAAGTGAGTACGTGTGTGCAAGTGGAGGCTGCATTTCAGCATCTTTGAAGTGCAATGGAGAGTACGACTGTGCTGATGGATCTGATGAGGTACCGGAACAAATTTCTCTTGATTTTTTTTTTTTTTACAGTTTTAAGTCCCAAGTTAATTGAAAGGGCAAATATGGTTTTATTGCATCCATTAAACACTGTCAGATAACTTAACCTCATGACTTTACACTGCGTTATGTTTGTTTGCTCTGTGGCCACCTCTTGGAGTAGATGAATTTGTTCTTCCTAAGTCAAAACTTGAGCATGGTTCTGCAAGAGTTTGCATCAGGGACTACTCTGTACTGGCAACGTGGACAAATTTGTGGCAAATTTGGCTCCCTCTGTCCTCTAGATTCTTCTAATACAACCGTAGCAGGCATCTCAACCTCCAGGTGCCTTTAGGCCTTGCTCTTCCTACATCGTGCACTGTTGTTATCTATTTAAGAAATCATCACCTTCATAAACAACTTCAAGCTAAAAAAAACCCAGAAATAGTTGTTATTTCTCATAACCATAAAGGTACCAGTTATGTATAACTTAATGTGAATATAATAATATAATATGAAGGATGCTTGAGCCAAGTGCTGCACAGTGCAGGTGAAGACAATCCGCTCTGGAGGTTCCTAGTCCTGGTCAATGGGGCTATGAGCCAGTTCACACTATTGGCCTCACACCCAGGGTTGTTTCTTGTAGGGCAGTTGACTTAGAGATGTAAATTGTTTCCATTGCTCATACAAGCAACATAAAGAAGAAATATCACAACATGTGAAATGTGGATACCATTTCACTTGCCCTTCTTCAGTAGCTATTTAAATTGCACATTGCATTGTCAGGGACAACTTCCTTGTACTAAATATGCAGGGCAATGAAAGTTGGGAAATTTTGTTGGGTTTGCCTTAAGTATGTTGTTCTCATTCATTAATATGTAGTTCACACCTGTTTTCACACAGATGGATTGTGTAACAGAATGTAAAGAAGATCAGTTTCGATGTAAAAATAAGGCCTACTGTATCCCTGTCAGATGGCTTTGTGATGGGATCCATGACTGTGTGGATGGCAGTGATGAAGAAAACTGTGACCAAGGCAAGAGACACTTCTCTTTAAAAGGCTTAGTTTATTGGACTTTTTATTAACACATATTGCAAGTTAGTGGTACCTTGGGCATTCCGAGTGATCAAAGGAAAGCTCTGTGACCTCTTTCAACAAGGACAGTACAGCAGCTTCACAAGTGATTTGCAGGAAGAAGCAAAACTTAAGTTGTTTATGACTCACATCATGTTCCTCCTTTGTGTTTCCTTCCCCAGTGATCAAAAGGTTGGGTTGTTACTGGAAACATATTCATTTTCATCAGGGAAATTAGTAATAAATCAAGTTAAGTTACAGTTATATAGGCAACAATAAATTACAAAGCCATGCACAATAAATTACAAAGCCATGCAATATAATGAACAGTTACTAAATAAGTAATCTTAAGACCCTGGGTTTCTATTTATTTCATAGAATCATAGAATGCTTTGAATTGGAAGGGACCTTAAAGTTCATCTTGCTCCAACCCCCTGCCATGTGCAGGGACAGCCCAGGTTACTCCAAGCTCCATCCAACCTGGCCTTGGACACTTCCAGGGATGGGGCAGCCACAGCTTCTCTGGGCAACCTGTGCCAGTGCTTCACCTTCGTGTTTGTGTTTGTCCAGGAGCTTCTTTTTCATGCACTCAGTCCCCTTGGCATTTTTGACTGACTTCTTCTTTTTTGGGATGCATCACTCCTGAGTTTGGAGAAGGTGATCCTTGAATATCCACCAGCTTTCTTGGGCCCCTCTTTCCTCCAGGGCTTTATCCCATGCCATTCTACCAAGCAGGTTCCCGAAGTGGACAAAGTCTTCTCAACTGAAGTCCAGAGCAGTGAGCTGGACTCAATATTTTTACTCAGTTTTACTCAGCATTTTTCTTTCCTGTTGTTTTTTTTTTCCAGATTTTTCTTCTTTCCTTTTCTTGCAATTGAGTAGTTCTGTGTGTTAGTCACATGTTATGTGTGTAAATTCAAAAGCATAATGGAGTACAATAAGTGATAATAACCATATAGGAAGCAAACAGAGTAAGATATCCTTTCCTTATTTTGTTCTAAATCTATTGAGCAATACTTTCCACTGGGGGGGGGGGAGGAGGGCAGAGAGATGTCTTATGGGTGTGATTGAGTTTGAAAAAGAGACCAGAAAATTCAGAAAATGGGAAGAATATTCCAGAGATGTTTAGGTGCAAGAAGACAGATACCAAAGTTTAAAAAACCCTTCTAGTCCATTTTAAAACTGCTTTTAAGATGTCTGGACTGTGTCTCTTTAAAAACCAGTGAAGTGTAGGTAAATAGTAACATTCTTATTTTCTCTGAAGCCACATTATTCTTTGGATAGCATAATAGAGCTTCTGTGAACTGCAAATTGCTTATAATGCAATAAGAACCCTCTTGCCTGGTTGGTTATTGCTATAATACTTTGTATTTATGTCACAATTATGATTCTGTTGCAGAAATCTATTTTATAAAGGAATTATGACAGCCCGAGCAATCACATGAAACAAATGCCAGTTTATCTTACTGATAACTATTTTTTTCATCTTTGGAAATACAGCAAACACAAATGGAGTTTTATTCTACAACATTCTAAAATAATATCCGTAATATTTATCTGTAGCCCACTGTGCATATTTATAAAAATAACTCTCTTCAGTCTTATTATACAGCTAGAATGATGGTTATACTGAGATTACACACAGAATTATTTATATTCATCTCTTTCATCCTGAAAAGTACTTTAATTTTATATATTTTCCTTGGATAATAATACAGGATATTTCTGTTAATGTTTATAAGTTATATTTGCAATGGGAGTGATTGGTAACATAATGTGAGAGTCCCAACATCCTCTTACACTACAGGTGTTTCACAGAAATTAATTTTCTGGGAAAAAAAATTAAACCATTCTGAACCTTTATAGCAAAAGAAAGCCTTCTGTTGGTGTTAATGGGGTGTGAACAGGGCACTGAATGAATAAGTAAAAAGACACTGGAGCCTGATCTAGCTCTTAGAGTGGGTGTAATGTGTTGAGCAAAGCCACAGCGAGAGTTTTGGCATTATCGTATAAAATTTCACTGTTTCCTCTTCTGCAGGTACACAGCTTTATTTCTTTTACACTCTCAGGAAACTGAGAAACAGTTACCATAAAAATGTGTTATATGGGAAATTAATTACAAGAACTTTTCATAACTTTGTTGATTGGTGGTGATAAAATTTAGGCGTAATTGTGAAACAAATTCCTTCTTACTGTTCCACATATTAAAACTGAATCCATCTTGAAAGTTTGATCACTCCACCTTAAAAGACTTTTCCTCACCCTGTGTTCCCTTTTGTTAGATGATTCATAGTTCACTCAATACTCCACGAAGTTACATGGAAAAATTTATTCTTGCTGCTTTCTATGTTCAGTAAATATCCTAATGAGAAATTTCAGAGTTACAAAAATGAAGATACTGTTAGAGGTCACCTAGTCTTGTCTGCTCAGTGCCTCCATGGCTAGATCTTTCCTAATTACAGCATTTTTAGGTGATGGGGATATTACAAGCCTGGCCAAGCTTTTTGCTCCTCAGAAGAAAAAGGTGCTACCTCACAGCTAATGGACTGCAATCACTTTGTTCTCTGTGTGTGGCTCAGAGTGTGGGAGTAGCAATAGATGGAGGATCAGACATTCACATGAAACAAACCTGGATTTAAGTGACCTTTCACACATTTGACTGAATTTCTGTCTTCTGTTTTATACCATTCTCTGATGGCACAAATTACTGATGTGCCCTTGCTGGGAGGCAGCATCACCAAGGGGAGTTACACACAGGTAGTTTAGGCATCTGGCTGAATGCAAGGGGAACATGTCTAGCTGGTGAGTTGTTGGTGTCTTTGATAACTGCCCTTTCTAGTCAGGCCAAACAGGTAATTCCCAGCCAACAGTCCTGAGAAGGAATGGTCAAGGAAGAGATTTTTTTAAATGCATGTTTCTCTCTACCTCTCTAACTCATTCATTTGGGATCTGTAAATTTAGCTATGCTACATGTGTCATTTTCTGCAAATGGTGTGTGATAAGTGGTTGTACTGGTTTTCTCAAAAGCTGACATTTTCTTTTGTCTTTCTGTTTTCCTGATTTTTTTTTTTTCTGTCTTCTTTTCATCTTCCCAGGGGGAAATATATGTAGAGCTGATGAGTTTTTGTGCAATAATTCCCTCTGCAAACTACATTTTTGGGTTTGTGATGGTGAGGATGACTGTGGAGATAACTCTGATGAAGTTGCTGAAATGTGTGGTATGACATTACATTTTTCAGTGCTTTCCATGTAATAAAGCAATAATAACATATACATAAATATATAGGGACACTTGTCTAAGTTTTGTTTATTTTGCTTTTAGAAGATTAGATATGATATTTGTGAAAAATTAATCTTTTTTTGTAGGAAGTCCACAGAAGGGTAAAAGTTACATCTACAGTGTGATATTTGATCATCATTACACTTGTTTTAATTCTTCTGTATTTATTGATTCTCAAAAAAGGTATAAATTACCCTTATCACAAAAAATAATTTCATTCCCTAAATGAAGAACTTACACTGTCAACACTGTTGAAGTGCTCTCCCGTGAGGTACCAGAAGTTAAAATCAAGCACAATTCGTATGTCAAGTACAACTGTGTTCCTGTGCCTGCTTATTGCTTTTGATAAGGAGACATTAAAAGAAGGTTTGTGAATGCCAGCTGGGTAATAGCTGATTCTTTTCTTTAATATGCAGTAAAGTTTCCATGCCCTCCAACAAGGCCGTTCAGATGTAGAAACAACAGGGTTTGTCTGCGACCTGAGCAGATTTGCAATGAGGTCGATGACTGTGGTGATAACTCGGATGAAGATCACTGTGGTAGGTGATATTACCTTTCAAGGCATTCAGATCAGAGAAAACAACTTGAAGGCAAACTTTGTTACAGAGATCTGCTTGTCCTTCAGTAAAGCTTAACTGGAGGTTAGTAGATCAGAATTTGAAACTGAAAGAAATTAAGCTTGAAGTTATTTCCAGTTGCTTAATGCTTTGTGGTCGTTCCCATTTGTGTGTGTCTAAAAAAAATCTGAGACTCTTAAATACTGATTTATTTTTCTCTTATTAATTTGTAATTATATAGATAAAATCACATACAAACCAAGACCATGTAAAAAAGATGAGTTTGCTTGTAATGATAAGAAATGTATTCCAATGGAGCTGCAGTGCGACTGGTTTGATGACTGTGGAGATGGTTCAGATGAGCAAGACTGCAAAATAAGTGAGTTTGGCTGACAAGATCTGTTTTTGTGATTGTAGCAGAAAAGAGACAATTAACTGAGACATTCATCTGTGCAAAACCTACTCAACAATGCAGAAGTTGGTTTAATCTAAAGTTATTTCTTTTAGTTAAAAAAAGGAGGTAGTTCTGTGCCACAAGAGAAAGGCAAGTTTTATGGCAATTCAAGCTGTAGTAGTTTTTAGAGTAGTTAAAAGTTCTTGATGAAATTTGAGTATAAGTTGATTGTATTTTGCTTCATATTTGCAACATGAAAAAATTTAATATTAAATTCTTGATATGAAATGTAGGATCTCAATTACATATTGTCAATTTGTATGCATATTTAGATAAAAACTGTGATGACATTTATTTGTTAAAAATTTACCTGATACTCTTAACAGAAAGTCAAATTTTTTATTTGTTGTTGTTACTTTAGGTTTCATTTTTAAGAGCTAAAACAAATCTATCGGGGATTATTTAGACACTTTGTTTATGTTTAGGTGTTGCTGAATATACATGTGAAGATAATGTGAATCCTTGTGGAGATGATGCATACTGTAATCAGACAAAAACATCCCTTTTGTGTCAGTGTAAACCTGGCTTTCAGAGAAACAGGAGGAATAGACAATGTGAAGGTACAGATATATTCCATCATCCCTTGCTTTAAAATATTAAAAGTCAACTGTGTAGTCAGTTTTCTGTGCCAGAGAAGGAGATACATAACACATACTTTTTTCCACAGAGTAAAAGTTGTTCCATAGCAATGGGATTAAGAAATAAAAAAAAAAAAAAAAAAAGATTTATAGGATGTAGATTCACACTCTTTACCTGGAGAGGTTATCAAAGATTAACATTCATTATGAATGTCAAAAGGTTCAAGTCAGACAATTAAATAATTCCAGGGGTAAATGCGTGATTTGAGGTCTAGTAGATTATTTAACTGAGCATTTGAGATTAGCGTTTAAACTGACATATGAAAATAATTAAGGGGCTTAAAATAATGAAGATGCATTAAAAAAAATTGAAATTGAAATAAACAGATAGAAAGTTAAATCCCTTAGAAAATGTTGTCTTGATATATATGATGCCATACTGGTTAGGAAGAAGACATAGTTGTTATAATGGAAGGGTTGATTGGAAAGATAAGATAAATCTGCCTTCCCAGAGAATAGGTTGTGAATTCATTTTCTTACTGGTGAGCAGTAATTTACAGAATTTCAGATCACTCCAATGGAACTATCAAAGTGAATATATAATTCATTGTTTGGCTCTTAAGGAAACAGTATTAAGAGGAACTTTTCCAGTAGAGGAGGATCATGTAGTTTTGACTGTACCAGAGGTAGGTATGCTGGACATAATTGTAGCAAATATTAACTCCAAATATTTTATTGTCAGAGTTGATTTCAAGTTCTAATAATGACAGATTGATATATGAAGGATGGAGAAATAATATTAAAAAAAGAAATCTGTCTGAGTTGTGTTGATTGCAGTGGAAATAGCATTAGTGATAATTGCAAAGGTTTTCCTTTTACTGTTGCAAGATATACTAGTGCTTACAAGTTCCTTTTGTTCACCTCCTTTGTTCCATGCTCTTATGAACATGTTGAATAATAGTGTTTTAAACTATAGGTATATAAATGACAATTCTTTTCTCCATAGATATCAATGAGTGTATGGTATTTGGTGCCTGCTCCCAACACTGCAGTAATATTAAGGGATCATACAGATGTGCATGTGAGAAAAATTATAAGGAGAGGAATAACAGTTGCATAGCAAAAGGTAAGACTATAAAAATCAAACTAGAGAGACAGTACTAAATCACTGTTTATGTACCTGGTTGGTAACACTAATGTGTTGCAGATACTATTTATTTTTAGATAAATATTTCTTGAATAGTTCACAGAAATAACTCTCAAAACCACCCAGCCTTACTTTTCATTTCAGTAAGCAATAAGTTCTTATAACTTCTATGTAAATGAACTTACTTAATTTGAAAGCCCATTTCCAACTCCAGCTTTTCTATTTACAACAATATATACACAAATAAAAAAAACATTAGCAAGCACGTAAGCATGTGAAGCTTTAGAAACTTGAGGGAAGAATCAACTCCATGATAGAAACGTATTTTAGAATTCTAGGAGTAAATTAAGTAGCATTTGGAGTTAATATTTTTTGCTTTGTGTTGAGAAATTCTACAGAAATTGTTTAAGTGGAGTTTTTTTAAGTATAATGAGCTTATTATGTACCCTTATATAAATCAGCTGCCTAGATCGTGGTCCAGTGAAGGAAAAGAAATAAGTACACAGAGATGTTATTTCTGTTGTTCATAAGGCAGAGGTATTGCGCAAAATGGAGGTGATTGTGAAGTCTGGCTGTTATTTAACTTATAAATCATGAAACAAGGAATAATACAGCTCACATAATCTTTATGGGTCTGTATCTGGATAATTCAAAGTGTGATCACAGCATCTCACCTGCAATTTAGTGAGATTTTGGTGTGACTTGGAGTCTTTAGTGCAGAATGAGTGTTGAAGTTACAAGGTATGGCTCCTTCTACACCCTTGTGCACAAACCTGAGCAGCACCTGATCTGAACTTTATGGCCAGAGAGCTCATCTTGTGTCCATACTCCTATACAACATGGACTCTATCAGGGTTTATCATCATTACCTATTGCTAAAGAAGTCAGATTATGACATGGGAACAAACAAGGTTACTAACTGAGGATAGTGGTTTGTTATTATAGAAACACAGACGTAATTCTGTGATATAATTCATAAATTCGTCATTTTAAAATCTGGGAATCGTTATCCTAAATCTGAATTTTTCACAAGCTTCATTTCCATTGTAATCAAGTTAATTTTTCTCTTTTTCCCTCATTGATACTTGCTTTAATAAAACTCCTCTTTGTTGTTGCATTTATCAAGAGGAAGGGAACAAATGATGTTTGATATTTCATACTAACAAGGAGCAAGTGTGTTGGACAGACATTATTATAATTTGATTCTCTATGGATGAATGTGATATGAACTGGGAAATAAAAAGAATAATACAAATGCATTCTAATGTATCCAGCAGATTTTAAACTTTCTCAAAACTTAATAAATGGATACTAAACAGCATTTCTTTATGAATAATAAACTTTACAAGATCTGAATCAAGATGGTAACTGGGTGTCCATTAATATCACCCTTTCAGAGGTATCCGTGTTTACTTTCTGAAATGAGGAGGGGTAAGACAAAACTGCACAGGTTCTGTTGCAGTTAATTTCAAAACCACTGCCTTCCCTAAAGATAAAATCATTCCATTTCTAATTTCCAATTAAGCAATTTGAAAAAATGTTTATTGACAACTCTATGTTCCTTTAGTATATACATTTAGGACCCCCTAAAGAGAGCATGCATATAAAAATATGGGTTCCATATGGGCTTAATGCATAATATCCTGTATTTTTGTATACTGCTTAAAAGTGTTCAAATTCTTATATTGAATACTCCTTAAAATATAGTCTTAGGTGTCACACTATGAGTTTGGAGAGCTCTGAAGTGATGTATATTGATATCAGAGTATCAAGAGTTACATTTATTGCCCAGACTGTGAGTGTTTTTGCAGTCTTCAACAACCAGAAATTAATTTTAATGTAAGAAATTATATCAGATAAACACCAGAAAGCTACTTGAGTGAAAACCACTGATTTTTGCATTAGTTGACATTTACCTTATTTTTGTTTCATTATAATAATCCCTAGGCTCTGAAGATCAAGTTCTCTATGTTGCTAATGACACTGACATCCTGGGTTTTGCATATCCATTCAACTACAGTGATGCTCATCAGCAAATATCACATATTGAACATAATTCAAGAATAACTGGAATGGATGCATATTTTCGAGGGGATATGATTGTTTGGAGTACTCAGTTTAATCCAGGAGGGATTTTCTACAGAAAACTTCACGACAGAGAGAGAAGGCAAAGTAACAGTGGCTTGATAGTAAGTGATCAAAATCAAAGATTAAATGACACAAATTTATTTTGATTTATTTTTCTGTTTTAATAATATGTGCTAATTTAGTAAATTAAAATGTCTGCCTGAGAATGATTTTATTTCAACTGTATTTATGGGTACTAATGCCTTTCCATGCAAGACTCTGACAGACTTGGTGGAGTCTCTAGGAGAACACAACTGTAGTATTTGAAAAGCTTTTCTACAGAAAAATAACCAGTATATTAGAAGCTTAGAAATCTTTTATTTTAACAGAGAAAAGAGAAAATGTAATAGAGTTATTTAAGAAGAAAGGCATAAATTTCAAATCCTTGGAAGACAGAAAATGTAAATAGGCTAAAGACAACCTTGATTTCTGTAGTGGCCATGCAAACAATAATAGGCAAAGCTATGACATACATTTAAAAATGGGAACAGTGAGTATTTAGTCCTTTATATGTTGAACTGCATGGCATCTTCCTTTGAATAACCATAAATGTAAGTTTGCATTTTACAGCAGAAATGTGAATTTTTCTAAACTGGGGTGATTTCAAATGATCTTAACTTGAAAGTAAAATAAATGCAGATTGATACTCATTTTGCCAAATATATTTCTACAATATATGATAGCGTTGAACTGAAGATAACAATGCTGTCTTTGCTTTGGTGTTTCTATAATGCTGTAAATTTAGATGTTGGGTTCTTTTACTCTTAAATTGATAGAGTACAATAGAGTTTTTAGTTTTTTTCTTGGCCAGTAATAAATCCAGTTAAAAGTAATACCTGTCTGGCATGTTTCCTTAAGCTTAGGAGAGGTGACAGCGATGACCTTCCATCACATGAATACTTTTTTATGCCCAGCTGAATAAACAGTAGTAGCAAGAGTAGGCTAATCTTTCATCTATAATTCATACACATCTGTAACCACTTCTAAGTACATTCCATTCAAGGATATTTCCTTTCCAAATGAATGACATTCCTGACCTTTGATACCAGCAGAGCAAAAAGCCTGAGGATGTAAACACCAATAGACACTGAAGGTAGCTTGTGTCTGTGATAACACCTTATATGAGAAGAGTGGTTTAAAACCAACATTTCCACCTGCCCAGCAGAGGAGTCTATATTTTGTTGATGGAAAGTGTATGTAAAGTAGATCTGAAGTGGAAAATAATTCCTAGCATTTCCAGTAGGTCAGCTCTGTCATTGGAGTTTTGCAGAAGGATACTTGTATTGAAGATGTGGAATAATTCTACTGTGGTGTTTTTCTTATTTAAATGTGGCAGAAATCTTGACAGACAGATCTCTGTATTGAGTTCATGATTAGAAAGTAATGAACTTGTAAAGTCTTGTGAAATTAGTGTTGAGGGGGTGTTATTTATTTTTTTTTTCTCTTTTTTTTTTGGTAATATGCAGATGCATTCTGCAATTATAAGAGTAGCCTGCTGACCCACCACCTTTCTAATGGACTTACATTTTCTTAAGGGTCTTTAAAATTTAACATAAGCTTCCTTGACACTTCTTTGTAGTCACGGTTTTGAAATTTTCACAGCTGATTTGTCACTGTCTCCCTGTTTAAACTAATAAAAAATAAAGTATTCTTAGAATTACTGTTTTTCTAATGTACTGAAATAGCTTTTCCATTTTGTATCTCTGTTTCACCATTATATGAGAATACTTTTTAGTCAGTCGCTTCCTTTTCAATTCAAAATTATTGAAAAAATGATATCTTTCTTTATATACCACCTTCTCCTGTCTCCTCAGTGTGGGTAGGTCCTCGTGATGATGTTGATCCAAGCCATACAAAGCCATTTACAAATCTGTTTGTGGAAAATGCATAGATTGTATTTGAATATATCTTGGAAACTTGTCATTTATATTTGTGAAACATTCACTTCTCATTGTACTAAACTTTTGTTATTTTCCCAGCATTATCTCATAAATACTCAAATATTTTTGCCTTATATACAACTGATCAGTAGGTTAATTGGTTTTAGTGTTGCTTTAAAATTGTCATTGAAATTCAGTTTTAAAAAGCTTGAGAATTTCTTAATTTTAACCCAAGTTTTTTAATGGATAAGTTTTCAAAGGTTACATTATAACTTTTATATCTAGACTTTGATATGTAAATCAGGACAGTAAACTTGAACAAAGTCACCTGCATTTTCAGGTAATTACATTAATGCAAAAATCCATCTCAACCAAAATTGCTCCATGGAATTAGCATATCAAGAGCCTTCCTCAGAGAATAGCTTTAAGTAGCTCTCCTGTTTTCCTGTGAAAAGGGGTTTAAGCTTGGTACAAATTGAAGCATTAAAGGAAATAGTAAATATCAACTCTTCAGAGTTTATTGACAGATGGAGAAGAGGATTTAATTCCAATGGAGTTCAGACAATCTAAGTGAATTGTGATAACTGGTGCAGCTGTTTACTGGCATAATCCTTGGAGAGAGATGTACAAGTTATCTGAGGTGAATACTCAACATGGAGTGACCTCACACCTTAACTCAAGTGCTGTTTCTTATGGAAGAGGACAAAAAGCTGAATATTAAAATAATTGCACCATATAACAGGGAAGGAAACAAGTTTTGTAGTGTGTTCAGTCAGTATATAGCAGCTTGCTCCAGTCCCAGAGCTCTGGGAATTTAACAAGGACCCTTAACCACTCTTGAGATTAATCCACATATATTCTCCCAAGGGCTACCCCTGGGCCCATTGGAATGCAGGGCATCCCTGGGAATGCTCCTAAACTGCTCTCTCTAAACAGCACTAATTTATGGTTTTACTTAGAGCTATAGCTCTAAGGATGTGGATGATGGTTGTGTACTTAGGAGACCTCTTCTATCTGGAATCAGCTGGTTGGGATTTTTAAATAATCCTACTTACATAATACAAATGGTGATTTGGTGAACCACTGCACCTACTGGGGTGATCATCTGGCAAAGAAAACTTTGTTTTGGTGAGAAAAACTCTAAAAGTTTTCTAGTATTATTGTTTTTCTTTTTTATTTATTTATTTTTTTACTGTTCTACTATTTTTTGAAGTTATTTTAAGCAAAAATAAAACATTTATATACGTTGTTTCATAGCAATTCCATGCTAAGAAGATCTGTAAAGGAAATAAGATAAAATATTGCTTCACATATGTTTTATGTTGGAAATTAGATTTATCAGTTTGTCTTCCTGTTAAGCATTGCAAAGTGATGGATTCCTGCTGCATGTGTAGCATATTTTCGCCAGTCAAACTCAGCTTTAGGGACTAAAAATTTTTCTGTAATCCAGTATTATATCCAAGTGGTTTCCAGATCCAAGCTGTTACAGTAGCTTCTATTTTTCTTTTTTGTTTGTTTGTTTGGGGGGAGGTTGTGGGGTTTTTTGGGTTTTTGTTTGGGGTTTTTTTGCTGTTGTGGTTGGTTTTGGGGTGATTTTTTGTTATTAATTCTTTACCTTGAAAGCAGATTTTACAACAGACAGCAGTTCTGATCAAAAGTTATCAAGATGACATAGTCTGTAGTTCTTCAGACAACATGTGCAAACTATAAAAGGTGATTAGGCTACAAACTCCAATTTCTCTAATAAGTTGGAGTACATTATATTTAGCATCAAAGTGGGCTAAAATCACTGTGGAAAATATTAATGTGATTTTCTTCCTGTATTTTCCTCCTTGGTCTGTATGCAAAATCATTCTTCAAAAATTAGCATAATCCAAATAAGCTATTAGGTAAGAGCTCATTTACAGTAAGTAATTTTCCTAGACAGTATGAGAAGATGCACAAGACCTCAAGAATGTGATATGGTGAGGCTGAAATTTAATGAACACAGCTGAGAATTACACAGCCATAGCATCAACTAGTAGTTTTTGTTACCTTTTTTAAATCCCTCACATCAGATGCCCCCTTTTCATTTCTTCTGGTTATCTCTTAGTTTGTTAGATGCACCCCAGCATTCCTGGGATTTTACTTCTCCTGTGTAGCAGAGAAGAAAGGGTCAGTGTTACTAAGCAACCCTATCCTTGTTCCAGGATCTTTTTAGGATGTCCCCTTGTCTCCTCTGCTTCTACTACCAGCAATTTGGGAACCGTTCCTTACTCTGCTTGCTAACTCTTGTCATCTGCTTTACCAGGTTCCAAAAAGAGCCAATCTTACTGTAAACTGTGGGTCTTGAACAGTCTAGAAAAAGGCAAGGAACCATGCTGGCCATGATAGCTGCTCTTCTTTTTAAAAGGATTTTTGGTTCCAGCCTGGTAAACCAGTGCCATTAACCCTTGCGGTAGCCAAATTAGTAACTGGAGAGGTCCAGGTATGAGAGGCTTCTTGACATAGGTGCCTGAATATTACCCAGAATTAAAAGGAGTTTGGATTGGAAATACAATTACCCTTACCTGAAAACACCCACATTTCTGGATATCTTGTCCTTTATATGAATGTTACCTGGATAGTAACAAAGAAAAAAAAATGGTTGTTCCATGCAAATGGAAAAAATTTTGTAGTATTTCTGGAAGCATCATGCTGCCAGTATCATGGTTTCTTACCAAAGAATTATGATACAGTATTTTTTTTAACTTGAAAAGCCGACAGTGACCCTGGTTTTAAAGAGATACTGTTTTGTACATGCAGTGATTGATTTTACTGATTTAATATTCATCTAAATAGAAAATCAAGGTTCTATATATCTATGGAACATGCATTCTATTACATCTTTGCAGAATTAAAGGTTTATGAACAATGAACTATCTAAATTCACCCTTGCAGTCCTTTTTCACCTAGAGAATGAAATGACCTTTATTTTATGATGAAAATAGTCTACAAATGTCTTGTGGTATTAGGAACTCTGACACCTGAGGAAAACAACTTGTTTTAGGATTTTCTTTCCTGGTTTTCAGTTATGTAGCTTAATAGCCTTCCATTGCTTCATTTGTCAAGGAATAGATGGTTTTTGTTCATAATTTAACTTGATGTTAAATAGCTAAACAGGCAAACAATTTTATATGTATTTAGCTCATGCTGGTCTTGAATTTTTTATGATATGCTGCATTCATGTTAGAAATAATTGGGTAATTCTGTTTTACAGGTTTACTCCTTTCTGCAGGAATTCCAGTAACTTGTTCATATATATCTCCTATTTGCAATATGAACTTCTATCCTAAGGACCTTTTTTTATATCTAGGTCTTAATGATAACTGTGAAATTGTGACAGAGGTACTATAGTTTATAAATTTAATGTTATAATCAGTCAAGCCTTTTTTACATGTGAAGCTTAATATTGCTGAATACAGAGGGAACTCTAAATGCAGTGATTTTCTTTACCCTTGGCACACTGCTGAGCAGCCACACCTTGGGATGGGCTTCCACAGTGTTTTTCACTGAGGGCTTTGGGATGAGAATCATACCATAGCTCTGCATGGAGTATAATAGCTGTATAATCTTAGCACTTCCTTTTCCTTTCATTTTGGATTGCAGTCTATAATATTTCTTTGCTTCAGTATCAATAGTTCAAGTAGTTGCTCCCAAAGTGTCTTTTCCTTAGTGTAGGTAGCCTTGAAAAAACAATTTTGAACCATTGACTTGTTCTTCTGCATTGACTAGAACTGTCAGCAGATCCTTTAGAGCTGATCTCCTGCAGGTGGTGTTCAGGTCTTTCCATTTCTGTGTTTTTAAATATTTCATTATATTAAAGGTAAAAGTTACTTAACTGTAAAAAGTTACATGGATCTTTGACTGTGCAGCTGCTGAGAAAGATCATTTCCATAATTATGACAGTAACATCTGTTCCTTTTAGTGCCCAGAATTCAAAAGGCCCAGGGGCATTGCTGTTGACTGGGTGACTGGAAATATTTACTGGACTGATCACTCCCGGATGCATTGGTTCAGCTACTACACCACTCACTGGACCAGCCTGAGATACTCCATCAATGTGGGTCAACTGAACGGGCCCAACTGCACCAGGCTCCTCACAAGCATGGCAGGAGAACCATATGCAATTGCTGTAAATCCTAAAAGGGGGTATGTGTGTTGCAACATTACTCTGTTTCGGTGATTCAGACAAAAATTGCGAAGTAGAGTAAGAGAAAGTTATGATGCTTCAAATGTCTAATCTTTTCCAAGTCATTTACTTCATTTTCCTGCTCAGTTTACCTGTATGTAAGCCAGGCTCAGTTACCTCCCATCTGTCAGGAAGGCTGAAAGGCTCATAATAATTTAGTATGGCTCATAATAGTTTATAATTTAGTGAAGTGTTTTGAGGTTCTGTGTTGGCATCAAGCTTAATTTTTGCTTCATACTTTTAGGATGATGTACTGGACAGTTATTGGGGATCGCTCTCACATAGAGGAATCATCTATGGATGGTACTCTGAGAAGGATATTGGTTCAAAAGAACTTACAAAGACCTACAGGTATATGGCTTATCATTTTTCTTAAATACACTTGGTAACTCACAGATTTCAGTTTCTCAGTTTAAAACAACAACAAACAAACAAAAACAAAAAAACCAAAGCAAAACCAACAAAGAAACACCACCCCTCCCCTTAAAATAAAACAAAAAGCCAAACCAAAAAGACCAAAACTTTTGAAAATATGTGTTCTGGTTATTCATACGCAGTTCTGTTCAGACTCTTAGTTCTGTTTTCAAATGATGCATCTTGAAAAGACTAACTTTTGTAACAAAGCTTAACATGGTTTAACAAATCAGTACAAAGTACTGTATATAACCAGTTAAAATGTTAGTTCTTCAATAACACTGAACAAGCAAAAGCAATTAAGGGAACACCAGTTAGTGGTGAAACACATTTTTTTTAAGAACGCATTTGCAATCTCACAGCCTATTCCAGTTACTTTCCTGAATACACTGCAAAATAGTACAAAACAAGATCTAGGTGCTCAAAGAAGCAACAACTTAATTATTTCCGTATTTTATAGAACTATTGTGAAGTTTGACAGTACTTGTTGAGATCTTGTGAATTGCATTAAAGACTCCATTGGCAGCATAAAAGTGATTTTTACAACAAAGGAAATCATAAATCCAAAATGAAATGTGTCTCTTAAATAGCAGAATCCTGTCTTGAATCTACAGATGATTTTTTTTCATAACCCATTTTCTCATGCAATATTTGTTGTTTCTCCAGGCTTACAATGATAATTTTTTGTTATTGCTTGCAAATTAGGGGTTGTCCAACCTTAGTAAGCATTTCTATTGAAACATGCTTCTTTCAAGGGGAACCATCTGAATATCTAAGCACTTCAGGAGCTGCCACTGTCACAGCAACAAATAATAATATTTTAACCTCTTGTTAAATCATGTACTAAGGGGGGTTTATGGTGTTGTTTATGCAAATTATACTCAGCCCTTAAAGGAAACACTCTGTTGACATGGTTAGATTGTAGTATAGCCACTTAAAAAATTACATATGTGATAAGGAAAACTTTTTGGAGAAGGAAGCACAATGGTAATGGTAATACCATACATAGTAAAAAATAAATTCAGTAAGAAGCTCCTGGTTATTCAGACTGAAATACAACAGAATTTTATATTTATCAAAGTTGTTACATATTCTTTACTGAACTTTTATAAGACATTGTGAGCATATCAGATACACAGTTCATTAGATTTAGACCTAATTACTGTAATTGTGGGTTTTTTTATCTCTTGTTATCATGGTTAATCACAAATGGCAATGTCCTACAGAACAAGTCACCACTTCCTTGGTCAAAAGGGCATTTAACCCCTTTTTTTGGCCATCCCTTTTGGATTAGTGAACTTACTAAATTTTGTAGGTAGTAACAATATCAAACTAACCTGAAAATGCAAACAATGACTTATTCCCTGACCAGAAGCAGAAATACAAGAACTTCTCTTCTTAAATTTCCCATGGTATATTCTATATAGAAAAGATTCCTGCAAATATTTAACCAGACCTCTGTCTCCTTACAAAGGTGAATAAAATGAAAATTAAGAAAATCAGCAGAATTACAATAATATGAGCAGTCTTTGCAAAGAGGGAATTTCACGAATGGCTTGCCAGAGTATTGCATTTTCCTGTACTTACTGCCTGAAAACATTTCTGTGACATCCTTCTGTGCTTATTTTCTTCTTTTACTTCATGGTAGAAAGTAGATGTTTATGGAGTCTTTTAATTTTTTGTCAGATATTTCACACAGATCCATGTCTTTGTAGAGGGAATGCAAAGAAAGAATCCAAACCTTTAATGTTTTCTCCCAAATAAGACTTTACTACTCATAAATTTACTGCTCATAAATTTATTACTGCATATGCCTTTCCTATTTCATGTAAAAGGAAGGGAGAATTTAAGCATTTGGACTCGACTTCATAGGTTTTCCATAGAAATTACTTACACGGGAGTTCTATATGTATAAAACAAAAATAAACACTTTTTTTGCAGTGTCTTATCTCCGATACTGTGAAAGATACATTGAGAATATTATTTATTTATTATTATAGTATTTGAATATTCTTATTAAAATGCAAAGAATAATTTAAAGCTTGAGCATGGGGACTGCTCCTAAAACATTCTCCCTTACAGGTACCATGTATCACAAAGAACTGACACATTGTGATTGCCTTTTACCAGAAATTATTCTCTTTAGCTGTATCCCTGAAGACCAGTGTTTCTTTAACAGGGGCTTTTTTTTTTTTAATGGAATTTCAAATGTAAACATATTTCACTAGTTTATGAGTCACTTTCTCCACTTCCTCTCATCTATCTCTCGCTGATTAATTTATGACCTTAAAAGGAGTATTTTTGCTGTTATGTATAATTTCTTTTGATGTATTTTTTCTGACTTACCTACATACATAAACAGGAAGAAAAATACTTTTTCTCCTATTCTTATTAAAAACACACTACAACTTCAAAAGCTCAGAGTGAAATTATTTTATGGTTCAAATATTTTTTCCGGCTGAAGCTTTTGACATGACCTAAAATGGCATATTAATCATTTAATCATCCCCTATGAAACACGGGCTACTTGATTTAACTATTTAGCTATTGCCTAAAGGCTGGGTAGTCACAATGTTATCTACCTTTTATTCTCATTTGTGCTCTCAGACACTCACTCTTGTGCTTTCTTTTCGTATATAACTTGTGCTTTCTTTTCATATGTACACGTTTGTTAATATTGCTGGGTAAGTCCTGCAGCACTAATATAGTTAAAATAATCTGATTTTTAATTCTATAATAATTACTGCACGTGAAGTATTGCTGATAAGAACAAGAACACAGTTATATACCTGTGGAAACTGGGTAAGTCAGGAAAATTCTGTGAATTTTTATTGCCTTGTTTTTGACATTCAGTGACACCGGTGCTGCCGCTTAGAAATCTATTGGAATAACGGATTTCTGTTGGTAAAGCAAGTTAGAGGATTAGATTCCATGTTTAATTCCCACCTGGTATATATCCCTACCTGCTGAGGATAATGGGTTAGGAAAGGTACTGACCTTGACACAGTAAGTTAAAGAAAGTAAAAAACCACAGTTGCCCCAAGAGGAAGGTTTCAGTAGAAGGTGTTACATTTTATTGTCCTTGGTTTCCAGTCGAGTTTTTTCCATTGTCACCATATTTTTTGTACACAAAGATATACATGATATAAAAATGTACCATTATGTAAAAATAACATTTTCTTTCTAGTTTTTATATACCTATTTGAACTTTATCTTCTTTGTAGGCCTCGTAGTTGATCAGTTCAGTCAGCGCCTGTTCTGGGCTGATTTTGAATTATCTGTTATTGGGAGTGTCCTTTTTGATGGTTCTGACTCAGTTGTGTCTGTGAGCACTAAACAAGGTATGGAGAGCTTTTCTGTAACCTGATTCCTATTTTCTTTTGTTTGGCTGAAGTTTCACTATTCAGAGAAAGTGTGTAAACAAAAAGCAGTTATTATTAAGTAATATTTATTGGTTTTATTAGACAATACTTCAGATATTATCTGAAAAAAATAGATGTATAAAATAAGATAATTTTAGCTTTAAGATAATCTAATAAAATTACTTTCAGGGAACAATGATTCAATGGTATATGCCAAACTTCAAGATTTTTATCTAATCATTAGCTTTGGTATTATCAAATAACATTGTGGTTGATATTTAGGCTTGGTATCACTTGGACTTATGTAGCAACAGGAGAACCTTGATTAAGAAATTAGAGCTGTCTGCATTGAACAGAAGTTGTGGAGTTTGTAGAACAGTTGATCTGAATCAGTTCTGGGAGAAATAATGGGCTTGGCTTTCAGGTCAGCAAGTAATCACAGAATTCTCCTAACTGAATGTGAATGAGGAAAGTTCCCTTGGTAAGAAAAGAGATTCTGGTTAAGCAAACTTTGTTTTTATAGAACTGCATGTTGGTTTTTTAACAATTTGTTAGGTGACAATTTATGAGTAGAAAAGAGAGAGAACAGATTTTAAAAAAAAAACATTTGATAGCAGGCTTTTGGGGAGAATCACTTAGTGGGCAGCTGGTGCTGGGGTTTCATCAGGGTGGTGTCACATCTAGTGCTCTTGAATTTTTTCACTAATTGTCCAGAATTCACCAGGGTGTTCTGGAATATACTGGGAGAATACTCCCACAATCCAGATTGGGCAGGACCAGATTTAAATCATCCTATTTTGGTTTTAAAGCATATTCTTCCATAACTCGAAGGTAGTCATCTGAATAAAGATCCTTTGAGTGTAGGAATCTGACAACAGCCTCCTGTAACACTGAACCAAAGGAAATTTGAAGGAGTTTCGAAATTGCTTTACCATGAGACTAAAAACTTCAACCAATTTAATTAAGTAAACATAAAATAATGAATTGGAATTTAGAGATTTTTTTATTGAAATAAAATACTGAGTACAAAGTATTGATAGCATGAAAGAACAGTAGGAAGAAATAAAGGCTGATAGTTGAAATTAAATAAATGCAACTGAAATACAAAACCAGTTTTAGTGTAAATGGAGATAATAGCAGGGACAAAGTATCACAAGGGATGATAGATTCTGTTTCTTTATGGCTCCAAGAAGAGATGGATCTCTGACAAAGAGGTTTTAATCAGAAGCCATTGCCTTGTTACCTGGGTAAATGTGTGAAATTCCACAGCCAGCTGTGCATAGGAAATAAAGCCATGTGGTCTAATAGGCCCTCATAGCTCTTAAAAATGAGGAATTAGTAAAGGTAACAATTTATTTTACATTAATTTGCTATAATTATGAATTAAAATACATGTAGTAGAAGAACTAGCATTTCAAATATGTGAAGAAGGAGCTGAAGTAGTTTCTTTGATTTAAAGCAAAATTATCTGTTTCTTCCTTGTCACATACTTCTAGTTAAAGTGTTGTACCTGAGTATGTTCTAATTAACAAGCTGCTGCTGTAGAGTTTCCCCACTTTTCAATAATCACCCAGTTTCTGAGGCTGAATTGTGTGGAAAACTAATAGAAAGCTTGAGATTTTAGTTGCTTGCAGTGTGGAAGAGTTCTTTTTAAGCAGATTGGCTTTTTCTAGACAGCCTTTGTGGGTGCAAAACCAGCTGTCTGAATAACAGTAATGTCTTTAGGTGGTAATCGTAGAAATGCAATTGAAGTTATTATGAAGACAAAGTTATTTATTATTTGAATATGAATTTTTATTTATTATCCATTTTTATTCAAGGTTTGCTGCATCCACATAGAATCGACATTTTTGAGGATTACATATATGGAGCAGGTCCTAAAAATGGTGCATTTAGAGTACACAAATTTGGCAGGAGCCTTGTGGAATACCTAAGTGTGGATGTTGATAAAGCAAAAAGTGCCTTGATTTTTCACCGCTACAAACAGATGGACTGTGAGTAAGCATGATTACTGTAAACTCAATATTGAGCACATTCACCTGGGGGGAAGTAACCAAGTTGTACAAATATAAACCAGAAGCTGATTGCCCAAACTGAAAATAGATTTAGTTATATATATTTTTATATAAGCTCGATTTAGATTGTTTGATGCATTTTCACTCATTTGAAAGGATATTGGGCAAATGTGTACACAAATGCCTTTTGTACCTGCAATGTAAATGGGATATAAAAGAATTAGAAGAGGGCTGAATGCAAATAGCTCTAGCTAAAGGCAGATGAAGTTTTTTGTTCCATATTACCAATACATTTTTTGTTACTGGAGTAAATTCTGTCCGTCTGTGAGTCTTGCACTGCTGTTTGAGTGAGGGTGTTAATGAACTTTAAGCTGTTGACATTCTGGAAACTGGAAGTGTATCAGAATTTTTATATCTGATTATTTATCTTGTTCCAGCTTTAGAACAAAGTTGTAAATTCTAAAAATAAATAAATAAAATTAATATCTTTATTATTTTGTCTTTTTAAACAGTGCCTAATCCATGCTTGGACTTGACTTGTGAATTCATTTGTTTACTCAACCCTTCTGGTGCAACATGTGCTTGTCCAGAAGGAAAATCATTGATGAATGGAACATGCATTGATCAAAGCCTCTTAGGTAGGTACTGAAAACTGCATGAGAACTAGAACATAAACAGCTGGTCACTTTTTGTCATTGCAAAAGGCTGAGTTGTCTGAGAGTCCAGCTTTGTAATATTGTTCAATATACATGTTACTGAGCTGAAATGGAAAGAAAATATGGAGAAGCAAAATCCCAGATTCAAAAAAACACCCCTGCTAATATTCATCAAAATAAAAATTGAGCTTTCAACTGAAATGATACAAGATGATATTTAAAAGTGAGTGTCTATACATATTGACCAAAAGAAGCTTGAAAGGCTCTGAAGTGTTTCAGATCCCAAATTAAACATTAGCCATGTAGGAGCAGAAAAATAACCTTAAAGACCATCAAGAAACACCTCTGCTTGTACTGCAGCAACAGTCAAAGGGCAGTGAGAGCAACATAGCACATAAATGGCTGTGAAGTAGCAGACAAAGAAAGACAAAAACAACTGAAATATTTTTACCTAAAATTATATCTTTTGGTAACCTCTATAATGACTAATATCAAGTCACAGGAAACCAGACTTCATGGGAAAAGAGCTTCTAAGTTCTTGCTGTGGGGAAAATATTTTTTTTTTATAGAAGACTATTAAGTACTTTAAAACTGTTTTCACCCTAATTTGGGCTGAACCTAAGACGGTCAGACTGCTGGAATGAATTCATAGACAGCTTGAATTTTAAAATGTTCTAGAAGTCACAGGATAGTATTTCTTATGTGTATCATCCATATTAGGATGTTTTTCTGATGTCTAATTTCAGGCTCAGAAGTTTAAGTGGTAGATATTTGGGCGAGATCCTCAGTACTTAAAGTGCTTAATTTAGCAATTAAATTAATTTACCTGAAATGTCATAATGGTGTGGAGAAAATCTCACCGATCTCTACTGCCTACTCTTCAAATATTGAATTAACAGAACTGTGTTTTAGTAGTTTATAATGTGGTGTTAGTAAAGCTCCCAACTCTAAACACCCTCCCTGTCTCTCCAAGTGTCTCGTCAAGATTTTATGCTGATACAGCACCACCAAAAAAATTATTTCAAATTACCCATAGTTACTATTCAGGTGTTGAAGAATGGGCAAATAAAAGAATATTGTTTTTCACTGCTAAATTGCAGTAATTTGAGCCCATAATTTCAGCAATGCTACAATTTTACTAATGAGGCAAAGGATTAAGCCATGGTAATGTTTTTAGGAAGGTGTATTTTTATTTGAGAAAGAAGTGAAGAGGCTTTTAAATTACTTCACTGCTGGTTATAAATTTTTATGGATAGGCAGAAAATGCCTAGAGAAGCATTTTTAATATATTGATAATTTTCAGTTCCTTCCCACAGATTCAATATCTGTTATGACTTTTTAAAGGGCTGCTGAATAAGTGTTTCTTAGGTTTTTTTGTTTACAATTATATTTCAGGTAATGTCTACCATAGGCTTTTTTGTACATTTTTTTCCAGCGTGTTATTTTTGTAATATAGATTGCAGGTTTTGTAGCCTCACAGATTATAAATTATGAATTGAAAAAACCTCTGTATCATAGCAATCTAACAAGTGTATGGTTTTGCACTATGTAAATTTTTTTTGAAAGTATTCAGTGGATGTTAAACAGCTGTATCATGCTGACACTCCACTTAGGCTTCCAAGGGTCAGCAGGGATTCCTGGAAAGATCAGAGCTGACCTCAAGATCAGCATTCTGAATTAATGCAGCTTTATAATTAAAGGCTGATTTACAGTCCACTTGCCATTTATAGGTCACTAATAGCCTGCAAACAAAAGACAAGTCAATTTATAAACCAGGTTCTTTTACTTTAGGTACTTATCCAGTATGGAATAAAAAATTATCAGCTGTAGTATTTTGTTCATTTTCTGATGAAGATCTAGAAAACATATATGAAATATTCCACAACCATTTGCCTTATTTAAATCTACCATTATATTGTCTTTGTTGTCTCAGAGCATTTTTGGCACAGTTATGGATGTCAGTAACTCAAATCAGAAATTCCTGTTTTACTTGGCTGTATATTGCAGAAGAGTGACCTAGAAATCCAAAGGGAGGTTATACAGTCATATTTTTTTTTGTTGGTCTGCATTAAAATCCCGATTGCAAGTCAGTCAAAATATTTCCGTTGATTTTGGTAGTCTTCTGGTTTGTCCCTAAGAGAACAAAATCCCAAAGGATTTTAATTTGAGATGTATCTGTAAAACACTTTTTCGCTGATGTATTCTTTTGGTTTTGCTACTAGTTTGATCACATTGCAATAGATGTGTAGTAGATAGGTTACAGTGATTTATATACATCATATCTTGTGTGTTCAGCAATAAACTACCACTCATTTACAGATCTGAAAACTCAGGTTTTTGATTTCCTGTAGTGGATGTCATTCATACAGCAATAGAAGGGAAAGGTTCTGATTGTTTTATACTTGTATAGTGGCTATTTCAGGTTATCACTTTCAAAAATTAGTGCTAGTTGTGGATATCAAGAACTAATGTGACTAAATTGTACTTTCTGAATAATACATAATTGACAGCATCAAAATGTCACAGCCATCTCTGCTTCCCATCCATCTTAAATAGTGACCCCAGGAGAGCTTGTGGCTGAAGATTCTGTTTTGGCAATACATATTTCACTATCCTTGTGGAAAATGCCTCCCAGCAAATAATGATCATTGTCAACATTTTTATGTCATTCTTCTTTTTGGTAGGTTTTAGCATTATTATTGTGCAGATGCATTTGTACAATTTCTTCTCAGTCTGCCTACTGTAAAGGTTGGTGACTGCAAGGTAATCTCAGTCTTGATCTGTTTCTTACAGCTACATCCCAAAAACTGGGTTGTTGTTTGTTTCTTTGTTTATTTTTTAATAGAAGAAAATTAGCTGTCCTAAAATTCTGCATGTTATTACTACTAGCTTGACCCATTGAGCTCATTTTTCTTCATAAGGCCTATGTGAGGAATACTAAATACTGAATACTCAGTGGCTGTCTTTAAGACTGAATCCAGATTGCCTCACACAGCTGTTTCACCAGCATCTCACGCAACGCATGAGAAACAGCTTTTGGGTTTGATTTGGGGTTTTCAAGTTGGAGTTGCATCATTCAGAATGTTTTAATAACAAAATCAAAACAAGTTCCGGTGTGTTCTTAGATAAGCTTCCATCTCATTTCTCCCTAGATGATAGTGACTGACAGAGTACAGTGTTTTTTTAGGGTTATTGACTATAGCAGGCCTGACTTTCAGTTTAGAACTGAAAACAACCCTTTAGTTTTCCAGTGGGCAGAATACAACTTCATTTTCCTAAAAGAGACCCCTGGATTTGCATCCATTAGGTTTCCTGTATCTAATTGTCTGTAGCACAATGAAGCTAAAAATGTACCAAGAGGATGAAAACAGAGAGAGTTGCACTGGAGGAAGACAGTGTGTAGTACAGCTGAGTGAGCAAGAGTAATGAACACTTCCAAGAGTTCTCTGATCTGGAGCTTCACGTTTATCACTTTCCTGTTAAGAGGGGAATATTTCTGCTCTCTTCGCTGAATGAAAAACCTGAGGAAAAATTACAGAAATTCATATCTGGTGTTGCTTCTGAACAGGGATGAAATGTTTAATTCATCACGTTGTTTCCTTCTGCATGCTTCTGTGGGGACTTGCCCACTGCACATGTGGATTTCAGGCACAGCAAGTGCTTTGGCTGGGGATGGACCTTCTTTTTCACCCAATGTCTGTCTCAGGGAGCAAAAGCTATGGCATTTCAATCCATGCTATCTTTTTGGGGTTTGTCCTGCTTTCAGCCTTCCTGGGTATCAAATAGAACCAGAGTCACACAGAAGTCTGCTCCTGATTTGGAAAAAAACCACTTTACAGCACATCTACACAAAGGGGTTAGTGTTGGGATTGGTGTTTCCCAGAACAGAAGAAAATGGGCATCAGTTATTTTTTTCTTACTCTGCATCCTTTTCTTAGGCCTTCTCTTCCTTCTAAAATTGTAAAGCAAATATTTTTAAAAGGAAAAAAATACAAGGGAAAATGAAGGGAAAACAGAGAGTAGCATCTCTCTTACAGCATTCAGGCAAAGTTTGGGGATAACAGTGTTCTGATACATTTAAACATATGGAAAACTGGCAGGTAGTATGACTTTCTGTAAGGACATGAATATTAATAAAACCTTACCATAATATTAGAACTCTGCACTCTGTCTTTAGTAGATACATTCATCTCTATAAAGGATGAGCTACACCTTTGTCCAAAGGGTAGGCAAGACCAAATTTTCTGCCCCATGAGATGAGTATTTTCCTTTGTAGGGAGGGTAACTGTTCTTGTCCCAAAGCATGTAGGTCATGAACCTTGTGCTCTGTAGCATCTCTCCATTGAACTTGTCTAATCCAGAAAGTGGTGGATACTTCAAAAGGGAGATAATAGCAAAAAGTAAGATGCATTTTTCTCAGAAAAGAGAGGGTTGTTATAGAAATGTCAAAAAAAAATGTGTGTGTCTATATATTTGGGTGAGAGGGATAGAATATCAAAAAATTGAATGAGTGAAAATACCAGTAGAGTTCACGAGGCTTTGATTTGCTGTTGTATCAGTATTTCTTCTGTGTAAGATTTTCCTTTTACTTTCAGGAAAAGAAAAGAGTCAGAGATGGAGCAGATAAGCCAAAGTCCATTAAAAAACATAAGAAAACCTTCAAATTAAAATTATTTGATTCTTTATTAGCAGTATATTAAGATTGAAATAGGCAAATCAAGGCGGCAGGAGACTAAATAACTGGATTAGGAGAGAATGTATAAAATTAGATGATCCTTTCCTTTCTTTTATGTTAGAGGTCCAGTAACTAAACTAGGGGTTGTGTAACAAGTGAAATTATTTAATTCTGGCAGTTCAGAAGTGAAAAGAGCAGCTGGGAGGTCTTTGAGTCCAAGTTCCAGCAAGCACAGAGCAGCACAGAATTGACTCCAGACAGAAACTTTTCTGATTTTAACTTTTTTTTTTTAAAATCTTGTTCCAAGAGAGTGTACATGCTAGAGCTGTTCTTAGCTCATCTTTCAGAGGTCTTTATTCAGTAATTCAAAATAACCATATTCAGCCTTATAGACCGATTCTTCTGTTTCTCTCCTGTATTCTTTTTCTTTCCGTCTTCTCCTGTGGGACCATTCTGCTCTTGTCTCCCACAAAAAAGCATCTGATCTCCTTTTGTATTCAGTTGATGTGAATCTGCAAGCGTAATTTGTTTCTTTTATTTACTTTCAGACAACAAAGCAGCAGCATTAAAACCCCTATATTGTTCAAGTCTAATGTAGTATTTTACAACTGGCTTATCCATTGTATCTTTCAATCCTATTTCTTGGTTTATTTAAAGTCCAAAATTGTTAAAGTAACTTTTCTGTATTTCATATTAGATACGTGTTGGAACTCTTGAATTTAAAATGTTTCATAGAGAACAAAATCAGTAGTAATTGTAATTTTTTTTTTCAGATTTTATGTCTCAATTCTGTGGAATTGCTCTAGAAGAGCACTATCAGAAAGGTTCATAAAAATGAGCAGTTGTCTGTACTTCACTCTTATTTATTCTGTTTTTACCAAGTTCTGCTTCATAAACTCATGACTAATGATAAGCAAAACAGATAAGATAAGCAAAACAAAAATAGACCTTCTCTCCAATAAGATATGCTACATTATCCATTCAAACAACTTGTATAATGAGTAACCGAAGAACGGTTCATGGAACATCAAAGGATTTAATGAACCACCCAAATAAATGAAACACTGAAGCATCCTCAAACTCCAAAATACAAAGTAGCTTTGTTACAGCAGGTGTATCCAGAGTGGATACCAAAAAATTAAGTGCAAACAGGATTTCATATTTTTATTGTAAACACATGCCATGAAGTAACGATGTGCCAGTCAGTCCACCACAGTAACTTTTAGATTTACTATCTAGTTTCAGCTTAGTTTGAGAAAGGGACAATTACCTGAAAGGTGAGAGTTTCCAGAAGTTCTGTTTAAATAGATTTGATCCCAGGTTACATGTCTGCACCATCTCACCACTGGTTGTGAAAGGAGGCAGCAGACCCTGCAGAGGAGGGGTGTACACAGGCAGGAAAGAGATGAGTTGGGTGCATTCAAAGAAAGGGCTCTGCATAAGCACAGGTATATTACTGGGCTCTGCAGAATCTGTGCTGGAGAGAACTGTTCAGGTAGAGGATGTGACATTCCTAAATTCTGCACTTTTGCAACACAATGTGTTTGAACATCAAAGGAGTTGCTGTGCCTGAGTCACGTCAGTCAGTGTTAGACCTCAACAGGTACGGAACAAGTGGGAACCTTGACTCCTCCTCATCAGCTGTTTGAGTAAACCAGATGAACTCAGCAAAACACCAGCAGCTGGTGGATCTGTTACTGGAGAGTTTTCAGTGCTTGTGATATCCCTCGTTTAAAGCCATGTAAACTAAAATACTGGATTAGTTAGGAAGTAGTCTGGCTGCACAGGATTTGTTTTGCTATTTGAGAAATGACAGGTTTCATTGCTGCAAACATGTTTGGGCTGGAAAGGTACTTGTCTCTTTCTTTAGAATTACAGGTATTTGGATGTTTGAGCATTATATGCTAGTCTATAATTAATTTCTTCTTGGTATCATTGAATAATTTTATATCCTGTTCACTGAAGTGAATAGAGGTTTACTTTTCAACGTGTTTCCAAGAGAGGCACAACTCTAATTACAAAACAGCTTTATAGGAAGATTGAATCTGGCCTAATCAGAATTTGTGTCACCTCTAAGATGTGCCATCAGTCAGTGAATGCAGAGCAGCAGGCAGTACCACTTCTCAGGGATTTTACAGTCTGAGCAGACGAGAAAAAGAATTTATCAGGAAATATGATTTAGGAGCAACAAGTTCATATGCAAACATCAATTTTTGAGGATGATTTAAAAGCTGAGTAATTTCCTTTTTAAATATTTTGGATAAAGCTTAGTTAAGAAGGCTGTTAGTTAATAGAGAGAGTGGAAGAGAGATCCAAAAACAACTAATAGAAAAAGGCTAAGGTCACCAGAAAATGACTGGGAAGTTTCCTGAGGTCTCCCAGATGAAACCATCATTCAGTTTTCTAGTTCTTAAACTAACTAGGAATTATAGTTTCAAACAAGAATTCATACTATCATTGGTAACTTAGATCCTAGAGTGGTCAACTTCCCTGTGACATCATTTGGGTGTGCCATGCACAGGCCCCCAACTCATTAGGGTGCAAGCTCCCACCAACTCTGCAGCTCCTGACAGCCTTTCTGGAACTTAAGATCTCCTAAGTGTGTTGGCTTTTTTTCAGCACTGTGGAAACAGAACTGATAGTTTACTTTCTCAATTTTGTAAAGTGATATTTCCCACCACCACCACTGACAGAGATCTCTAGCTCTGTTTGAGAGACAGGGTTCTGTTTTGCCAGTTCCATGAAATGGGGTTGTGGAACCACTCTGTGTATGCTCTTGCTGCAGATGGCACCTGTAAATTAACCTGTGAGAATGGAGGAAAGTGCATTATAAACGAGAAGGGGGATCCTCGATGTCACTGCTGGCCAAGTTACTCTGGTGAAAGGTGTGAAACGAACCATTGCTACAACTACTGCCAGAATGGAGGAACCTGTGGAGCCTCTCTCCTTGGTAAATATTTCTGAACAGCTCTATATTACTATTATACCTGCCTTAAATGTTTGCATTTATTCCCTTCTTGTGATATTTGTCTCTTTGTAACTTATTTACTTTGTTTGTACTTAAATGGTGTGCAAAACATCAGAACATGTCATACATATTTATGCTTTATAATCAATAGTGTTTTTCACTTACATGTCTCAGTGAATTAAACTGCATCCCAGAAAAGGGAGTGTGTAAATAAGTGTTCAATATAAAGACTCAGGTGTTGAGGTGGACAAATGGAATTGTAAAGCATAAGGTCCAGTCAAAGTACACCTGGAACAAGCCCATACAACTTGTTCTCTCTTTGTCTCAGTTCTCCCTCTAAATTTTTATGTGCATACACAGAATTTGCTTAAATTTGGTGACCTCCGTCTTTATCTTCCTGGAGATCACCGAACAGGAATTTTAGTCATCTAATTCTCAGGAAGACTTGGTTGATGAGAACTCAGATCCTTCATTTTCCTGAAGGAATTTGAAATTATCTCTCTTATCTTCAGGGATATAATCCTGTTAAAAAGTGGTGATTTGACAGTTGATCTCTGTCCCTAACACATAAGCTTTTGTAACTTGCAATTAGTGTTTGGGCAAGAGAGGGAAAGTGTGATAAAAAGTACTCTTAACAATTCTGTGAGAAGGGAGAAGTCGAATTCTATTTTCTGCTTCAAGGAATAATTAAATATTTGATTCAAAGTAGAACAGCTGGAGAAGAGTTTGCTGTCTAGTCCCTTCTTCTCCTCAGAAGCTATTAGCTGCTGAAGATGTGAATCATTTTCTCCTGTGATGAAGAGACCAACACCCTGATCTCTGAAAGAAAAGTACAAGCACCTGGTCCTGAGAAGTTTGTGACTGTTCAGCACAGAGAGGGCTCTCTGAAATGCAAAATTGTGTATCTGAGTCTCTGTGGCAGGGACTTAGATCATAATGTTTTCCTCAGCACTTCTTACTAATTAACTCTAGCATATGTAGTTTAGTAATTTAGCCTCACTTGGTGGCTTCTGTGGAGCCTCCTCTTATTGACTGAGGTGTGGTGGCAAAATTCCAGGTGAATGCAAATCTAGAAATCTTTTCTTTCAGTTATGAGTAGTTGAGGGTTAATAATGTTGTTCATAGTTATATCCATAATAATGACTAAATATTAGAAAATGAGAATTACTTGTGCTGGAAGTTGATTAATTATACTTTAAACTGCTCCTAACAACTAATGGAACTGGCACAAATGATAAGTGGTGATTTTTATCAATGTAGTGAGATCAATACGTGCTAAGTGAGGACACGCAGGTGAATGGAAGTAAGTTGTGGGTGATTTAAATGACATGCAGAACTTTCTCCTCATCTGAAGAGAGGATGTTTATTCCCACATCTTTACATGTCTGCCATTTAATTGATTCTTTTGTGGGGTTAAAAGGCTTAATAAAATTAATCACTTGGCTCCTGGAACTCAGCTCCATTTTGAGTCCTGCGGAGCTCCCAGGGCTTTATTTAATCCTTTTCTTTTGGCAGTAACTATAGGGCTTGCTCACCTCCAGCAGTTTGTTTTCCCTTTCCCAGGCAGCAACATTTGCTGTGCTCACACAGCTATCCCATTGCATGGGTATTTTTAATTTATATTTTCCTATTAAATCCAGCTTCTGAAATCTCCCAGCCTTGCTGAAATAATTATTGCAGTAGATTTTGTCACCAGTGGGTAAAGGCGGGATATGAGCAGGTTCCACAATATACTTCTGCTAAATTTTTCACCATGGCCCAGCTGCTGCAGCAGGCCTGGGGATACAGCATCAGCCTGGTGCTTTGTGTCCCAGATGGAATGATGTGCCTACACTAAAATGCATCAGGAGAGCCAGCATGGACATCACCATAGTCCACATTTCATTGTTCAATTGCCTGATTTGGGGAAATCTGAACATCTAACAGCAGCTAATGTTTCTTGAACCACACATGACCAAAGAGTGCCTTTATGAGCTGAGACCAACACAGAGCTGGTTCTAATGACTCTAGGCATGCCTGCTGATAGGAGTGTTCTTCTGCAGTGCTCTGTCCCCTTAACAGTTTCATCAAATTTTTGAGAATCATATTTCAAGTTAACCAGATGTCTTATCTGCCATTTCCAATTCATGAGGGTAGCCATGCCTTGAAGCCCACACCATAACTTTCCCATGCTGGAAATGTGGAAAAGAGACCATATATCTTTCCAAATGACAATGCCACCGTCTAGTATTCCTGATAATTTCCAAGAAATTTTCAAGTTGCTCTGCCTCTCATCTTCCTTGCATGCCTAGCCCCTGGACGCTGTAAATATTCTATTAAGAAGAAATCTCCATTTCTTATCAGACTATATTTCTTATCTACATCAGACCATAAATCGTGTGTTACAGAAACAAACTAGCATGCCAGGGAGATGTCCCTTTATCCTAGTGTAATCTAATCCATGATATACTAAGGCCATTATGTATCTTACAGAGGGAAGCTAAACTGGACTCCCCAAAAGCATTAGAAACTGTAATTAAGTCAACAAAGCTTAATTCCTCAAGTGTTTTTGCAAGAACCATTTCCTCTTTCCAGTTGAATACACACTTCAGTCTTTCAGTCCTTGTGTTCAGTGAGCACACATGTAGCTGCACAAGACATCTGCAGTTGGACTGAGTGTGAAATCCAGACCAGAACAATGTTTCTTCTCCTTGTCTCAGCCTTCAAGGCAGAGTTGATTTGCTATGTCAAGTTCATATGAGAGTGATTAGCCTATATGTTGCTTTATTCTTGCATGTTCCTACATGTAGAAATAAAAACATTCATTATTACCAGGAATTGCTCAATTTTTCCTTAATGGTTTTGAGCTTCAGCATTTTATTGTATCTAGATTTGAAATATTTTGTTGTACCAGGCTGACCTGTCATCTAGCAAAGGAATAATAGAATCATTAAGTTTGCAAAAGACCTCTAAGATCATGTCCAACCCTTAACCCAGCAGTGCCAGGTCCACAACAAAACCATGTCCCCAGGCGACACATCTACACGTCTTTTAAATCCCCATGTTCCAATAGCTACATTGCAAACTGGTTTCGTTAAAGAATTCCCTCACATTTCTGTGAAGTATAAAATTACTATTTTAAAATAAAGTCAACTCAATATCATTTTACCTTGTTCTACTGTGCTATTGCTGCCTGTGCATTCTTCCTCCTGTACAATGGTGCTCACAAACAGTTCCTCAAAAAGTAGCACCTGTACTTCTGATCCATTATACAACTGACTCATCAAACTGACCTGCTAAAATCAAGTTTCATATGTTTTCCTAATTTAATATTTTTTTTACTTTTTTTTTTGTTGTTCAAAACTATAATACCTTTTCCTCTGAAAGTTGTAGAAGCCATAGGTGAGTGCCAATCCAAACTCATCTGCAAAATATAAATGACTAGTGATCATTTTTTTCTTAGAGGCTTTGATTGCCCTTGTCAATTTTTGCATATTATACAACTCAAACAGCTTTGAATTGATCTCACAAGTGTCATTTTACACACATTCCCTTTGGAAAGCTTAGGGACTGCCAGTCATTTCAGCTTCAGTGGAGATGCTTCTGCAGGGTCCCCACAGCTGGAGGCTTCCCTAGGAGTCAGGGAATTTCCTTTGGATTCTGACTCAGAAACTGAGGAAGGAAGAAAGAACCTGAGAACAAATTTTGCATCATACTCTGATACAAATAAATTTGTGCAGCATATGAAATACTCTTCTGGTGAATGTGTGTGTTCTAGTGACTGTGTAAATCCTCTTCTCTTTCACCACCTAATACAGAATAGTAATGTGATAACTAATTAAGTAAATTGCAGAGTATTACTAATTTTTTAAAACATGATTGTGCTAAATCTTTGCTGGATGTGTTAAGTTGTAGAACCTCATTATCTGCACACAAATGTTAATTTGTTAAACAAATCCCACTGGCAATTCAGGGATTATTCACTGTTGGCTTACTTACTGCTAAGCCTTTTGGCAAATTCCTATGTGAACGTTATATAGCTGGAGATTGGAGCAGCTTTAATTAAAATTTATAAGTTTACAACAGTTGTATTGAACTACAATAATTGAACAAAGAAAATGTCATCAGTTAATTAAAAGTACACATCTGAGACATGTAATTAAAAGTTTGGGCATAATAATGAACACTTTCCAGTAAGCCAAATTAATGTGAATTTGGAAAAAAAATTGAAATCTTACCATAAAAATGCGCTTTCTTTCTCCTTATAGTTTAAAGTAAAAATATTGACAGAACAGTTTACTGAATGTCTCAAACACATTATAACTAGGTTAGCTAGTTCACAAAACCAGATAAATCCATTTGTATTATACTTGCAGTACAAAGAGTGTCTAATCATATAAGATCATTATTTTTTTATAAAAATGACTGAAAAAATGTGCTTCCTCTAAACAGAAATATTCTCAAAAAATCATTATATATAAAGTAGGTAGTATTATTTTGTATTATATTTTATAAGCAAAACAAGGTGATTTGGTGCACACTGAAAACAGTCAGTGAAGAACCTGTTTACTTTGCTAATGTAACATCCGTGCCAGTCTCCAAGGGTGTTCCTACATCATGTTGTCAGCAGGACAGGGACTGTGGGGAGGGATGAGATGGTATTTCACTGGATGTTGAGGCTCTCTGTTCTGGCACAGGGTCTCAACAGAACCACCACCACCAGCCTTGGAAAAAAAAACCTTTGAGAGTACTCTTAATATATTTAGAAATTGTTTTTTTCTTCCTTTTTTTTTTCCCACAACACAGAGAGACTGTATATCTGTTGGGATAGATCCCAATCAGCTCACCTACTAATTACATTTAATAATACAACTTCTCTCCACTACTATTGTCTCAGTAAAGTTAATTATGGTTCATCAGCCACACAGAAATGAATTATTCTGATTCCCACAGACTTCTGATAAGGACTCCAAAAGACAAGATATTACTTGCAGAAAACTCATGTAATGCCACCTTATTTTCTTTAACAGTGACAGCAAGTTAAATATTGAAACTAAATGTGCATATTCACCTATAAAAACTTAAAAACACAAATTGCATGTAGTGAATTTACCATTGAATGGAAGAAATAAATAATGTAAATTTTTATACAGATATTAATCTGAATTATCTAATTTTTCAAAAGTTGTAGAAAGCTACAAAAATAGTGCTATTGACCTAGATTTAATTATTTTTTAATTGCAAAGCACCTTTATGTGATTATACAAAATACATAATCTTTATATGTTGTTTAGGCAATAGCACGAATGAAAGTTGATCTCCCTAGAATTATAATCCTTTCAAAATAAATGTAAATATGGCTTTAAGATATCTGAGTGGATTCCCAAAAGAAATCACCCAGATGCTACAGGAACAGTGAACCAAGGTATTTATTGGCAATTTTTGAAGATTATTTAAGAAGTTACTATATAGGCAATTGTTATTATATAGCAAACTAAACTGACAAGCCAGGAGTAACTACAGCATCTGTAATCAAAGCCTAATTGAACATTGTGTGATTTAGATCCCTGGTATCTTTTATTTTTGTAAGAAAGGGGGAAACTAGGTTTCATTTTCATGTCAAAAATTTTGCATATCATTTCATGCCCTCCTGCCAAAAATAACTTCATATGTCTTAGGGTCACCATAACATATTCTCCTTTAATTTATTAATTTCTCTTCTGAATTTGAAGCAGTTTAGCATTCCATAAACCACTTCCCATATTATTGTTTTTCTATATTCTAATGAGTCGTGCACATTTGTGTGGTGGTGAGGATAAAGGAGAGGGAGTTTTAACTCTGTGTCTGTAGAGCTCCAATCCTGAGAGTTCATGACGAGTGAAGATTCTGAAGGTCTCTGTGCATGAGCTCATCTTGGAATTCTGTTGCTAGGGGGGAATATGTGACATCTTGGTTAACATGACTGTTTCTTTGCAAACATAAATCTTTGCAACTGTAAATCTATACTCTGATTCTGTGATACAAAACCTGATGGCATTGTTTGTCATTGTTCAGTACTGCAGTTTTGTTAAACTCTTCCAGGAACCATTTTGTATCAGAAATAATTTCTGAGAATAAGGCAGATGAAAATGTCAGTATTAGTATTATTTTTGATGTCAACAGTCTGTGTATAAATAGGCAATGAACTATTAACATTACTGAAAGTCATGTTAAATTGAGTGACAAAAAGGGGGTTTAGGCTATACTGTATTAAATTTTCATATAACTGTCAGTAGTTTGGCATGTTTATAAGCCTACATTAGCAAAGAATAGAATAATCTTTTCCACAACCTAGAAAAATATCATTGTCCCATCATTTTAACAAATAGAGGAGTATTAATAATAAAAACTGGTTTCAGACCTGCAGATCTATGTTCTATTACTATTTTATGTTTTTTATTGAAACAATGATTCAGATGAAGGATTATGTGAAATGCCCTGGCTTGGGGGCAGAAATTTAAATACAAGTGTGTACAGGGGGAAAAACAAGAAGAATCTGTACTAACATCTGAGTTCAACATCTTTGATTTAATGTTTAGATCACAGGGGACAGATATGAATAACCAGGCTGATGCATATTAAACTAGTTGGAGCTATTTTTAGGTCAATGGTTTTGTTCCTGCTGTACTCATTAGAGGAAGAGAGTAACTGATCTCATGGCCTTTAAGATGATTTGCAAAACACTTTAAATTAGCATAACTTAAAATAGAAAATGTAGAAAAGAATTACATGAAGTGTGTCACGTAAGAAGGGTAAGAAGTAAGTGAAGGAAAAGGAATAAATAAATTATTCTGCATGAGTCAGAGAGAGCAGACAAAATTAGGGTGCTTCACTTGTGTTGAGAAATTCTCTAATGAATATGATATTAAATGATTGCATAGTATTAAAACAAAGGCAGACCAGAAGAAAGTTTGAATTGTGGAGTTTCTGGAATATTCAGTTTAATCTTAATTACTTCAACAACCCAGACAACTAAATGGAGAAGAAAGAACAACAATCTTACTGTTGCAGGGTTGCACATTTCAGAGTTTTGGATGCAACTGTGGTGAACAGCCTCAGGAGGCAAATGGGAAAGTATTTGTGGATACTTACAGCAAACATCATGTTAAGCTGAGGAAGTGATTAATGAGACAAAAAAGAACCGACCTATTCATAATGAAGCATTTTTAAAAATCAAACAGCAGTAAGGAATTACTATTAGATCAGCAAGAAAATCAGGGAGAATTATTATGGAAAAGTAACCCTTAATGTTATTTCATTTGACTACTTTGGATTTTGGCTCTTCTGTGCTTTTTAAACCAAACCAGGCCCAAGCCAAGCAGAGCTTCTCTCGTGTGCTCACCAACCCCTCCATGAAGTAGGACTGTGTATATGTAAGAAGCTTATTCCTGCCTTATGGCTTGGCATGAAGTTTTTCAAATGTAAATCCAAGGATAGCTGGGGTCTCTCATATATAGCACATTCCCTGACTTTCTCTGATCTCTTTTAGATTGTACAGTCACATCACTACTCTTATTGGGCTGTCAGTAATAAAATTTGATAGGTTATTTTTCCTGTTTATGCCTGCAATTTCAATCCAAAGGATTCTGCCTCACACATGCAGTACATTATGTAGTTACCTTGATAATCATAGGATAATAAAATGGTTTGGGTTGCAAGGGACCGTAAAGATCATCTCATTCCAACCTCCTGCTGTGTGCAGGGACACCTTCCCCAAGACCAGGTTGTCAGAGCTCCATCCAACCTGGTCTTGATTACTGCCAGGGTGGGGAATCCACAGATCTGCAACCTGTGCCAGTGCCTCCCCATCCTCATAGTGAAGAATGTTTTTCAAATATCTGATGTAAACCTACTCTCACTTTGAATCCGTTCCCCTGGTCCTACAACATGCTGTTATAGATAATCTGATTGACTTCAGCTCTTATGTCATCCTATTCTGTCGCTGGCCAAGACTAGATATCAAAGAATTGTGTATTAGTTCTACAACAGCCACCTTCACTTTCCAAATTTGCTATAGCCAATGATACGATATTGCTGTTCCCATTCAGGACTCAAGTTTGGTTCTTAGACTTTTGCCACTTCTGTAAAGCACAAGTGTGACTGGTTTGGTTTTCCATAGTCTTGTTACTCTCCATTCCTTGTGTTCTGCCTGATACTAATTACTATTTGACTATCACTGGCCTACAAATGGTCTTTTACTTGGACATACAGTGTATCCACACCTTCACTCAAAGGGATGAGTCTTTGCCTGTCAGATATCCTTTCCTCTGCAGTGACCCTGTTAAGCACTTGGTTGTGCTTGCCAACAGATTGGGTTCTTCATAATTCAAATGAAGACTATCCTGTCTGCCATTTCATTTCAGAAGTGTCCTCAGGTCACGGTTAATCTCCATCTCTTTCCTTCCTGGGAAGCCAGGAAAAATAGAAGTGTTACACTTGATCTGTTCTCCCTAAATTTAAGAAAACCCTTAAGGCTAAATGAAAGCAAAGAGAAGGAGGGCGGGGGAAAAATAATGTCTTGTAAGAGATAATCAAGAATGAGAATAGATTATTAGGATTTGAGAAGGGTTAGTTGGACACATCAGGTCATTTACTTGAAGAGGAGATTACAAATCAGATATGAAAGCAAAGTCAGGAGATGGAAAAACATTAGTGGCATCTAGAAGTTTGTTTCAAAGAAGATAAGCTTTAAGAAAATAAGTCAGGGAAAAGTGGAAGGGTTTAATAAAACAGTGGAATTGTAACAAAACTATAAATCCTTTAGGCATGAGATTTAGATAAGGAAAAAAAGTGGGAAAATTACAATAGGGAGTAATCATAGGAGGCAAATGCATTGGGTTTTAAACATTATTTTAAAACCCTTTGAAAAGAAACTGTAGACTCGAAGTTCATTGTGTGCAAGCATTCATCCCAAAGTGTTCACTGCTTTTCAGACATTGAATATTGATGTTACAGGCGTCTTTGGTCTGATGCCAGAGAGTACTTTTATGTAACAGTATTCATTATCTGAGAGGGGCGGGATAACAAAACGGGCACAGATACTTGTGTTCTAGTAAAAAATGTAGCTATTAGTGCATTAGTAAATATTTGTATATTCATTTGATTATATATAAAGGTTTGTAGATTTGGGAATAATGGAGTACATTGTAAAGAGACACCAATGTTGCTTTATACAAACATTTAATCTTGCAGCTGGAGGAACCCAGCATGGCAGAATGATTTGGAGAGTTTATTCACATCTTAAATTCTTACTTAAGACCATCATTTAAAATAATTTCAATTATTTTAAAATAACTTATTTCTTCTCATAAAACAGTCAATGATGATACATGCACAAGTATAAAAATGCAGCTTTTGAGGTGTCCATATCTCACTTTATTCTTTTAAAAGTTCTGCATTCAAGTGATGTTTGTAAAGCCGTGGTCCGTTAGCGTCTAGAGAAACGTAGTTGGGCTCGAACCTTAAAACTTGCTATTTTATGATAAATCTGTCTTTAAAGTGCCAACTACTGTTTTGATTTTTATTTATTTTTATCATAAAATAGTTTTCTTTGTTTTGAATAGGTCGACCGACCTGCAACTGCGCACTGGGTTTTACGGGGCCAAACTGCAACCAGACGGTCTGTGAGCGCTTCTGCCAAAACGGGGGGACCTGCAGTGTCACCACTGGGAACCAGCCCTTCTGCACCTGCTTGCCTGAGTATACAGGAGACAGGTGCCAGTATTGTAAGTAATCTCCACGAAATTTCAATCCGGGTGTATAATAAAAGTTCGACAGAATGGAAATTTAAAACCCAGTTGGGTGATTTTTTTTTCACTGCATTGGTAAATTCAGCCCCAAGTAACTTGTACTGCTGAGGGAACGGAATCTGATGTATTCAGGTGATCTTGGAACATATTTCTGAAATAGGTGAAGAAAGAGCTTTATTAGGAATGATTATTTAGGACAAGAGGGCGCAGTCTTAAGATGCACCAGGGGAGATTTAGGTCAGAGATTAGGAAGAAGTTCTTTACAGAGAGAGTGATCAGACATTGCAGTGGGCTGTCCAGGGAGGTGGTGGAGTCACTGGAGGTGACTCCTCTAATTATCTCATCCCTGGAGGTATTTAAGAAGAGGCTGGATGTAGCACTTAGTGCCATAGTCTAGTAGACAAGGTGGTGTTAGGTCGAAGGTTGGACTTGATGATCTCAGAGGCCTTTTCCAACCTCGTTGATTTTGTGATTTATTTATTATTTTCGTGAATGAATCTGTAGAGTGGAGCTTTACAAGACAGATGACTTGGCCAGTAGACATGAGACAATTGTGTTAAAATTTTACACTCTGACTTCTCATATTTGTTATCTTATGCTGATATGATACCTAAACATAATGTTGACATAGTTGGTTAAAGAACTTTCTGGTGTCCCTTATCTTTTCAGACCAGTACAATTCTCAAACTGCTCCTTTACCTTTGGTTTTCATTTCTAACCCCAGAAAGTAGTGTACTGACAATGGCTTTAAGTTTCACACTGCAATGTTCCTTCATCTTGCTCAGTCTAAGATCACCTTGAGTGTGGTTTCTGCCCCATCCTGGTATTGAAATTCTAAAGGATTTCTAAATATTACTCTTGTTTAATTCTCAGGTCTTGGATTTTACCCTTTGCATCAGAAGTTCTCCCCAGTTTTTCATTCCACTGACCCATCAGTCTCTTCTCATTGAGTTACTGTTTTCCAAAGTTTTCCATGCCTTTAGAAAGGCTCTTCTCACTTTCTACATATTTCTCTAATTTTTCACTTCTTTTACAGGGGAGAGGGGAGAGAAGATTATCAATCAATAGGGATTCTGCTCTTACTCCATATGTATTTCTTTTCTCCCAGTGCTTTCTCTTTCTTTCGCTGTTATTTCTTTTCAGTAACTCAAGACATTTGGTCACTCATTTAAAAACTACAGTTTGTCTTCCTCATGTCTCTTCAACATGATGACTCACAAGTAACCCTAAGTTGCTAAAACCAGATTATTTTTCTGAGATCAGAATGATGTTTTTTTAGTCATCTGCTTTTTTTTCTACTCCTGCTTTGATTTGACTGTAGCATTCTAAAGAGAGGACTGTCGTAGTTTTACTAGACTGTCATAGTGTTTGTCATAGAACATTAAATGTGAAAACCATCATCTCTTTTGTACATTCAGTGAATTTGCTAAAGAAGGCTAGATTTAAAAGGAAATTAGCTTTTATAAAGGTCTGGTTCAGAATTATCTACAATATACAAAAAGTATTTAGTTTTAGACAAAGGTCTGTCAAACAAGGAAAGTGTTAGTTTGTATCTTAAATAGGATTTGTACTGGAATAAACTGAATGTATTTCCAGGTGGGGGACTATGAAATAAATTGAAACCTTTGAATGGAAAACCAGCAGTAATTGTGATTCTCTCCCCCTTGGTATTAAACAAACTGCATGGATCCATAAATAACTATCTGCAAATACAATTGGGTATTTGAAAATAGTATAGTACATAAATCATGCACAGACAGACACACAGATTAAGAAAAAATATTTACTTGAGGCTTACCCAAAACCAAACAAATTGTTTCTAGTTGAATGCTTCTGCAAACATTTTTTTTTTTTAAGAATTGATTTAAATGTAAATTTATGGGTGCTTTTTAAGCAGTGCTTATTATCAGATTTGGATTGTCTGCTGACACTTTGGGAAACTGACACAATACAAAGACTCAAACACCTCATAAAATACAAAGTAAAATCAAGCTTTTGTTTGTTTAAAACTTAATACTTTTAGGGAAAAAAAGTCTTTTAGAGTATTTTTTGGTGGCCAATAACAGTTTTGTGAAATTTTACAGGTTTACAGTTAATAAGGTGTATATAAAGTCACGCCTTATTTTTTTGCTTTGTTCATGCATATGGATGATTTTTTGCTTTATTAATCACATTCACTTTGTATGCATGTTGGAATACATTAATGTAGCATTATTGCAAAGATTGGTTGCCTCCAAGATATCTTTTCCAGTCTTTCTTTGCTGTGATTGAAACTAGTTCATATGCAAAAGATGATACATGAATGTGCATAGGTATTTTATTCCTGCTCCCAAGCTGAAAATATTATTAGTGTTTTTTATAGCAGGGAGAAGACATTTGCTTACAGTATTACCAGCTTGCAAAGACCTTATTTTCCTCATACTTATCGTCTCCAATTACCCAGTGCAGAGTTTCGCCTGTGATTAGTTCACATAAGGGCTAATAACCAAAATGTGTGCTCCGTGTCAAGACACTGGCACTGCTGAAATAAATTCAAGTGAATGAATTTACATAGAATTCTACTAACACTGTGCATGTTATTAAATACACATGAATTTGATGTATTTGAATATAACTCCCTGTTTCAAAATCCAGAAATAAGACATACAGAGTAGTTAAAGTTCATTTCTTGTATCATTTAAGGCCAAACAACCTAAAAAATAGAAAACGTTTTCATGCAGTTACAATCATTCAAAGTGGATATAGGGATCTTGCAAACTGTGACTTGCCCTGAAATTGAAATTCTTTTCTTTAGGGGAAAAAAAAAAAATTTGTGTCATTTCAGTCCAAATACAGCATAAACATTTTAGAAACAGCAGAAGATTAAAGGTGTTTGTGACTGCAATCAATACTAAACCTAATAATTGTTTTAGAGTATGACCTTCCTATTTCTAGGTTTTGGGTTGGGTTGTTTTTTTTTTTGTCTTAATGTACATGCAAACATTTCCCCCTTCCACTGCTCTTTCATAAATTGACTCTCAATATTAGCTTTCAAACTACAGTAGTTTTTGTTCCAAAAACAGCCCCCCTGCTGCAAATTGCCATTCTATACCTTGAGTCGGGGAATGACAAACAATGAACAACTTCATTTAGTGTCTTTTAAGCCTCTCTGGTTGCTGAGTAGTGATTCCTTAACCAGATGGACCTACAACCTCTGCAGATCAGTGGAGTTATACATTGAATAATCAAAGAGAAGTAATTCCTCCAACAGTCGCGGTCAGTCCTTTAGCAGAACTCTTCCAGCAGTACATACTCCTTGGAGAGGGGGAAAAACTGAGCACAGAGTAGCATAAGCAAAATGTATTTTAATAAGATACTGTCACAAATGATGTGCAGAGAAGCCATGGCTGCCCCATCCCTGGGAAGTGTTCAGGGCCAGGTTGAGTGGGGATTTGAGCAGCTTAGTTTAGTGTGAAGGTGTCCCTGCCCATGGCAGGAGGGTTGGAGCTGGATAATCTCTAAGGTCCCTTCCAACCTAAACCATTCTGTGATTCTATGATCATCCATCCTGAATATATGCAGTAAAATGTATAAATTTTAGTAGTCTCTAATTTAGGGCTTAAAACATGGCCCTGGTCAAATGGCAGCTGGAGAATTTAGACTTCCATACTCAAGGCTGAGGTTGCTGTTCCATAGAATCAAAATCATGAAATGGCCTGGGTTGGAAGGGACAGGTTGCTTCAAGCTCCATCCAACCTGGCCTTGAACACTTCCAGGGATGGGGCAGCTACAGCTTCCCTGGGCAACCTGTGCCAGTGCGAAGGTTTCATTCTCTACTTGTAGCAGCTAGTGACTCACTCTTAGACAGGTACTGAGCTCAAAGGGCTTGAATTTTTTGGTTTTGTCAGAAAAGTCATATTTTATTAATATGGACCAGGTTAATTCTAAGGTAATACAGATGCTTAGTTCAAAGTTGCTAAATCTTAAGTATCAATTACTTCGTTTCTCCATCACTAACACCACTGAAAGCTCAATGCATGTTAACTACAGGGGACTGGAGAAAGTATTCAAAACAGAGAAATAAAGACTTTGAGTGATTTGGGCCCCACTAAGGAACTTAAATGATGACTTAAAAAAAACAAAAACAAAACAAACAAAAAAAAACCCCAACAAAATCAAAGCACACACAAAGAAAAACAAATAAACAAACAAAACAACAAACCCCCCATAAAATAATAATAATGATAATAATAATAATAATAATAATAATAAAATTCACTACCACACAAATAAAAATGAACCAAAATATGGACACCGGTATTTTGTAGCTCTGGAAGTTTCTTCTGTTAGGCAATTTGGTTTTTGTAGAGGTATGGAAAATGAGACTGTTACTGGTGCTTCTGAAGAGTTAAAGAATTTACTACTTGAAATCTCAGTCCTGCTGGCATTTAAGCAGTTAAATAATATAATGGGGTCTTACACAGTCTATAAAGATAAGCAAGTATGTGGCATTTTGTGGAACTTATGGATTATGTCTTTATATAAAATTATTAGAACTTCATGAAATTTTAATATGCAGATAAATGAAAATAAAACTTAATTATTTCAAAATATTGTTTCAATTTCAGTTTAGCATAATGCTGTTAATGGTAATGTGAATGTATCAGAAGATTTTTATTTAGTCAGCATCCCATTAAATACATTAACATTACTCTCCTTTTCTCATCAGTAGTCTTTATATTATGATGCCATAAATGTTAGACAACTAGAAGGGAAAAAAAAATCTCTTATGAATTTATCTTTCTATTTCACTTCTCAAGATTACATTGTTAATATATTATATATCAGTTTATGGGATATTCTTGATTCTTGCAGTTGCCAGTGAGTCACCAACTTCAGTTGTCATCTTGTTTCTATTATAGTAACTTTTAAAACATAAAAGTAATGCATTATTTTTTTCTATAATAGTCCCTAATGTCTTTCAGTAACTAGCTTTCCTGTTACTTTCAGATGTTTGCCACCATTACTGTGTGAATTCTGAATCCTGTACTATTTCTGATGATGGAAGTGTAGAATGTGTCTGTCCAGTACGGTTTGAAGGTCCAAAATGTGAAGTGGACAAGTGCATCAGGTGCCACGGGGGACACTGCATAATAAACAAGGACAGCAGTGATATAGTATGCAAGTAAGTGTGTAGAGGGGCATGATTGTGTTCAAAATCATATATTTAATTGCAATTATGATGAGTTGCAATTATATCCTTTGAATCTCTTACACAGTCCCTGATCTGGTCACACCAGTACAACTCCTTTGTGTGGTTCCTGCTCATACAAAACCCACTGGCCCCTGTTTTTTTAAACCATCTTTTGGAGCACTCTTCACTGGGGGAAGCATAAGGCCAGCAGACTAATTAGGTTTTCATTTGAAAAAAAAATTAATCAAGTTAACAATTGAGTTTTACCATACTTTTGAAAGCTGTTCATTCTGCATTATCTGTGACACACTGCATACTATTGGAGGCATATGTATTCACATGTGCTGGTTTATTCCTGAGGAATTATTTTGTGTAATAATAGCTTATTTTCATAAAAGGAAAGATTAAAGATATTTTGTGCAATAAACTCTCTGCCTGTGCTAGCTTTTCAAAGTGGGAACCAAGAATTCTTGCAATCAGTAGATGTCATACATATCACATAATAGGTAGACAATTGTAAGGGAATTCACAGATTTACTAACTACCGATTGTTTTTTTGTATTTATTTTTTTTTAACCATGCCAGTTGCACAAATGGAAAGATTGCCTCTACCTGCCAGCTGTGTGATGGCTACTGTTACAATGGTGGTACATGTCAACTGGACCCAGAGACAAACATTCCTGTCTGTCTGTGAGTATCCTGCATTGTGTGGATAAATAATAATACCTGTGTTCCAACAAATAATAAAGTTATTGTGCATGTGTCTCTATTTTTGGTCCCTCTAGGATGTACAATGTGCTGGTTGCAGTTGTAACTTACAGTACAGTTTTCTAGCTTTTTCTGTAACCTGAGACTTTGCCTACCTTTCTGCAAAATGTGTATTGAAAGACATAACTAAGGAATATATTGTGAATGCATATAAGGTACAAAGATATGTCTTTTGAGACTTCTAATAGTTTCAGGTCAGATCTAAAGCCTATTTAGGCATTTGTTCTGGAATGGAGTCTGGAAGCATAGGATGGTTGCCTGCCCTGTTTCTCAAAGGTGGATTAAAGTCTTTTCTCCTCTAAAGATGGTCAGATCTGGGGGCAAAACACTCCTCCTGATGGCTGGAGAGTATAAAAAATAATGTCAGTGTTAATTTCCCTTATGGGTCTGAGGAAATGCTCATGTGTCTCTGATTTGTGCCCTAACCTTCACCCTGCCCACAGTAGTGTGGCTGTTCTGAGGTGAGGTTGTGCTCTCCCTCCTGCACTGTGGTTGAGAGAATAATTCAGGATGCTTTCTTAAGCCCAGACATAAAATACCAAAGAAAATGTGATTCTGTAGTCTGGTAAAGTACTGTTGTAACAGGTAGAAAAACCTACATTCTAGTCCTTTCTTGAGAGCTGTGGTGTATCTTCTTTTTCAGCTGCTCAATATAAAAATGCTGAAGTAGTCACTGTAGCAAGAAATTAATTTCTTTCCTGCTCTCAGTTACACTGAGCTATGTAGTCATATTCCTTGGGGTTTTTTTTTGCTTTTGACTACTAAATGATCCAATCTCTTTTGCACTGCTGAAAAGCTTCAGCGTGGAATTGTCTTCCACTTTTCCAAACAACCTGAAGGTCAGAGTATCCTCCAGGTTGGAAGAAAGAGTTGTTGGAAGGGAAAATCGAACTCGAGTGTCTCATTTCCTGGGTGACATAAGTAAGTTGTTGCCCAAAGGGATCTGGCATTACAAATTTGTAAATACAGCTACAGCCAATCCTTCATTTTGTTGATGTGTGTGTGGTAGGTGACCTTAAAAGAGATTACCTGTTTTGTTCAGACTCTCAAGGAAGTTTCATAGAGAAATGCCTAGATTTTGTAACCTGATAAGTAAGAGATGGGTCAGTGGTTCCTCCCCATGAGAGCTGAAGCACTCACATGTGCAAAGGGACACAACTGTAGTTTCAGTACCATTGAAAAGTTATCAATAGATGTTTGTAGGTGTGGGGCTAAAGGCAATGTAATTTAGTTCTGCATGGTAGCCTTTATTCAGTTGGAAATGCTTTAAGTGCCTATTTGTCTTTTTATTATTATTTTCATTGAGATAATTTTACCTGTTATTTTTACCTCCTTAAATGTCTTCAGTTGAAGACTAGAGACTGATAAATCATAGCAAAAGGAGAATATCACAGCTGTAATATGTAAGACTCAAATATGATGACTAAGTCTGGTGATTCATTTCCTTAAATACCTAGAATGGCTATTTTGGAAGCTTGTGATTTTTCCTTTCTTTTCCCTTATAAGACTGACCTAGTATTTTTCTAATTCATGTGGAATACCATGGTATCTCAAGGGAAAAAGGTTTCATACCTTAATTTGTGAGTTTACAATATATAAGTGCTGTAGCATATACCAACACCATAAACAATGTTAAAAAAAAGGTAATGTAAATGTTTAAGGCCCTTGTAGTCTGGATCAATCGATAGAAATGTATAGTATATCTGACAGTAACACTTTGAGAACCCATCAGTTAGTACAGGCCCATTGTTTTAAAACTGTTTGATCAGCACTGATGAGCAAACTTTTCAGTATTGTCAGATGGACCTTCCATGAAAAGAGGAGTATTAATTTTGTTTTCTGTGAATCTGTGTGTGTGTATATGTGCGTGTCTTGCCATCACTATATATAATGCGTTTAAAATATGTTCAGCAAAGGCAGAATATTTATATAGGTCTATTTTACTGAAATTCTGCAGATGCTCTGTGGGGTTTAAAAGTCAGCGCTGTGACCAGAAAGTGAACCCTTGTGATTACTACTGTCAGAATGAGGGAATTTGCACTTTAACCACGTTTAATGAACCGAGATGCAAGTAGGTTTAACCTTCCACTTAATGCTGCACATTCTGTGACATCATTCCAGGCCACAGTTCATTGGTTCAAGTCATGCACATTCACATACATTTCACAATATATACTTAATCTGGGGGCCCATTTCTATAATACACACTTACCCTTTGATAGTTGCACTGATGAGTATATTTAAACATACATCTGGAGTGTCTGTATCATTAGAGGAAGAAATAAAAAGCTTTATTTTTACTAAGTGAATTGAAAACACTGAAAATGCCGCTTGGCTTTTATTGCTCATATTTTGAGATATTTTACCAAGTTAATCCTACATAGCATAAAGTTTAGCAGTGACATTGCACGTGTTCTATAGTCCAAACCTGATTTCCTATTTCTTATCCGTACAGGGAAAGTAGCAGAAGAGCTATTTAGGTACCACTTCAGGAGTTAAGCTTGTATTCATAAGTCTTGTTGTTAAATTTATAGAAATAATGCTGAAAAATAGAAACTGTTGAACAAAAATATGTGTGCTGCATCATAACTGTGAGTTCTCTGATTTAAAAAAAAGTTCACATTTGTATTCTCTATTTCTCTAAGAGATGTTAGGTCTGTTTCTTAAAGAGAAAATTTCAGTCTTCATCAGGGAAAGAAACAACCTTAGTCTTTGAAAATCCTGTAAGGCAGTAGTACAGAGAGATATGAAATACCTGTCTTTGCTTTACTCAACAGTTGTGAGGCAAAAGTCAGAAGTGAAACCATGAACCAAAGACCTAGACTTGTATTTAGAATATGAAGCTCAAACAGCTTTAAACTTCTCATCTAAATGCATGGCTTATGAAAACATAAAATGCTGCGGGGATGTGATGTGGGTAACTGGTGGGTAGCAATGATAGTGACTAGGTAGGCTGAATGATCTATTTTTTTAAAAAAAATATGGTCACAATTCCTTTGTCAATGTTCTCATGCAATGAAATTCTCTGATTTGAGGTATCATAAATCCACTGGCAATGAGATAATGTCTTGATTACTACTTTTGACACCTGGAAGATATGGAGTGGGTTTGTTGATCAGCATTGTACGGGACACGGGTGCTTGGAATTGTTTGTATCTGTGCATCATACTTGGGTTTTCAGAATCATGCAGCCCTAAGAAGAACATGTTGCTGACTTTAAAGTTTTATATTTCACATATAATATAAAATTGTGGGAAAATGGAAAAAAATACTTAAAGAAGACAGAACAAACAAACAAAAAAAAAAAGGCAACCAGGACTTGTACAAAAGTGGTGTTAGTCTTGGTTTTCTTTCTTTCAAAAAGTGTAATGTTGGTACCCAAAGGACTGTTTTATTGATGAAAGCTGTCATTTCTCCCTTTAAGAATGTACTCTTCCACAGAAAATATCAGGAAGGAATTGCAACATTTTGAACATAGTGATTAACTTATTTGGTTTACTTATTATATATTCTGACTGTGACAATATTCCTAAGGCTGCTTTTATTAGATATTTGTGCTATCTAGAATAATCTAAACCGAAGTAAAAAGAAAAGCAGTAAAGCACATCAGTAATATGATGAAAGGACTGAGCAGCCCTTTCACTTTCATCTTCTCAGGGTTATTTGACATAGTTTTGGATTTTTTTGTTTTTAATTAAAGTTATTGTTAAGATGGGAAAAAAGAAACATGGAATTAAAAAAAAAGTGGAAAAGGTTGAATTCAAGTTTCTCTTCAGTGTGAGGAATGGTTTCAGGTGATTTGGTAATCAGAAGTTTAAGTTTAATTGAAACTGTAATAGATAATTCGCATTCCGAATGCAAACTTAGGTAGAGATCATGTTCCTGTTGCTCTATAGGCTCACTGTTGGGTTAGTACGACCACCACTTCTAAATTGTTGCTTTCTTTACAAAGCCAAGGTGGCTTAGAGAAGAAAGTGAAGCAAATAGTTGTTTGATGGAGTTGAAGAGAGTTAACCATGATAGAGAAAGAAATGTACCTCCACATGCCTCAGTTCTCCTTGCCAAACTCAGTTCAAGCTCCCATTGTTCCTAGTGCCTTTGCTTTTTTTCTGGTCCCAAATTGCTTCTTACCTGGAACTCATTTATTATTTTATCAACCTGACACTGGCAAGTAGAAGGCATATGGAAGGAGGGAAGGAATCCCAGGCTTCCCAAGAATCATTGTGTCAGGGAACAGGAATCTCAAAGATTTTCCCCGTTAAATTCTGCTCCATTGCAAGGAAACTTATTTATCCCTCCAACCTTCATCTGTAGCTATGTGGGTGTGTATGATGTATGACGTCTGGCTCTGATCTGAGAGACACTTATCTAATGGTTAACATTTTCCTTAACCAGTGTCTAATTCATGGGTGGGTGATTTTTAGAAGAAGTAGGACATGCCTGGGTTAATTGTCATTCCGCAGGAACAGCCAGCATCAGTTGAGATTGCAACCTTTATACATAATCAAACCCTTATTATCATTCAGTAAAGACAATAGAGAATAAGATTTATCTGTTCTAAAGGGCAGTCCTAAAGCCATAATTATTCAGAGTAACCACAAACCTGTAAGAACAGACTCTCCTTTCACCAACCTGTACTGTTAGAATACATTTTTATTTTATCTTCCTCTCTCAATATCAGTTGCACATTGGAAGTAGAAGTTGTGTTTTTCACCTAACCAGTTTAGGAATGAATTAAGGCCTTACACTGGCTGCACATAGGCAAGCAAAAAAATAAGGGTTTCTGAAGAAAGTCGCCAGTTTCAATGAATGCTCTTTCAGGTTTTAAAATATTCAGAATGTACTGTGATTTCTCTTTAGACATAAGGTCCTGTGCTATCTAGATTATTAATTCTTAGCATTATTTTTAGGAATATAAAGATTATTCGTCCCCCTCTCCCCGGCATTATTGTTGGTTTTGCTCAATTACAAAGGTTGGGAGAGAATTTCAGAATGTTAAAACTTGAGGTATTGACTTTTTCTGAAAAATGTACCATTTAGGGTACATGATCTTATATATAGTTACTGTCATTTTAGTATTCACATACTACATTTTTTAAGGATCTCTTTAGGACTACTCACTAATGGGTTGGGGGAGTGTGATGTGAATAACACTAGAAGCATAGAGATATGTCTGATTTGGTCCGGTAAGTTCACAAATGAATTGACAAAAAGAATGAACAGAAGATGAGATTCAGATGGGAAATAAGCAAGAAATGTTTTTTCTATGTATTCCACAAACTGTCAGTTCCATCTGTTCTATCAGACAGTCTGTCTTTTAATAATTACCTTTATTTACCTCCCTGTTTCCTTCTCACTAATTATCTAGCTGTACATTCCTGCAAGAAAAGCGAGGTTTAGAGAGATATTATACCCAGTGTGATACCAATGAAAGAGCTGGAAAAAAATAAAACTTTCAAGTACACACAATCATCACTGGTTGTTACATAGACAGTGCTGTATAAATTTCTTCAGTACAAAATATTACCCTCTCTCACCTTTGTTCCTTTTATACCTTTGCCGTAACTATAGGTTGCTCTAATCTCATCTTTTTATTTGTATTACTAATATTATTTGCATCTTCACATAAATGTGGTCTATTATTATTATTATCTGCACATAAATGGGATTAAATCATAACTCCTAACACTAGGCATTATAGAAATATAACAAAGGGTATTTTCTAAGCTTACAATCAAAACTCCTAGACAATATAAATAACACTGATCCTTATCTAAACCCAACTAAATTTAAAAAAGAGATTTTAAACACTCTAATGAGCTTTTGAGCAATGGTGCATGACTGTGGCTGAGGACTTTTAGGTGAAACAAGTAAGATTATACTGAGTGGCTAATTAATTGGATAGTAACTTATTCCTGCTTAGGTTACTCTCTGTGTAGAGGAATGTTCTGTTCTGTGTGTCTGGAATGTGGAGTCTGTTTCCTAGGTGTCATCAGAAACAGAGAGAGAAAATCAGAGGACAAAGAACAGCATTACCTTAGTTGCCTGTGGATAGATGTGTTGGCTTTTCAGAGGGCTTCAGGTTGTGCGTGATGTATTTCAGTATTAGAACAAACATCAGTTCTTCTGTAATGAAGAGTAAGTCATCCTGGACAGGTAATGAGAAGGTACATACCATACAGGAGGTTGAAAGAAAACTGAGGAAATTGAAAACTGTAAAGTAGAGATAGAATAAACTACTTCATTTTTAAATAAAGACTTTTGGTGGAGTAATAGGTTAAAGAGAATAGTGATCAAATGGGGAGAGAACAAATTGTGGGATTGCTTAAAAGTGATAAGGCTTGAATTTGGAAGTGTATATGGATAAATTAGAAAAAATAACTCCTGCTGGAGTGAAATAAACAAGAGAGATGTTCTTTTAGAATCATGGAGTGGTTCGGGTTGGAGGGGATCTTACATCTCATCTTGCTCCACCCCATGCCATGAGCACGGACACCTTCCACTAGACCAGGTTGCTCAGAGCCCCATCGAGCCTGTCCTTGAACACTTCCAGAGATTGAGCATTCACACTTTTCTGGGCAACCCGGTCCAGTGTTCCAGCTTGTTCTGGCCAGCTTTACATCCAGTGGGTTGGAGAGGGACACTGCGTTTGGGGGTAATGTGGGGGTAGGGGGGCAGTGTGCACGTGCATGTGTGTGTGTTTAGGTGAGAGAAGTCAGAAGGAAAAGAGTGCATTCCTCGTGACAGAGGAATTCCTCCCCATCTCGCGTGCCTGTGATGCTGTACCTTCCTCCTGACGTTCCTTTCATGTTGAAAAATCTTCAAATATGAACAGTTTCTATGTAACTACGTGTGCAACTTTTATGAGTGCTGCAATTACACCCAAGTTTATAACTAAATGTAACTCATCATCATGGCAAACCAGGTACATACATTATCCAGTTGTGGACAAGAAAGGGCCCATACTATGCTATCTCCTGACTGGTTCTTTCTGAAGGCTGAGTAGAAAAAACCACTGTGGTGTAGAACAATGTCAGGATTGAGCCGGCTGCCTAAGGGGGAAGGCAGTGGTAACCCTGAGAGGCAGTACAACTCAGAACAGAAAATTTTATGGAGTCTCTTGCAATAAATGTTTTCCATGTGATTTCCTGGGGTATATTTAATGAGCTCCCCAATTACAATTGCAACAGGAATTTCACAGCATTATTCTTTGAGAACTTTCTTTTTCAACTGAAAGTATCTTTGTTAAAAATGTCTTGGATTTGAACATAATCAGCAGGTTATAACTTTGTATTATAGAAGATCTTTCATTCACTTTGATAACAAACTAGTATTAGTTCAAGTATTAAATGCAAAAAGATATTTGAAGAGTGGTTGTCAAAGGAAGAAATGAGATGATCTTGGAAAAGAGGAGTTTGTATATTTTTCATTGAACATTTACTAACTAGGCTGTAATGCAGATATCCTTTGCCCACGATTCAGATAAAACTTATATAGTATTTGCTGCTGTACATTACTGCTTCCTTTGCCTCTGTGAGGAGAGAAAAACATGATTTGTCTTGTATGATCCAGTCATTTCTCATTCCTTTCTTATTTTGCCATTTCAGTCTCTTCTTTTCCATTTCTTTGTTGCTTATTGTAATTTCAGCTTCAGTAGTAGTCATCTAGACATACATACTTTCTATACATTTATTTCATTATTACTACTTTTATAGCATCTGTACTGTACACATTGTTAATAGCATGGTGTTTAATGACCCTTAGTTACTTCTTTTTCTTACCTTGGGATGAAGGAGGCTGAGTTGAACTTGAATGCTTTTTCCTTTGCAGTGATCACCATGCAACAACTGTGAATGATGATTTGTACATACTAATGTCATACACAAATTAAAAGTCATGTTTAAGGTCCCATTTGATTTTTTCATGTATGTTGTGACTATATTTAAGATGTTTTTGAGTTCCTCAAAAGTAATTTTTTTATTGTTTTGCTTGCTTCTGGATGATGCAATTTTCCTATTCTCAGTTTATTGGGTTGTGAGGTAATCTGTATTTATTTCAGTTAATGTTTAAAGTATCTACCCCTTAGCTTCTACATCGTTTTCCTTATAAAGATGTTAAGTGATGCTCATTAGACAAAACTAATTAGACTACTAATATGTGGTCTCTTCATGTGTAAAATAATTATGGAAAAGTTATTTTTGAAAATAATGATACTTTACAATATAGCAGAAGGTACAGAATGTGTCATTATTGATCAGTCTTGGGGTGGGTTGTTTGGTCTTTCATTGTTATGAAAGTTCTTTGTACCTTTGAGAGTTTATCTGTGGGTTTAACTCTATAATATCAGCTCCCTCTATGAGCACAGCATACCTACAAAATGTTGCTAAATTCATTATAATAGTTTAGTGGTTTGGTTTTGTTCAAGGCTTTTCTCATCCTATGTCATGCTATAGCTTGGATGAAAAGGGGGATTATTTTGATTTGTCTTTCAATGTAATTTAATACAGATAGTAATAACTGTAAACCAGATGTTCTCTTATCTTACAAATACTTTTGATATTAATGATAAGACATATTCCAGTGAAATTTTAATGGAAGTGTTCTTAAAATAATGAGGCTGGATACTTTTATTAGGATGTTTTGCTGTATATTACTATCTTTGTCTAAAAAAAAAGTTAGAAAATTATTTTGCATAATGAAGAAATATCATTTGTAAATAAGAAATATTTTCAATTCCCTTTCCACCTCTATTTTGTAAGGAATGTCTCACAGATTCTGTTATACTTCTAGAATAATCTTTCAGTCCTGCTTTCTGTCATTTTTTGGATACACATTGGTATATTGAGTTGGAAAGCACTTGTCTACAAAACCACTTTTAACTGCATATTATGCCTGCTGTATTATATTTTTATGACAATGCCCACAGCACAAAAAAAGGGAGGAAAAAAGAGAAACAAAATTAAAAACACCCCACACACTGCCACCAAATTACCCTTTTTACTAGGTTTTTTTCTATTTATTCAGACATTTCATAGTCAAATGGTTTCTTTTGGTCAAGTGCCCGTATAATTGAGTTTAGAGTGTTTGAGCACACTGACCTATAATGGTTATACAGAAACAGAGGAGAGAGGCATTTTCTCTCATGAATAGATTCTGTAACAACAGTGTGATCAATCTCTGAAATGTAAATATCTTCACTCTAAATATTCCTCACTACAAGTGAGACACCTTTATCATCTCAATTTAAAGTTTTTAAAACGTTTCTCTTTGTAATATTATTTCCTCAACATAAATAATTCCAGTTGCATAGGCATCCTATATCTCAGAAGGCATTTCCCAAGCAGGCATCTCTTTCTAAACACAGAACTCAATTGTAACAGAGAGAGCTGTAGCATAGTTTTATTAATGACCTTGGCAGCAACCTGTGTACAGCCTTTATTTATTCCATTTCACATTCAGTTTTCACACTCCCATTCTCTGTGATATTGCTGCTCTTTGATCCTTCACTGATTCTGTTGGGAACTGGGGATTTGCACCTTAAGATGTTCACTGTAGCACCTTGTAGCACTCAGCTGACTCCAACCTGTCCTTCACTGTCAAGTTCCCCATCTGTTTCCATCTGTATTTGTTTGGGTAGCTCAGATTAGGCATTTTCAGTGTTATTTATTCCCAGTTTGTGATAATATAAATGTGAAACCAGCGGCTTTATGTAGTTTAACTTTGTTGATGCCTTTGGCCATACTGCAAATGCCCTGTCTGACCATACAGCTCTTGGCAGTGGTACAGAACAAAAGCTCCTGGTACCAAATTATTTGTAAAGGTACAAACTACTGTGCATCAAGTTGAACCAGGAGTCAGTTCCCATGCCAGGTACTGAGCAGTCTGAATTTCAGTGTCCTAATACCAGAAAATGCTTATTAAGAACATTTTATGTTCTTAATATTATGTTATATAATAACATATTATGTTATTAAGAACAATTTCTGTCTGAAGACAATTGAAACTGGTTAAGACCTGCTCATTTCCCGTGTTCCTACATGAACAGTTGTCCATGTCTCAACCCCATCATTATTCATGTGCCTGCTCATGGCCAGTTTTGTGTGTCAAACTTCCATGCAGAAAACACAACTTTCCCCTGGGCTTTATTTTTTTTCTTATTCTGTCTGCCCAAGACAAGTCTGTAGTAGTTTGCTGGGCAATTGTTTTACCTCAAAGTTTAGAAGGAAATGACAACCATCCTGCCAGCTTCAGTCTCTTTGAAGTTTATTGGAGACAGCAAGCATTTGGAAAATATCAAAATGAAGTGGCAACTAATGATGTTTTTATGAGACTTCTATCAAATGCCTCAAATGTAGTTCAGTATTGCTGATTTTTACAGTTAAAATGCCAAGATAGGTAAAGAACTGCAATATTTTTTCCTTAGTTTATTCCCTCTGGTTATTGCATATAAACCTGGAGGATTTGTTTCTTTACCAGCTCTTGTGATGTCATACCTGCTATAAGATTTTGGAGAACATAATTGCACATTATACACAATTTTCTCACGAGCTTATGGTGATTCTTTTTCTAGTCTCACTATCTTATATTTTTTAAACTGTTTTAAGACAGATTTATCACGATTCTTATATACAGTGGAAACATTTGAAATCTTAAATATAAGGATTTAAGTACAGAGTTCAGATTTGTCCAACTCTCAAATAAATCTTTCCCTTTCAAAAATGTAGCATTAAATGCATATTGCCTCTCATAACGAGTTTTAATCACATGGGCTGAATCCCAAGCAACAATGATGCAAAATTTCAGTAAGAAATATAAAGACTTTATTTCATGGTTGTCATATGCCATCAGCTTGGAGTCCAGTAGAATATTCTAAATATAAAGATATATAGTGTTTCTCTCCAAGAATGGATATACTTATTTTGCAGCTGTAGGTTGAAAACTGATATTTTTAAAAAACAAATTCCCTAAGTAGTATCTTAGTAAGGTAGGCTGTCAGTGCAAGTATTTTTATCTTATATAATTGCTAAAAAGAGATCTGAAAAAAAAAGTAACAGATGTATCTTTTGAAAGATTAAAGTCGTGTTCCCTGTGACTTAGAATGTGCTCAAGTGGTGGTAAGCAGGTGGAAAAGTCAGTTGAGTTCAGCTATAAAGTATGTTGTTGTGAACCATAATGTGTGTAATTAATTGGTAATTGGGGTTCCTTTGCAGTGAGGAAACTTAACTGTGTATTTGCCATATTTATTTAAGTAAACAAACTTATTTCAATAAACATGCAAAATTCTAAATTATAATGCAATTTAGCTATTGTGTGACAGTTTTTGAATTAACTAGCAATAATAATCAATATATACAAATAAATCATAATGTTTGTAAAGACTATCTGTGCCTTCCCTTTTGTAGAGTTTGAGTTAAGCACCTTCATAACCCATCGTACCAAAAATGAAATTAGTGTCCAGAAAAAAGTTCAAGCTTAATATGAAACCCAGTGAAGAGATTTATCTGAGTGTTGGGTTGTGCTGGAATAGACCTAGGAGCAAAGAGAGGAAAAAAACATTCTTTTGCAGTGATCTGCAAAGGTAAAAGAGTCAAAAGCATCTCCAGCAAAGCTGGCTGGGTGTCTCCTGTAAGAACAGCACTGGTTTTGTTCTGGAATATTTTGTATCTTTCCAAACCTTCTTTTAGTATAGAACAGTGTCAGCCACTAAGCATCCTAAACTCTAAACTTGCTCTCTAAATTTTGCAATTTGTTAAATTCTTAGAAAGGCATCAGGTAGCAGGAGTTCTTAGAACTGTGTGAGGGTAACACTCTATTGTACCTCCCTAAAGATAGCTTACATTGAAATTCATAAATAATTCAAAAATACTTAGAAAAAACATGATTCATTGCACAATATGCAACAGAGGCAGATGAAAAGTGACTACTTGCTGCCGTTTCCATACAGAGAATTTGAGCTTCTGTAGTAAACTTAATCATATTTACAGCAGGATGAATAAGCAATTGAATTTCATTCAGGTATTTGTTTCTGGTTTTGATGGATTTGCTGAGTCTGCATCCATGGACTCCTTGTGTTTGCTTGTATGCACAGAGAGTGTTCAAAATCCTAATGAAAGAAATATTTCCCTATTGATATTCACACAAGGAAATTACAGCAGAATAGCTGCGTGCTTATCCAGGCACCTGCCTCCTGGAGCACATATTCTGAATATAAATAGTATTTAGGGCTCCTGTCCCTTTAGGACAACTCTTGATGCTTTTACTCCCATGCCTGCTTACACACACAGAGACACACACATATTTATATTTTTGCAAATACATATCTAGTTATAAAGTTCAAAATTTAAAATTATAGGATGTTATATACTTTTGATTAAGCCTTTTGTTTTATTATTCAAGCATTTTAGAAAAGGACTCTGGAATGAAGATTGCAGTGGTAAAAACAGGAACTGAAGACACAAAGCTCTAGTTTTAAACTAAAAATGCGCTCAGAATGTTGTAAGAGCCATGGCAGAGTTGTGCTGACTCCTTCCATGAGGCTTCTTGTTGATTTTGTAGAATCACAGATGTCATTTGTGTAGCTCTTGAGAAGATGCTGGTGGTCACTTTAAAAGGTTACTTTGTTAAGGTTACTGTGTTAATAGATGACATCTATTAACTTTATACCATCTTAATTGGATCCTTTTAGATGTTCAGCCAACTGGTCAGGCACACAGTGTGAGAGGCCAGCTCCCAAAAGCAGCAAGTCAGACAATATCAGTACAAGTAAGTCCTTCAGTTAACTGCTATTACTTGTCAAATGTGCCTCTGTTTAGAAATCTAAAGCTGGTGATACTATAGAATGTGATTTCGTGTTGTGAAATATGCTGGTTACCTGCGTCTTTTTCTTTAAAAAAACCCCCAAATGTAGGTATTTCTTGACTTTTTATCCTCACTGAGTGTTACATGAGGTGGTTTGGATGCAGACCATGCTGTACACTCACTGCTCCAAGGGCTACCTGCACTTTTCTTAAAGAAAATGTATCAAGTGACAAGCATTTGGCCATATAAACACAGTGCAGAGAACTAGTGTGAGACCTCTGACCATTTAAGTCCTACTGAAAGCATAAAAAATAGAGTTGTAAGTGGTGCATAACTTTTGTACTGGCTGTCTGCAGAGGTTTGAATTTTACCTACTCTGATAATCATCCTGAAAGTAAGAATAGCTCCTGTCGTATTTTTTTAAACACATCTGTGAGCATAAAAGGAAGGTATTGCTACACTATTGGCAGTTTAAACTGGACAAAGCTCCCTGCAGAGTGTTGAGTATGCTGATAGTACCCTGCTGTATGTGCCTCCATCACTTTTAGCCCAAGTGGAGCAGTAAAATGAGTTACCCAGTATTCAGGTCAGCTTGATGCTTAGATGAAATCTTTCCAGCGATCCAGACAAGTGAAAGAACACTTAAAACTGGAAATAGGCAAAAAAGCAGCCAGAACCTAGATCAGTATTTCATGCTGAGGGAATACCTGCTCTAATTTGGGAAATGACTTCTCTTAGACCCCAGCCTGCACCATGGTTACCAAACAGCAATTCATGCCTGGTAGGCTGTTTTTAAGGTTTTTTTTTCTTGGAAGTTTACATGCCAAGACAAAATTAACCTATATTTCTTTTGATTTTGTTTGTTTTTTTATTTTGGGGTGTTCCTAAGTAGAACTTAATCCAACTATTTATCAAATGTTTTCTTAAAATGCCCTTGTTGTAATGTCCTTTACATGCTGAATCTTCGTAAGCTGAAGTGAACTCAGGATGCTTCAAGTTTTTTATTCAGTAGTACTTCATTTTGTGTCTCTGACAACCTGACTTGGCTTTCAGTAAGCCTTCAGGCAGAATTCAAGGCATTTTTCAATTCTTTATTTAGACTATGTTTAATGTAGAGCAGAGACTGCCAAGAGCTTATTTTTTTTAATAAACCAGTAAATGGAGCCAATGAAACAACCAGCAATATTTTTGTTTTCCACCAGTTAAGGGTTGTGATATTAAACATGCCATTCCACACTGGCTCTACGCTGGAGTCCTATAGTTTATAAGGGCCAGATTATTTATAACATAAAATTATTTGTTGCATGTATTTCTTTATTACCATGTACTTACAGTAAGGCTGAGAAATTCTTTAAAGGGCACAATTACTGACTCTATTTTTGCAGGTAGTCTCATTTCAGTGAAATTATCTGCCAAAATAATGTTAAGCCCATTTACTTCTCCCCTGTTCCCACCTCGCCTTTAACATCCCTGTCTGATCTGGGCACTGTTTTTCTGCTGCATTAAGCATTATTGTTATAAGCACATAGTTTTTGTCATTGCCTGTATCAACATAAAATTGTTGGCTCTCAAGTGCAATGCAGTAAAACGCAGGAATGCAGCAACCATTTAGAAATTAATATTGTTCACTACTTTTTGGTTTTCCACAAATAAAAGTAGTAAATACATATAAATGCTAATGAATTCTTTAATCAAAACCAAGTCAACTGAATATTTTAAATTAATAGCTCTATGACATAAACTGCTGAAGATGATGGTGGCAGTCAGAGGCCACTCCAGTCCAAACTGTTCAGCAATTCCACATATTTTCACAGGGTATTGCTGCAAATGAGGGCAGGGAATTAGTTCAAAGTATATTGGTATCCAGAAAGAGGAAATTCCTGATTTGTTTATAAAAGTACTTGTGTGTACACTATTATCTGTAATAAGGTTGCTTTTTTTAATTGATCAGCATTAAAATCTCAAATCAGTGAAGCTTATCACATGAAATTGCATTTGTTGGTGCGGGAAATTATTCTTTTTTGATTAATTTAACTGTTTTACAGCTGTGAAGCCATGAGTATTCAATTATGTTTCCCTTCTATTTTAGGAAGCATAGCAATCATTGTTCCTCTTGTTTTACTGGTGACTTTGATCACTACTCTGGTAATTGGACTATTTCTTTGCAAAAGAAAAAGAAGGTGAGTAATTTTATATTGATATATGAGGTAAAAAATAAATCTTTAAAGTATGTACATCTTTTTGATATACAAAAAATCACTTTATATATGTTGAGTAGATATTAAAAATACAAAACTAAACCAACCAACCAAACAAAAAACCACAAAAAAACCACACAACAAATGATCCAAAACCTGTTTCTCGATGCAGTGAATTGAATTAGTTATATTTTGGTTCTTGCTGGAACAACCACGTCTATTATTTATACTTATATTCACATACATTAGAAAAAAAAAATTGCAGTTCTTATCCACCTTGCTCCATCCTGCCAAGACTGTTAATAACATGTGTTAATAACTTTATCCAGAGACTTAGAGAACTTAATAAATAGAATTAATGTATTTCATTGAAACCACATAATTAATATTGTTCAAGTTATAGTGAAGATGGAAACAATGATGAAAGTGTTTACTGTAGAGTCCCAAGCCTTGTTGCCATTACTGTGTTCCTTTAGTATCTTGCATGGGAAGCCAAATTCCAGCATTGATTTTGTTCCCTTGAATTTAGCTACCTTAGAGCTGATGATGAACTTGGGCAGTTGAATTAGACTTTTTGATTTTGGCCATTTCTTCAAAGGCCATGTTGGGTGGCCAGGGAGGCAGGGAGTGTTTCTGCTGCATGAACACACCTGAGAGAGCTGCTAATTTTTTCGTGTTCAGAGAAACAAGAATCTGATGTTGATGGTGATGCAGATTTAACAAGGAAAGATTCCTAGTAATAAGGACATGGCCCACTAGGGAAGTCCTGAGCTGGAATCAGACAGCAAACCATTTATTTCAGGCCTGTAGCTGTCCTGCTCATTGGCCTTGAGCAGCTGTCTTCCTTTCTCCTGGGGCTTGTTACCCCGCCTTTGAAACCAAGATAATTTCTTGTTGTTAAGTCCTTTAGAAATATGTGATGAATCTCCTGTTTCTGCAAATGTGACCATTTACGTGGCTGTTTCAGTCCTTCAGGCTAAAAGAATCTTTTAAGTTGCTATGATCTGGCATCTCCCCTGCAAACTCTGGTGTAAACTAGTAAGCATTAATTTTTAAAACCTTTTTATAAAGCCAACAAGATAAATACATTCCCTGTCCATACTGGTATTAATGCTGACCCTGCCAGGCTCTATGGATGTCATTATGTGCTGCTGTACCTAAAACACAAACTTTAGCGATAGCTAAATCCTGAAAACCAGTTGCTGGCCTGTAAATTATTTAAGTTATTGAGAATTACTTGTTAAATAATAGATTTTCACTAGAGAAATAGAACTAGCCTCAATAAAGAATTTTCTTCTTAAAATTATCTTTGAAAATATATTTTAGGGTTATTTTATCTCCTCAAAGAAGACTGTTAAGTGCTAAGGTAGGTGTAGTGGTTCAGCACTTGTAAGCTACAGTAAAGTGCTTATTTTAGAAAATATTTTGTTCTATGCTATTTCTTAAAAATACAGACCATTTAGTATATTGGATTTCAAACACTGACTGCAGCTTTTTCAACCAACAAGAGGACTCTACTGTTGTCATCCTGACTGTGACCTCCCTATTATTCCGTTGTAATTCTAGAGAACATATTGCATTTGGAAAAAATTACCCTCTTGAGTTTATTTCTATTGCTCAGACTGAAATCACCTCCTTAGCTAAAAGAAATGAATTCAGCAACTGAAACAATTCAACTTAATCACTTATCTTTACTGGTACCTAGTTCAAGGTTAAAAATAAGACTGTCTTTTACCAAAGCTTGAAAAAAAATGAAGTTGAACTTCAGCTTTCCAATAACCACTGGCAGGGAATACAAACTGGAGCTGTGAGAAGTTCATACATTTTTAATGCATTGTAATGAAACCATTTGCTTGTCCTCAGTTTACAACTGACTTTGGGCAACCGATTTGAGACAGAAGTGAAGTGGATGAGGGAGGGAACATGACTCAGGTTCACTCCATCTTCATTCCTGCAGGGAATCTGCAATGAGTTCTAAAGGCTTTCCTTGGGAAGTGAAGGAAATCTGGAGATAGATAATCAGAGGAAATCAGGGTTATTAGACAACGAGTTAGCACTTTGTATGATTTCACACTACTACAGTCAAACTGAGAGAAACAGTAACATTCTACCTCTGGCTTCTGGGAGGTAGATAGACTGTACATAGACTCAGATTGTTACTTTGCTTGGAAAATGGAAGGATTTGCTGATTGTCTCTGCAGGAAACACTTTTTCATCCTGTTTCTTTTAGATATTAAACATAATATCAAAAAAAAATTACTGGAAAACTCTCTAGCTTCTCTTTTTCTGTGTTTATGCATTGTAGGACAAAAACTATCAGAAGACAACCCATGATAAATGGAGGAATCAATGTAGAAATCGGCAATCCATCCTATAACATGTATGAGGTGGGCCATGACCACAGTGAAGGTGGTCTTTTAGCCTCAGATTTTACTGTAAATGCAGAAAAGGTAATTTTTTCTTTTTCTAGTGGCAAAAGCACTACTTATTTTATGTCTTACAAAGGCTTTGACTTTAAATGTAATTAATAGAAGCATAGAACAATGACATTTAGATTTAGTTAATGAATATTAAAGCAAGTTGGATTTCATTAGAGTAAATGTCATGTATATATTAACAGCTGGTTTGTAGTCTGATTCTTGCTGATGATCATTTTTCCTAGTACCTGTATTTTACCAAGACAGTGTTAGAACTGAACTTTTTTGTCATAGACACATCAACCTTAAGTTGCCAAACAACAGTCTATCTTTTTAGCCTAGTGGCAAATATTGAATGGAAATATATTATTTTACAGTATATGTTTGAAGCATCAAAGAGTGTATGCATACGTATGAGACTAATTTATTTCACACCTGAAAACTTCCAAAGGCATAAAGAATTGGGATTCCTGGCAGGATAGATAGATTAAATGTTTACACAAAGCTAGTAAGTATTATCATTTCCTTGTATAAGATGCTGTCACTTCTGCAGCACCACTCTGCAGTGATTGAGCTCCCTGAGTGATGTGACACGGGATGAATGGGGTAATGCTGCCATATCTTTCCTTGAGCTCCATAATCAGACATACACCAAAGGGCAACCATCCCTCTGTGGCATTTCTGACAAAGCAATAACAGGATTACTGGTAGCTCTAGGAATGTCATTGCTGAATCACATAGTCAGGGTGCTGAATACAAGAGGTAAGCTGAAAATGGAGTTACTGGAGGCAGAATGACTGAGCCAGTGCTTATTGTGAAGTCTGGCTCTAATCCTTAGTGGAAAATAACTGCAAAATGCTGAATTTTATTTTTCATGCTGAGGGATACCTGCAAGAAGATTTTCTTAAATGTAGATCAGTCTAAAATATTGTCTTTAATTGCTGCACTGTTTACTTAACAGTGTTGATAATTACACATGGAAAATACTCTGCTAGCACAGAAACTAAAATTTTCTGTTTATACAGGCCAGATACATAGGGGGAGGGCCCACTGCATTCAAGCTTCCCCACACAGCTCCATCAATCTACCTAAACTCTGACTTGAAAGGACCACTATCAACAGGGGTGAGAAATGATGATTCAAATCCATTTCATTCCACATCAGCCCCTTTCTAAAGAAAGTTTGTCTGTCATTTTTGATTAGAGGCATTTTATGTTTGTTTTTAATTTTGGGTTTTTTTCATTTAATGGAAAGAAGAACAACAGTAAATAATACATTTTTCTGTTTGAAATAAAGGGTCCCTCCCTGCATACAAAATTTCACCTGTACCCATCATTGTAACATGATCTAAAACTGCAAGTCTGTCTTTGCAAAGGAATGAAAAACCAGTAAACACTGTGATGCTTTTCCATAACATTATATAAGTTTAGAATGGCATTCACAGCCATGTATCTTGATGTATTTGCAGTTCTTATGTAATTACAGGCATTTATCAAGTTTATCAAACTGAAATATGATCCCAAAGAATGGAAAAAAGTGCTTTTATTTGAGGACTTTGACGCACACCAAAATTAACAATTTCCTTTATTATTTGCAGTGGTTTTTTTGATTGTTCAGTTTTCAATGGATTTGTATCATAAACCAGTTCCTTCTAAAACATTAGATTTTTTTACTACATTTTAGCATTATGTTTGCAAACACTGAAATTCAAACTACAAAAAGACGTCAACATTCATTTTCATGTGCCTCAAAATATATTCATCTTTTGTGCCATTTACGTTCTTGCATGATTGTAATATGTTGTATTTGGTAGCTTAACAATTTTTGTAGGGTGTGATTTTTCTGATGGAGCACAGAACCATGGATGATGAAAGCTGGAATATTTGCCCATCTGTAACATTAACTCTTTCTTGTAAATTCTAGTCACTCCAGTTTCTTTCTGTACCTCACTGTACTGCATTATGCTATCAGTAGCCACTCAAAGAGGTATCATGAGGCAGAGATTATTATTATATATAATTTTAATAACTCCATAAGGCACTATATAGATGCCAGATGTCTGTTCTGTTGTGCTTTTCATCCTTAATAATGGTTGTCAATGAGATAAAAAGTCCTGATGATTGAAATAGAACTAAATTTCTGTTCTCCTAAATTTCTGACTGTAATCCTGGGCTGAGAAATAGTGTTGATCAACAGGGAAAAGAACTAAGACTCTAGACATCTTTCATTCCTTGTTTCCCACGGTGTACTCAGGCTATTTGCAAGTCAAGAAAACCTACCCATTTTTGCTTTGGGTAATTTAAAGTTTAGCCATTTCTTATGTACACCAAACAAATTAATTTCCCTATTTTAGGGCTTGCTGGTGTACGACTGAGTATTTGTGAAAGCACAGCTGTGCTGTCCCACTAGTTATAAGGAAGAGGAAGATCTTGACCACAAGACACCCTTTCCAGTTATTATAGGAAAAAGCTGAACATCGACTTGGATATAGCAAATGTTTTCTAAGGACAATAAAGGCACAAAGTGTGAAGGAAGTAGTAGAGACATGACAGACCTTGGATAATGTTCTCTCCTTAGCATGAGTGACAGGAGAGAAAGTTTTCCTCCATGTTATACATCCTTCTGTGCTGTCAGGCTCAGGAGATTTCTCGCACACTGAAGTGTTTTGCACCATTAAAAATGGACTTGTCCTGTACTGAAGTACCATTCATTTCAATAGATGTTTTTCATTACAGTCCAAACTACCAAAATTGTTGAGAAAAGATTTCTCAATCTGTAACTACTATGATATATTAGCACTTATGATGATTTATTATTAAAGTTTAATTTACATTACGCAAGTATTGAATTTTTTGGTCAAATCATGTTGTGTATTTGGGCCACAGAATTCGAAAACATGGTCAGCTATTGATGGGATGCTGATGTCTTAGAACAGGTAATATATGGAAACTGTTGGCTGCAGTTTTCTACTGTTAAACTTGTCACATGGTCTCACAGTGCACTTTCTCTATAAACTCCTTCATATCTATTCTGAAATCTTCTAGTGTAATAAGGTGGACAAGTCAACCTCAGAGACATTTTTTTCAAGGTTTTTGTTTAATTTTTGTCATTGTTTTTTTGGTTTTAATATCATAATATGCTGCATGTCATGTCATTTGTTATTTTAATAGCATGTCTCATCATGAATTTAATTTTTAACTAAATAATTAACTCATTATCAGGTTTTCAGATGTCCAGGTATCTATTAAATATGTCCTGTGTACTTGTTGTTGCTTTAACAAAACCATTTCCATTTCCATAAATGTTAATTTTGGTTTAATCTGGCTGATCTAATGTTTTATTAATTTCTCTGCAGCCAACAAATTACGCCAATCCAGTATATGCAAAGTTATACGTGGATGGACAAAACTGTCGAAACTCCTTAGCAAGTGTTGATGAAAGAAGAGAACTTCTTCCAAAGAAAATAGATATTGGGATAAGGGAGACTGTGGCATAATCTGCTGTTACCTTTTATACTCTGTATAAATGTATAAAATATAAGGATTACTTTTCTATGTACCAACAGTATTATAATTGTTTTGGCATCAGCATTACCTCTGTTTTTTGTTTGGTTGATTGTTTTCTGGGTTTTTCTTTTGCTGATGACTTTTGACTGACCATTTGTAAGGTATTTTTATGAAAAAGAAACTGCACTACGGTACAATTTACAACAATGCTGCTGAAATAACACACCTTTAAATTTGTTAAAATGGCAAACAACGTATTCGTTTGTAGCGTGAAAATGAGCAATCTATTTTCTATGAACTTTTTTGGTTCTACTTAATCAATGAAGATGGTATCTGCACTTTTTCATTATGTAGTCTGGAAGCTGTAGTACAGTGTGTAACTTTGTTTATTTTAAATGGTGAAAGAATGATTGAATGGTCTACTCTCTTCTTTGTGCCCATTAGAATTTCTCTTCAGATCCTGATGAAGCTAGATAACTTTTCACAAACATACATAACTTGCTTTTAAATTAGCTTTAGGTTGCCAAGAAGTAAACAAGACTATAGAAATGAGACATCTAATGATCTGCATGAACACAATGATTATGTTTCAGAAATTCAGTGACTGTACATGATATACTAAACATATATACCATGTAAACAAGCTTTGTATTTATTAAAACCTTATAGAACATAGTAAAGATATATCTTGGAAGCTGAAACCTTACTTGCTGTGGGACAAAGCATCTGAACTCCAACAGTCCTGTAGGACAGTAGCCACCCTAGAGCACAAGAGGGCATTGCCTACACATGTGTTATGTTTTTTCACTTAATCACACGCATTACTTACGGATTAATAATTCCCCAACACGTACCGAGCAGTAGGGAAAAAACCAAACCCCAAACCTTAAGCACACTCAGATGATCACAGCATTTGGTTTTGACAATCACAAAAAAAAAAAACCCCTCACGCCTGTTTAGTGATATTAAAGAATTCAAAACACAGCAGTTTCTTTAAATTAAGATAAACTCTGGTATTGTGGAGGTAAAATGAACCAAACTGCATATTAGTGAAACCTTACCAAAGCCCAAGTTTCAGTAGCCTGGGTTAAATGTCAAAATCCAATTATCAAAAGTGAAAAGCATCAGTATCAGTTTCCAGCACTTCTCTGACCGGGTCTGCTTTCTGTTGTTGCTAAGAGGCAAAATCTGACTCACCTTTTTTAATTTTGATGGAAATAAAGAATACAATTGCTTTCAGGTTTGAACTGAATCGAAATATTTTATACATAACTTTAAAGGCACAAAAGACGTATTCACACATATACTGTGGAGGATTCTTCCTTCCTCTGCTAGACATGACTGACTTTTAGCTATCATAATATATTAACCTAACAGATTAAATATGTTTGTGGTTGCTCTTTATTCCCTTTGTACAAGCATTACAAAAATAACTGCTGTTTTATAAAAGATTTTTGTTGTACTATTGTGCATGCATACTACCTATTTCTAAACTTTGCCATATTGGGGCCTTTATAAAACTCTTGATTTATGTAATACTAGTGCAATTTTGCTTGAACAATGTTATGCATATCATAAACTTTTTCAGGTTCTTGTTTAAGTACATTTTTTTAAATTGAACAGTATTTTTCATTTTGGTTATAATAGTCATTTTGCCTATGTTTCTACAATGAAGTGTTAAATACTTTATAAAAAAAATTGTTGACTGATTTATTTAAATGAAAATCTACATACTTAATTCAGTGTGTTGACTAATTTTTAAATTTAACTTATAAAATGAAAGCCGAAGAAAGAGCAAATTGAAGCAAAAGAACATTACTTTGTACAAATGGCTAAATCCCTTTTCTTAATGACAATTTTTGCTTTTTATACAAATTCTGTTTGAATGTGTTTGCAGCTCTGCACGTGTTTGGATAACTTAGGTGTATAGCTGTACATTATGTCAATAGAATTTTAAAACTATTATTTTTTCTATAAAAATACTGTATTAAATAGTTTCATACCACACAGCTATGATTCCACAGGTTCTGCCTTTGTTCTGCTGACATCATCAGAGATGGATTAGGCCCTCATTTTTTTCTATAATTAAAGTTGTTATTTGGTGTAAGTAGTTGGACATTTCAGAAACATTATTACTGTTTATTTTCTGGCAGAGAATCTCTTATCTTCAGTACTCAGGTAGAACTAAATTTTAACTAGTGGGTGTACAAGTAACATGAGATTGAAATCATGAACTCATATGGGCCTGATGAAATTTACTTTCTGTGATGTCTCGTGTTTCCTTTCAGTGAGACATTTTTTATTTACTTTACCCTTGCTTGAGACTAAATTATTTTAAAAAAATTAATTTCCTGAGAAATACACAGTTGATGTCAGTGGAGCTATTAGATATTAGTTATTAGATCAGAATACAGTTGTAACTATGTAGCAGAATTTTGATGGAGATATTGAGCTCTACCACTGCCGTACTTGAAGATCTTTACACATCAGTGTAATAATCCCCAATGGATTTTTTGTTTGTTTTTTTTTTTTTACTTTAACAAGGTTCTCCACAGGAATTGTTTCCACAATCCTTTAACAGTCCTAGAATCCACAGACCCTGGTGCTGTGCAGAACACACAAGGAGCTGAAGGGTGAAAGACTGAGACCTGATCAATAACCTATATGTGCATCCTCCTAAGTTCAGTAAAATATTTTTGAGCATGAAATTCTATAAAATTTTACAAGTAACAAAACCAATGTTTTTAACTTTCCACATATCCACAGCCTTCTTGGTATTATTAATGCCACATTATTTGTGTTTTAAGTTGACACAAAATTAGAAGGAAAAAAAAAACTGGCTAAATATGCCTGCATCACTGATTTAGGCATCCGTCTCTTCAGGGTGTAGTTGTAAGAGTTTTTCTGGTTGCTTTCCTGTGAAAGCATTGAGTACTAACAGTCATGTGAAATGCTAGTACTGTTCTATGTCACAGTATTCATCAGGGTAAAATTTTTCTTCTGCAGTACTGATGATTTTTCTTAGCAGTGTGAAGCAGTTTGTGGGTTCAGGGAAATGAAACTTCTGATAAATCTAACCCTGAAATGCACTGTTCATTGACCTTTTAGTCTTAGGCTAAGCAATAGCCACACTTTTATTGAACAGAAAACAAAAATACATGTAACCTTGAAGGGAGACATGATGTGCTCCATCACAAACCAGGTTCTAAAGTTCTTTGCTGAATGGAGAATCTCTATGCAAACCTATAAAAAAAATCAAAAAGCTTTTGTGCTAAACTTTTATTAATTCTGTCTAATGGATCTTTTTTTTTTTCCCACAGAGGTTATAGTAGTTATTTACATACCAGCACTCTGGAGTCTCTGCCTTGTGATAGGCCTCTTGGTCTGTGCAAGTGTTTGCATAAACACTAAATTATGACAACCAAAGTTCAAAATGACAAATCGAGATGGATGATGCTCTTGGTACTCTGATTATTCATTCTACACAACTGAGATTACTATCATGAATGCAGTCCTGGGAAGCTCATATGAGAATATTTATTTTGCTGTGCATTTTTTAATTGTTTTTTTTCATTTCCAAGATAGTCATGATGTTTGATGTTTGCAGAAGGAAAGCTCTGTAGTGCAATGCCTTTAAAACTTCTACCTAAGTTTATTTTCTAGCTGTTAGATTGTGCAGAATGTCCTAATATAACAGCAATTATTTTGTTTTTATCAACTCTTAGTGGCCAGAATCAGTGCAGTCACATGCATTAATGGAATTTTGTGTAAACACATTTCAGAACGTTTGTTTCACATGAAAGTGCATAATATATCCTAATAGAACCAAGTACCTTCTCATGCATCCCCCCTTTTTGGAGGATGAATAGATGATATAGGACAGCAATGTCAGTGGTGATAAAAGGTCTTCAAGGTAGTTGCCCTTAAGAATAAAGACACTTTTCATGTGGAACAAGCAGACCAACAGTGAATCTTGTCTGTCTAGTCCTGGGCATCTCTGCAAAAGTGTTGAGGCATTTGGAATTTTCCAAGTCTTAGATGGGCAGAAGGATGGCTGATGGAGAAAATGATAATTTATCAACCTGATTCAATAATTTATTGTGCTTACCATCTCCTCATATGAAATACAGATCTCATGAAAGTAATGGTTTCTAATTTAATGCCCATATTGTAAGGTGACAAAAAGGAGGAAAAAAGCATAAAACACCTTTTGGCTTCCCTATGCCAGCTGCACATCATTTAGTACATGTTCTGCCTCTCATGACCTCTGACAGTGGCCTTCAAAGAAGTGCTTGTGTAGAGGGAACTGTCTGCTGGCCTCAAAAGAATGTTAAATGAGTTTTTCCTGGAAAGAAGATGATACTACTATCCTCCCCACCTGCTACAAAACCTAATAATGATCCATTTTCAGGAAAGAAAAAACCCAAACAGACACACCCCCCCACCCTGTCCAAAAAAAATATTTTTTGAAAGTATCAAGATATGTACCTATACACAATGTGTATAATATCAGAACTGAAAAGAAAGTCTGAAACTAACATGGAAACTCAAGGGAAATATTAATTGAGGATTACTGTAAAAGCTCTTTTAAAGCGTGTGTTCAACCTGGAGGGGGAAAAAAGGGTTATACAAGCTGGTCACTGAATTTTTCTTAAAATATTTCTTAGATAAACAATTTTGAGTGTTACAAGAGCTGGCACCACTAAAGATTTCAGAAAACAAACTTGAAAACAAGCTTTCTCATCCAACACTTTCTCACTCCTGTTTCATGTTGGTAATGCACAAACAGCAATCTCTTGTCACATAAGTAGGTGTTTGATGATTCATTAGTGATAAACAGAATAAGATAAGCATGTGTAGATTCACAAAAGCAATAACTGAAGAGATGACCTACTCAATAGATGAGTGTTAGGGCACCTCAATAGCTCAGGAGGTTGGATTGCACTTGAGCCTTTGGGGAGGGGTTTCCACCTCATTGACACACCTGGGTGTGCTGATGTTTTAATCTGGTGACCTGTGTGTGCTGCACAGCGAGCTCTGTAACCAGTGCTCAGGACAGGAGCCTCAGTGGTCTTGCTCTGTCCGAAGAGCAGCAGACAATGACAACACACAGTTTAATTCCATTGATGACTAAGGTTTGGACACCCCCTGCATGGCTAATAAGGTGTATCCTAGGTGGTGAAGTCCTGGTCTATTAGAAAAGCAGGAATGAAGCTTTTCTTTCATGGGTGCAGGAAGCATGGTCAGGTGCCCGTTCCTCTGACTGGAGGTTATGGGGTTCACTGTCACCTCAGAGATGGTTTCCCTGGATAATTGGCTGTGTCTGGGCTTGTATGTCAAACTTGAGCAAACCACGTCAGCTCCCATGGTGGTTAGAGCAGCTGTTTGGGGTTCCATTCACACCACTAACAGGTCTTACTCCCACCAGGAGGCTGCTTGTCCCCGTCACTCAGCTGAGCAGCCTGCACCTGCCCCAGAGAAATGGATACAGACTGGATAAACTCCCTGGTTTTCCTCTGGGGTGTGCTGCCTGTATTCAACTCCCAGCCACATCTTTCTGTGTTTCCCTGCCAAGAAATAGGGCATGGAAAACATTGTGACTTCATTTGAGAGCGAAAAAGAAGGTTTACTCCCCTTTTCCTTTCATGAAATCTCAAAAGATACAGTGAAAACTTAGACATGTCCTTATGGATGCTGTGCCTACAGTGTTTGCCTGTAGACATGCTTCCAGTGTGAGGGCACAAACAGGCCAAACCTAAAGAGAAGCAGTGCCAGGTAAGTGACCTTTCTTTCCAGAGGGGAATGATGCTGTTGTTCAGATGCATTGAGTGTGTCCTGCACTGGGTTTTGCAAGTCTCTGAACTGGTTTTCTGCCTGTGTGTCTGAGGGGACCTTGATAACTTAATGGAGAGAGTTTTTCCTGAGACACCACAGCACTCACTGTTGTGCAGTGTCTGACAGCAGCATGCTGATATCTCAGTCTGGGTGTCCTCTGAGGTTGGCAAATGGCACTGAACAGGTTGTAGGTGGCCCTTTTTACTGGGGTTTGTCCTTGGTGACTCATGTGACTCCCAAATTTCAAGCAGTGAAATTGTGCATGTATGAAGCACAGTGTTGGCATGTATGAAGCACAGCAAATAGCCCTTTGGAATTATACACTCCTGGATAATGATACACTGTCACTGTGAGCCCAAAAAAAACCCCAAAACAAAAAACAAACGAACAAAAAACAAAAACAAACAAACAAAAAAACCCACACAAAACAAAAAACTCAATCTCTCTTCTATCCCATCCAAAAATATGATGTGCATATCCTGCAGGTGTGTACGCTCATAAATGCTCAACTTTAAAAGTCTGATCTTATCTGCTGCTTTTCATGGTAAGAGGATTGTAGGATCCAGGTAGTTTTAAGGTACCCACTGCATCTTCCAGTGATCAGAGCCCATTCATTGAACTACTCTAAGCCATGAAATTATGCAATGCTGCAGGTCTGTCCTTACTGCAGGTGTCATACTACTCTAATTACACATCCTTGGTAGTCATTTGAACTTCTTTTAGGCAGTAAGACTCTACCAGGCTGGTGTGCAGCCCCTGCTTCCCCAGGCTGGAGATCCCATGGACCTTTGGTGCCCTTTCCACTGGCTGTGGTGAGCTAAGGAGGTACAAAAAAACCCCCATCTACCCTGTAGGGCTTTGTAGCTCAATAGACAGCCTGAAAATAGGTCTGTCATAAAGAGAGAGTGACCTTCTTGGGATTTGTCTGCATGTGCGTAATTGGGTTCAGACATTGTTCTGCTCTGATGTGTCTTATCTGACACTTTTCAGAAGATGTTAAGCCTTTGTGAAATACATGTGATGATTTTCTGCATATATTTAGCTATTTTAATCATCTTGAAATTCCTGAAGTCCAGGTAGTTCATTGCCCTGAACTGTATTTTAAAGTAAATTATTCTACAATTGTAGCTTTAGTTCAATTTTTTTTTAGTTTGTTTCCTACATTGCAGAGTCAGATATATTTTTCTCCTGTTCTTAATGAACATGAAGATAATAAAACATAATGTCTAATTTGAGATTGATATTATATATATACTACCACAGTTATGTCTGACAGGATTAAGTTGTCCTTTTTTCTCCTTAAAATTAAAACATTAATGTAGCTTTCAGTGATAGGTGCTAAAACATCTTTATAAATATTTGAAAAGACGCTGTTCAATGAACTGTGCAAGACAGGAGGCTGACCTCACACAGCTAATTAATTACCACAATCAGAGGAACTCCAGACAAAGTATCCTCTCCAGCAATTTGAGAGGTAATTAACATTCATGTCTCGTAAAAGTCACTTGACTTCCAATTATGATTAAATATGCAAGGTCACGGGGACAAAGCAAGTGGAAGAGCTGAAAGTAATCCCCTAGTACGGTGGCAGCAGTTGGAATGTCAGGCACTGAAGGACTTCGAGAAATATGGATTACACATCGTCGTGTCCCACTGTGCTGGGTGAAGGACTGATGGAGAAAATCTCCACCAGTGTTTTGACCCCACTTCTTTTGATTGTCAAAATTCTTTGGATCAGTAAAATTCTTAACTTGTTATTTCCAAAACGGAATCACACTGGACAGTTACAGTTGTCCATAGGCCTCAGCAAAATATTGCCTACCCAGTTTTAAGAGTATCTGTCTAACTATGTGACTGCTCTCATGCATTTTACTATCAAATGCAAAAGTCTTACAGGACTGAGCAACATCTCTTGTCACTGAAAAGTCCTAATTAGGCACATCTGACTGGACATCAGTGCCCTTCCTTAAGGAATATCAAAATTGAAAGAAACAATATTACATTACTTTTAAGGGACTATGATCAGCAGGGCAACCCCCTTTTTTTCATACTAAGTCCATACATCCATTACCATTTGTGTCTACTGCTATAAATATTTTAAAATCAAAATAACATATTTTAATATTTGAAAATAATAGTATTTTGTTCTCTCATATATTTTTAAAGTAGACTTTAAAAATATACATTTTTTGGGGAAAATGAATGTTTTAATAGAGTAATAAAATAATTTAAGTTAAAAAGTACGTTAACTCTAAATGAAAGAGCAAGTCATTTACCATAATGGCAATGTAATCAAAAAACAGCAATCGTATTGTGTGTTTAAATAGCCATATCCCATAAATACAGTTTGACAGCCTAAATTCTGTCACATATTTCTAGGTCACATCCTATTTTTGTGGACATCATTATTATCAGAACAATTGTTACAGTCCACCAAAGAGAAAAATGCTGAGGTCAGTCACCTGACGCTCGTTGTCACTCTGGGGTGTTAATTGCTACCATGTCAGCCAGGAACAAGCAATAACCTGTGAACATTGAAACTCCATTTCAATGCTGTCTCAAGTGTGTTTATTTGTACAGCATGATGTAAAATATTAAAGGACATTTCACCCTGAGAGGAGCTTGGTGACTCTCCAAAGGGGAGGAGGTAGGAAACGTTACCCTTCACTGGGACAAGGAGCAGTTAATTAGTCCATGAGGAAAAGAGATGCCTCTCGACCTAATAAAGCAACAGTTGCGTCTCAGAGGAAGTGAAATGAGGAGCTTCTTAATTAAGAAAAACCACCTACACAGTCTTATAACAGCAAGTTTCAGAGAGCAAGATTAAATCTCGGCCGAGCCTTTGGGGAACTCGAAAAATTTGCTTGGCTCCGTGAACAAGTGTTATGCACCAAGAAGGGACTGTCTCCAAAGGTGCCACTTCAGAGATGTGTGGCAAAAGGATGGAGGCTCCAGAAGGTGCATGGAAAACCACGTGCAACTTACCAAAAATTCAAAAAAAAGAGGAGAAAAAATGAGACTTATGATTTGGGGGGTTTATTAATTTGTGGGGTTTATTAATTTGCAACTATTTTGAATGTTGATATTATGAAGAAATACTTGTGCTTAGATTTTCCCTTAGCTGGCTGAAGCTTTGAGGGAGGTCAAAGTACAAGATAACAACCAGGCACTTCACACATGAAGGTGTAGTAAAATTCTAAATCACATGATTAGTACCTCTTAACAGTTTCCTTGGCTTCTCGGAGCATCCTTGAGAGGCTCCACAGGGCATCTGGAAAAACCTCCACTGATGATGCATGAGCCCTGTTGAGGGATTCCACACACACATCAGGACAGGATGAAGTCTTCTCCCCTCTGTTGGAGATCCAGAAGGTTCCACCAGCAGGCTGAATGATACTGGGGATCTCACATGAACCCTAGATATCTCCAGGGACTCTTGTTACAATGATTTTGTGATGTGTCGCTTTCTGTGCAAGAGTCAAAATCAGAAATAATAGTGGCATGGTACGCAAGCAGGGCTGAGTCCAGGATTCAGTGTCCCAGATTCTGCTGCTTGCAGATGAAAAATACTAACAGCATTCCAGTGCAAAGTGGAAACACTTATAACCCAGTACTTCCCAAATAATTAATCAATTTTGGCCATCTGGGTATTCTGTTTCAAGTTGCTTGGAATATTTAAACATGAAAAGGAGTCTAACCAGTAAATCACATTATATATGAGATGAGATTATTTTAATTCCCATTTTCGGTGATTTTCAAGAGTATCTATGAGCATCCAAAGTCTGTAGGACTCCACTATGGCAGCATCTTATTTCTTGAATTATTTTCAACACTTCCTTATTCATATTCCAAATACTCAAATGCATTTCTATTTCTTAAATATTTTCTTATGTTTTTTTTACTTCCTATTATCTATGAAGCGGTTCCCTGGCAGATTGAAAAAAGTCAGGGAAATTAACTGGATTTCCATGGACACAGATATTATGAAATAAAGTTCTTTGTATGGAGCTGTTGGTGTTATTTCTATTTACTGTAATTTTAAGAGTTAGAATTACAGTTTAAAATCTTGTGATGTTTTGGAAGACTTGAATGACAGAAAAATGGAGTCATATTCATTACAGATGACAGAAACCCTGTGGACAGCACTGAGGGAGGGAACTATTTAATTAACAATAACAAATACAGAATCACAGGGCTTGACAGTACCTCAGGCAGCCTTATTGCCCTCTCTGTGTTTCCCAAACAGCATCAGCTATAGCTCAGCCAGCCCCTATAGGCATTTCTCCAGAATTTTTGAAGAGTGACAGCAGTGTCCTTAAACAGCCAATTTCAGCACTTGCTGTCCTTTTTTTTTTTTTTTTTTTTGATCATGCCTATGTCTCATTTTCCACTACTGAAGTTTAAAGCTGCTTGTCTTATCCATCATGGACAAACCATACTTCTTTCTACGGCCTTTGAGAAAGTGAAGAGTTAAAACAAAGCAGAGATGACCCCATTGGAGTGTGCACATCTTGCTCCTATTCCAGGTCTCATGAGCACAGAGGAGCCTGCTGGAATGTCATCTCCAACCAGACTGTAGGTTGAAGACCACAGACGTCATGTTGTCCTCTTTCACTGCAGCTCTGGTCTGTGTGTGTTGTCTGTAGATGACACAGGACTCATGGAGGGCTTCTCATGCTCTGAGAAGCCAAGGAAACTGTTAAGAGGTACTATCTCCTCCCTACTGCAGTCCAAGGGAGCACAGAGCTCTAAATTGCCACTTCATTGCTTGTAAACCTTGCTCTATAAGTGAAGACATGCATGGATCCCTCACTGATTCTGGCCACAATCTGTAAGAAACTAACCCTCAAATTGAATTGGCACTGTGAGCAGGTATCTTCATATTTCAGCAGAAAAAAACCCTCAAACAAACAAGGCTATATCCATACCTCTGCAAAGCTCTGGACATCAGAGTCACCGAGACAATAGTGAATCTAATAAGTTAGACTCTGGTGAGTTACTTCAAACTCAGGATGATTCTATGATTCTATGACAACATAGACAGTGTATCTAATTTCGTTATATCTATGCCTATAAGGAAAAGACTTGGTCCTACAAAGCCTTCTGAATAATTTCTGTTGGAGAAACTTCTGAGCTTTACCAGGTTAAAGAAGGTCTGTGCTGCCTCCCCTGCCCGCGCTCATTTCGCAGCTGCTGCTGGATCTATTGGAGCATAAGGTCAGTAACACAGATCAGGAGTGCTGATAGCACAACAAATCTCATAAGTATAATCAATTGAAATACTAACTCTATGGAATTTAGGACCACCTTGAACAGGGTTGCTGACAGAAGGCCGTAGCTAATCCACAGGACTGGAATGGGTCATTGATAAAATGACACCTATTGCTTTGTAAACTTCTTACCACAAAGGACAGCTTAAGGGGTCATTTGATCAGACTCTGCAGAGCCCTCCTGGAGACAGGATAGAGGATAGATCATTCTGGAACCTATGGGATTATTTAGACCCAGGTGAGTGAAATTTGATGATGTTCAGGATAGAAATGTGTTTTGTTTAGTTGTGAGGTTTTGGTTTTTATCAGTGAGGATATTTACCCCACAATCAAATTACCGAGGTTTACTATTGCAATCTCCATCACTGGAAATCTTTAAATTAAAACTAAATGTTTTGCTAAGCAGATAATGCTGTAATTCAGCCAAGATTTAATTCAAGTAGTTCTTACATTATACAACAGGTCTATCCAGAAATTCACAATGTTCGGGTCAAAGAGACTATGATTCTGTTGCAAAAGCAGTTCAGAAGTGGTCAAAAACCTCCTGAGAGGGGCAACATTCACCACAAAACCCACTCACCAAACACCAGTAATGTTCTTTTTCATGTTTTATTTCAGAACAGTGCCATTTCATCTTCTAGGATAAAAATTATGGTGATAAGCTGCAAGTCACTTATTTTACTCACATAACAAGCTTTGCTTAATGGGCACAACTGTATTCTAAATGCAGAGCCACAGGTACGTGTGTGATTAACTTTCCTGATGATACTCATAGCATCAGCAAGAGAGCATTGATGTGCTCCATTTGTAGTTCCCAAGATGAGTGAGTCCAGTAACAGTTTAGCACTAACAATTGACTGTAAGAAGTACAAGTCCTCTTACTCAGAAGGCTGAGGAAGAACAAGCCATGGCATTTACTGAGTAGCTGGTGCTGGAATTCAGGAATTAGTCAAATAATGTTAACCTTCAGAAAGAAAGGAAAGAAAGGGAAAAAAAGAAAGAAAGAAAGAAAAAGAAAGAGAAAAAAAGAAAGAAAAGGCTTTCTCTGAGATGATGGTTCAAATAGCTGGTATCTTGTTGTGTTCCCACATCTTCTAGTGAGGTGGGGTTTTTTGTTGTTTGGGTTTCCTTTCAGCAGTAAAGCACCCTTAACCTGTTAAAAAGAGGGTTTCAGAAAACAGAAAAGGCAGCCAAAGAAGTGAATATGGAGCAACCCCAGGAAGGCCTTGATCCCACCTTTCTTTCATGAAGAGAAGAAAAATGTTTCTGTGCAAATACTGTAGCTGCATAAGGCCATTAGGTCTGTTCTGTGTAACTGCAGTGGTCACACCCATTTTCTCTCCAGCTGGTTTCTGCAGCCTTTCACTTTCACCCTTGCCACCACCCTCACTGTTTCCTTGCCCCCAGGAACTGAAATTGCATTTCTCCTCCTGATGGTTCTTGCATTCACTCTCACCTCCTCTTTGTGCTGACCTCCTCTGGGTATCACTCAGGAGCTCCAGAGGATGCACAGCTTGGCTGGCTGGTCTGGTTTGCTTCAGGGATCATGGCAATCTTAAAAAGCAGTAAAATTCCTGAAAAGTTATGTTTATAAAGGATACATAGGGAAATGGACATTTATGATAATAAGGGCATCTTGTAATTCAGTTTTCATTGCTGTCACTGCATAGAAATGGTTTGTTTTCACTGAAAACTCTTCCTGACCTAACCTAGAGCAGCCTTACAAAGCAAAGTGCTCCATTATCTTACTTTTTCCCCCTGTAATTTCAGTTTTGGAAGCTTTTAAGAGTTCTCAGTACCTGTTCTGCTTTCTAAACTGGGGGAAGCCTGGCAGAGATGGAACTGCTTTACTCAATAATGCTCGTGGTGCTGCTTAGCTTTGTATTTGAATATCAAAATCACTTTTTAAAGTATTTCTTGCGTCAGAAGAGATGTGGTGACACTTGGTTTTAGGAATTTCAGAATATTGGGGATTATCCTGCTACAGAAACAAGTGGATGTCTTCTAAAGTCCAGGTACATGGGCAGGAAAAAAAAATCTGATTTTCAAAGCCTGGTCTCACATAATTAAGTTTCTAATAGGAAACGGATGTTTACATAACCTGCTCCTTATGAGTGCTCTGAATTCCAAGTTTGCCAGGAACTGAGCATTATTTTGATATAAGTAAAATGTATTCAGTGCCCATTACACAGCTGTTTGTGGGGCTTTCCTTAGACTATGGCAAAGAAAAATGCCACCCATAAGGACTAAACAGCTTTACTCATAAAGCATTGCAAGTGTGGAATTTTAATCTAATCTATTTAACTATATTATCAACATGCCTTAAGATGATTAAATCAGCTTCTTTATGCTCTAGGATTTAAAATCCTGTCTCTGGATGTTTCATGCGTGAGCTTGCAGTTCATCCAGTGTGTGGGGGAATGTATAGCAGAAATTAAAGACTGCTCAAAATTCTGTGTAGCAAACCTGCTTCTCAATGACAGAAATTTTTTTTAGGTTCACTGTGCAGTCAGGGCACATGAGTTTGTTGGTTTTTTTTCTGAACCAAGTTTACTGCTGAAGGTAGCAATGTAGTTCCCACTAAAGCATAAATCTGCAGGCTGAAACCCTTGTAAGAACACAGAGTATTGCTATTGAGAGTACTCAAGTGAAAAATTTGAAAAATTATATATTTTAAAGTGTTTGTAAAACCCTGTTGCCCTTTGGTTTGCTGATACATACAGGCTCCCTGTTTACTTTTATATTTCAACAACAACAATAATGTCACTGCAATGAACATTGTTTGGACACTGCTGATGGGCACCTGGATGTGAAATGACAGTCACAGGCCAAAGGTCAAAAAAGAAATTAGGTCTTCACTCTGTCAGAGCAGCATCATCTTCTCCATAAAGCCTGGAGAAAACCTTGTTTTTCCAATGTACGCCTCAGGACATTCCATGATTGAATTCTCTAAGTAACAGTTTGGCCATTTGCTGATCCCATGAGCTCTTTTGTGCATTGATGGAGCTTTTTCCTGTCCCATATGAAGTATTGCCCAAAGGGAAGAGACTGGAAATACCCTACCCCCTGGAGCAGAGGCTGGTCTTGGCAAGGAGTACTCATATACATACACCAAAATTTCACAGAAAAGAGTCTGAAACTGTTTCACAGGGCCTCTACTTTCCCATCTTCATTCTCAATAGTTTTTGCTCCTGAGACTGTTTTAAAATTTAAAGTGTATTCAGGATATTTCACTACGAAAACATGCTGATCTAAAGTGAATGCTTAGATTTTAACCAAGACTACAATATATAGAGTATATCTGCCGGAAGAAGAAAAAATGTAGTTCTTGGGAGACAGAGAGAATTTAATTAACTTGAGTTACCTCACTTACTGCTGTATTATGGACCCAATTTCAATTCTCTTTGACATAGCTTTTAAAAAACCCATTGTTGTGAAAACTAAAGTGCAGCTTCACTAAGGAAAGTCATTTTGAGTTGCTGCTTTCCTCTGCCACGTTAAAGTTCAGTACAGATTGAACAGGGATCCCTGCTTGGCTCCTGAGCCCAGAGAGCTTCGGCTGAAAGCAGCACAAGGTCATTTAATCTGTGTGTGTCCCCCCTTTGCACCCATCCTGTCCCTTCACTCCTCCTGGCATAACCAGATGGTTTTATCTTCCTTCAGCATTCATGTTCCTATACAAATAATAATGTTTTATATATGTTATCCATTCATGGGGGATAATTAGCATTGTCAATTAGCCCCTTTAGCCAGCATCTTCTCCTGTCTTTGCTGTCAACCCTGTGACACCTGTACACCAGTATGCATCTTGCACTGCATTGCACTATATTATTATATTATATTAATTATATTATTTACAATTCTCAACTGATATTTTTAGTAGAATTCCTATGATTTCATTTCCTACACTGTTTATCATGTAGATACAGCTGGTAAACATGGTGTTGTCACTTAACAGAGATAGAAATTGCATAACAAATATTTTGCCTCACCACCTCACCTTTTTTCATCTGGGCTGCATATGTCCTATTCATGCAAATATTCTGTAAGCCTGGGACTCTCAATGACTAATACAAACCATGCTCATAAATTCTGGGCTATGCTGGTTGTGGCACAGCAGAGGATAGAGCAGTGGGAAGGCACAGCTGGTGGCAGTCTCACACAGAGGGTTAATTGTGCTTAATGAACCAATGAAGTAGAAAGCAAAAATTCACCCACTGCCAGCTTTAGCCTCTCCATGGCCCTGGTAAACTGTTCAGTGAAACTGTTTGCTGAGGGATAAAGGCTGCAGGAGGCTGCTGGTAATGGCAGGGCTTTGTGAAACTCCTATAATGCTCCCCTGGCTTTGCTATTGTTCTTTCTTTGTCTACAAAACTAAGTTGGGGTGAGGCACTTTGCTACTCTATGTGTGTATCCTGGCTGGCTGCTGCTGATGGGGGGTGGCTGAAAGCTCCAAGATATGGAGTGCTTATAAGGTGCTCTAAGAGTGAAAGTCATTTTCAGCTCTTGCACAGTTTTTGTCCGTCTAAAAACCAACAGGGGCATTTGTTGAAAGATAAACTGTAACAAAACGAGTGTCTGGTTTCAAACATTTTCCCCACTTTTGGAGGCTCAGCTCATTTGTGCTCCACACACCAGACTCTTCCCAGCATTGCTCATGACCACGACCACCCTTGCTGAGATGACAGTTCATTTGCCTGTGTCCATGCACTTGCTGCTCCTGGGCTGGGAAAGGTAAAATGAACAAAACTTTCTTTTTTTGGAGTAATAATACCTGTGACTCTGAGGTGTGCTTACAGCAAATATCTCCTGTGCCAGTTTAAAACCCCCAGTCTTCACTGTTTAATCAACTGCAAAAAGCTGTTTATTGCTTTCTATACATGAGTGTCTCAACGATGAGCTTTAATTAACTGCGTCAGCCTTGGCTGTCATTCGACACAGCTTTTATTGGAATAGATGTTAAATCCCATCTTTCATAACTGTGTCTTAAACGCATCTGTACTGAACTCCTTTAAGTAGTAATTAGTTTCCATCAACTGTCTTTTGTTCGTTTTGCATTTGCCCATGGGCACCTCATTAAAGTCCAGCACAACTTTCTTACACAGGGACACCTCCCACCTCCTCGTCCAGGGTGGGGAAGCTCTGCCTCAAACTTGTTTGCTCCTCTCCTGGAGAGCACTTTTGGGGCTGATTTGCACCAACCCAACCCTCTTTTGAGGTTACTGCATCTCCCTAAAAGTTCCCTCATGCTGGGTAGCCCCTGCAGTGATTCCCGTGGTAGTAACGCAGTGTCAGCCCTGGGTGAGCCTGAGAGGCTGAAAATTGCTCCATCTGTCTTGGTCTTGCAAAGCCTCTTTTTCCTCCTTTCCCTGCCTAGAGATCCATAGCCATGTCTTTTACTCCTTTCTTTCTTTCCTCTGTGCATGCCCAAGGTATGGATGCATTGCCCAAGCATGCAGGCTGCTGCAGCATCCCAGGCAAGCAGCCGGTCTTCCCTCCCAGCTACTTCAGAGCTCCACACTCCTCCCTCCCACTGGTGTGTCCTCCTGGCTGCACTTCATCACATGGGATGTCATTTTCCTGGCTTTCCAACCTGATTTAACCAACTGCTTACCCACCAACGCAATATTTAATACTCCTTTTTTATATTCCTCTTTATAAATGTTAGGTTAGAGCTTTCTAATTCTACTGTTGTGGATCCTTGGAGAGTTTTTGCAAGGGAAAAGGATATATTTCTCTATTGCTTTAACCAGAAGCAGCTAGAAATCTGGAGGTGACATCTACTCCACTCCAGCCTTGTCCAGAGGACAGGCAGTGGTTGTTCTCTGAGGAGCCCCCTAAACATCCCACCCACACTGAGATCCCCGGAGGGTTCCAATCCCACCTCCCACACAGAACAAAGCTGCTGATTTATCCACTAATAAAGGTGATCTTATGCCTCCATTACCTTCTTGTTTTTAATTTTTTTTCCCTACTTGTTGGCATTTTAGACACTCACTGTTGTTTGCCAGCTAATGCTGCCCTGGCTTAAGCAAGGTGGTGAATTTCCTTTTCATGACTCTTTGTTAAATATTTAAGAGCACTTGGATACCAGCCCAGTGCTTTCCTATACATGCACTAGATCACTCCCAAATGTATGTTCTCTTGTGTAGCACACAGAACCAAACCTCTCCCTTCCTGACTGCTGAGCATCCCACCCCACCACTGTCAGTTCTCAGGTAGGAGGGCACCCAGCTAACAGGTTATGAGGAAACCAAAATCAAAAACAGCCAAAATGTACATTATATTAACCCAAAACTGCTGCAGAGTCTCGGCTTTTGTGTTTAGTTGTGAGGCTGAGTCAAGGTACACATCTATGAATGTCCTCCAGGGCTTTTGTCTCAGTGTGAATTCGTGCTTCAAGCTGCCTTGACATTACAGAGCTCTAAATAGAGGGTTGGAAATTATTGGAATAAATTTGTCCCCACAGGAGAGACCCAGATGGAAGGCTGTAAGGAGAATATTTAGTGTGTAGAATGCACATTTCTATGCACCCTGATACTATTGCTGTTGTGATTGTGCCTGGGGTTTTCCCATAATTTTTGGTTTGTTTTAGGAGATGCTGTGAGACCCATCTTTCTGCATAATGTTATTTACTGATGATGCTGTCTTGAACTACCATGAAAGGGTCATGCATTTATATTTAACATTTAATTATTCCTATTTTTTCAGGCATGATCTGAAATGGGGAATGATCATGGGGAATGATCTATTTTAATATTCCTATGATGCCTACTGTGAACTTGGTTACTATTGCTTGTAATAGGAAAAACAACAACAAAAAAAATCAGTCATTCCTTTTTATCTTTGTTATTCTAGAAGTGACCAAACCTACACAGCTGGCAGCTGCTTATGCTCAGGAGCCTTAATACCAAACTGCCCCTAAGAGCTCTCTGAGAAAGATGGTCGAGAATCTGTCAAAATGGCTCATTTAGTGAGGAGACGAACTACTTGTGGGAAAACCTTGCCACTAAATGGTTTCCTGTAAAATCCTAACAGCAGATGTGTGGATGTTTGGCCTTACTCCAAGGGACACACATCCTAAGGTCGAGATCGGGTGTATTTTGAGACAACACATTAATGCCAATGGGAGGGCAGGGATGATACATTTTATATCCTTTCTGGAAAAAAAATTCTCTAGCCTAGATGTAGGCTACTCATAAGAAAAGAGACATTATTTTTCTTCTTCTTTATATTTATGTAGGGAGTCTGTCCTGTGTTCTAGTGAAAGAGGAGCAAAATTTGCAGGTACCAGCTGTAACACCCTCATGGAGGTCCAGCTGGCACTGCTACTGCCACCACATCACACAGTCTGTGCTAGACAGGTGTGTACTGAGGAAAAAAAAATAGCTCTGAACCCTGTTCTCTCTCAAAGCTGAAATACATCGGTTTTGTGGGCTCGTCCTCCCTTGCCAGCATACATCATGTTTTCTTCCCCCCCGCTTACACTTCACTAATGCTATCAATAATGTGCTCCTTCTTCCATATATTTCTATTTTTCATTTCTTCTGCTTCATTCCTGGTATTTTATCAACGCTTGCTCCTTATTCACCTCCCTCTACCTGCAGCTTCCTTCTCCAGCCTAAACACAGTGCAAAACCTGTATAACCTGTATAACCATACTCCCAAATGCACCTGGGATGTGAGGGGGCTAGGGGGTGTTGTCCTGGAGGGTGGCTCTTCCCTCAGTGCTGTCTTCCTTCACCCTGCTGTCCCCCAGCCAGGCATTCTTTCACTTATACATGCTGCTCTTTATCCAAAAGTAGGGAGCCCTTAAAGGTCGAAGTAGAAATATCTCAATGAAAAAAAGGGCAGAGTTTGGTTGTTACTGGAAGAAGCTCAACTCTTCATTGTTTGGAAAGTGCACAGAGACATAGGGACCCTTGTAGTTAAAAGTGAGGAAAAATCATTCAAGCTTTTCCATCAAATTACACTGGTATCCCAGTTGCATGAGAAGGGGGTTATCACACAAATGTAGCCCAAGCCAAGCCTCATTGCCTGAATTGGGCAAACCAAGCCGTGGAGTGGGTTATTAATTTGGCAAAGCAGAGCCCAGAGCTCTCAGGAGACCATTTGCTGCTGTCTGGGGTAGAGCTCGTTTCTCCTCCTCCACAAACTGTGCCTGGGCTCATCCCCTTCCTGCTGCTGCTCCACCGCTATTTTGGGGGTGCATGTGGTTATTTATTTGATTCCTTTTTCTGCAGCAGCACAGCTGGAGACGTAAGATAATATCCAAAATAATTAAGCCCTGCTCACAACACAGCTCCTGCTCCAAGATATCATCAAGGGGAGGTGTGGGAATGGGAGACCAGAGTGTCAGAGAGCTGACAGCCAAGGCAGACACGAGAAGAATTATAGGCATTCAACAAACATTAAAAGGACAATAACACACTGGCTTATGGCTATTTATTTTTTACGAGCGACTTTGGCAGTATTTTGTTTGAAGTTTTGATGGCCATATGTTTTCCAGGGAGGCACAGCGCTTTCCTCTGTTTGTAAACTGGGTTATAATTGAAATTGAATTTTTATGAAATCTATGTGAAATATGATAACACATTAAAACACTCTCCTTCGGAGAGTTTCCTCATTGATTTTTGTTGCATTAAATCTGTTTACACATCAAAGGAAAATATTACATTCTGTCTGTCTTCATTTCAGTCACACCCTTCCTTTTGTTTCCCAGAGACTACACATGGCAAAGCGAAATCCCCTCTGTTCAGAGCTCTTCCAGCACTCACACTTCTCTTAGTGAAATGATGCTTTACACTATAATTGGCCTTCTTTGTCCCATCTGCTTACCAAACCAGGAACTTTACAATGTCTTTTTCTTTCTTCATCTTTTCAGCAATTCAAGTATATTTATACACTGGGACCAATCCTGCCCTACTGAAAATACGTGGGATTTGATGGCTGACTTTGTGTCCATCAGGATCAGTCTGCTATGGACAAAATCTATAGCTGGTAATGGCTCAGTTCACTTCAGAGAAACTGTGCAGATTTATCTGGAAAATATTTTTTTTTGTTATAGCAGAAATAATGTTAAATTCAACCAGTGTGTCTGATCTCAGGCTTTTCAGATATAACTGTAAAGAACTGAGCTTTCTATAATTTTTAATTTTTTTGTATGTGTGAAAATGCTATTTTGTATATCAATATATGTGTGTGTCAGACTATTTTGTATGATATTGAAAAGTGTATGTGAAGACCAGAAATGGTGTGGGCAAAGGGAAAGATTATTTTTAGCCTGGTACTAAGGCAAGAGTGAATCCGTCTTAATGATCAAACTGAAATGGAAAGTATTCTTAGGACTGATAACTAGATCTATGAGGATAAACCTTCCCTTGCTTTACTCACAGGGCTCATGTCAGAGGACTGGTGTCGTGATAAGGCTGGTAGTGCTATCCAGCCCAGGCTGTGTGTTTGTGGAGTGAGGACAAAGACTCGTTTCAGATCCAAAGGAAATGCTCTATTTTGATGTTTTTTTCTGTCACTGTAGAGATAATAGCTAAATGCTATCACCAGTGCCTGTTGGGCCTGCCTCTGAGTTAAAGCTGAGCTCTAGCCAAATATTATTTTCATTTCTCTTCTGTGAGTTGCAGAATTGTCCTGATTTTAACTCTTCTCCTTGCACTTGACTGACTTCTATTTTCCTCCCTTTTCAGAGCATAAGATGTGTTATCCTTATTTAGATCCTGGGCCCACCAAAGATGACCCTGCACCTGACCCAGAGAGCCTCCCACCACTTTCAGGCATCCTCCCTGACAAAGGTCCATGGGGTGCTTGGACATATCCATAGCTCTTTGAACTGCCTGGAGCATGGGATTGCGTTGCCTTTATTACCTCTGCTGCCATGGTGTGGCTACAAGTGCTTCTATTGATGACAAAAATTATCTAACTGCTGATAAAACACAGCAGAAGCACAGACTGGCGTGGCTTTCTAGGTGGATACACTCCAAGCTGTCAGCAGGTTACTTGGTACATTTTCTCTTTGCTTTTCTTTGCTGTTTCCTTGTTTTGGTTAATTTTTTTTTTACATCTAAAAAAATTTAAATTAAGACAAAGAGTATCAGGAGAAGAGGAGGCTGAGGTCTGTCTGTGGGATTACCTTCTCTTGCTGAGGTGGAGGGGCACCAGCTTGTGATGCAGTGATGGTTTGGAAGGATAGAATGTGAAATAATTAAAACTACAACTATGTGTATTAGTATTTAGAAGCAGCATTTGAATGCTGAGGTCACCTCTATAATGACTGTTCAGGCACTGAGAGAGAACAGTTCATATTTTAAGGATAAGGTCTATTTGCATTGAGAATAATCTCCCAAAATGGTAGAGATCTTCTCTGCTGGGAAAATTCCTTTAAGGAACAGCAAAGCTAACACACAAACATATTTAATTGATTTATTTATATCATGAACTAGTGTCCTTGTAAGGTGGCAAAATAAATTGGTATTTATTTTCAAATCAATATAAATCAGTATAATTTTTAACATAGTGCTTTCTATGAATACCACAATGCATTGGCCCCAGTGATTTCTTCTCCCTCTCTCCTCCTGCCCATGTGCATAGCAATGTGTTTAAGGTGAGAAAGTCCAAGATTTGGGGGTGCCAAATATTGTGATATTTATTGCAAAGCCTGATGGAGACTTTGATAAAAGCAAATTTTTCTACCCACAGGCTGTTTGTCCAAAGGGGGCAACCTTCCTATATGCCAGCAGGGAGAGATGCAGGGGGATTGTCCTGCAAGTTGTAAAGAAAAGATGAAGTGTATTGTGCCCAGTTTGCTGCTTGGAAGAGTGGAAATAGAAGTGTAAAGTGTATTTTATAGCTAAGCAGTGGCTTTCATTAGGTATGACACAGTGACCCAGCAGAAAGTTTATGGGATTTATATTCCTAACCCTTACGGGGGCACTAAAAAAAAAAAAAAAAAAAAACAAACACAAACCCAAAACAAAACAAACAAAAAAACCAACCCACCAACCAAAACCAAACCAAACCAAAAAACCAGACAAATGTAAAATTATTTTCCAATCTGACAAAATTGAATGTCCTCCACTGCCCGGGAAGCCAGCTCTGCCCATACCTCTCTCTGTCTCCCAGGACAGTTGTGATGGGACCCAAACTAGCCCAAGTCTTAAAAGAAATGAGCTGAACTGAGACAGAACAACAGAAAAAAAGGGTTTCTCCTCCCCCCTCCCCTGCCACGCTGCTTGTGGGATTTGCTGTTTCAGTTCTGACTGCAGGAAACTGTGCACTCATCTCTGGGCAGGTTTATTTGCTCGTCTCCTCTGAGGCCAAGCTCTTGGCTCCTCATGCTTTACTGCAGCCTCTCTCCTTGAGCTACATGCTCTCCCTCTGTAATTTTTCTCCTTCATGCCCCTACATCATGCAGGATGTGGGGCAGGTGGCTCCCCCATGCCAGCCCTTGTGCTGCCTCCCTGCTTCTGTGCACATGGAGCCACTTGCTCCTCTCTCTCCTTTATGGGCCTCCAAATAAAACAGAAGAGAGACAAATCAAAACTGCAACCTGTCAGAGTAGGTGGAAGGAAATAGTATATTAAAGCTTTAGCTAAAAGGAAAAAGAGATAAAAATGAGAGAATTAAAAAATAAACAAACAAACAAAATGTAGGAGAAAGTGGTGGAAAATGGCAGAGAAAACCCGTAAAACAGAATGGAATGATATCATAGAATCACGGAATGGTTTGGGTTGGAAGGGACCTTAAAGATCATCTAGTTCTAACCCCTTGCCATGGGCAGAGTTGCCACCCACTAAGGACAAGTTCAGAAGCAGTTGTGGTGCCCCAGCTGCTGTGACATCAGGTAGACAGGAAACCACAATTTGTGTCCTCTGCAGGCACATCTTTTAAAGAGCTCACAGTGAAACAGCATGTGGGGTTTGTATTATAAGTTAATCATAGCACCTCCTCCTGTGACAAATTATTAAATAAAACATTAAGAGGTGCAGGGGCTGTATATGCAGAGTACCACTTCCCACTTCCATATGTCAAACCCCATCAGAGCAGGGACCAGGCTCCAAACACCATCCCTTAGATCACGGAGTGCCCTCAGTATGGAGATGCCTGTGGAAAGCAGAGGCAGTCCTGGCAGGGACACCCTCTGTGCCAAGCAGCAGTGCAGAGTCCCCACCTCTTTCTTCCACAAATTGTGATCCTGTCCTGCAGAAATAAGAATAATCTGTATTTCTGACATTGGAAAGAATGGAGGAGCAGAGATTGGGGGCTCTTCTTCTGTACAGATTGTTTGTGTGTGCATGCACGTATAGATAGGTCTGTGTCCATATGAAAAATATGTTATACATATTAAAAAAGTGTATAGATTTGAGTCAGTACATGGATTAACTGCATTAAATAGTCTCCTTGCCCATGGCATGGGGGTTGGAACTAGGTGATCTTCAAGATCCCTTCCAACCCAAATCATTCTGTGATTCTGTGATTCCATGAAATGTAAAAACAAACATTCCATTTACAAAAAGTTATGCCTATATTTTCAGGGCCACCTCCACAGCACTCATTCCCATTAAGGAGGAGACTGCAACCCCAGGAAGGACTTATCCTGCATGTTTTATGGGCTCCCCAGTGTTTTCCAGCACTCTGAACTGGCTGCTCTACCTGCCCTACCTGCCCTGTGCTCACCTGGAAGCCAGGTAAACACTTGGAGTCCCTTTCTGGGTGTTGAACATTGACCTTACCAGATGCATAAAGCATTTTGTTCATGCTTAGGGCAAAAAAACCTCACTGGATGCTGTTGTGGCATCTAATTCTTATGAATCTCAGTGAAATCAGTGGGTCTGAGGCACAGATGTGTTGTAGAGTGCTTCAGGTACTAGGAGGGAGATTGCCCTGGCATTAGAAATGTGCATTTTAAGGAATAACAACTTGCTTATCCAATTCTAGCTGTCCTAGGGGTATCCTGCTGCTTTTGGTAATGTGCTTAAATCAGAGTTTGAAGTCCTAGCACACACAGGCAGGTGTGTGGGCAACTGGGCCAAGTGTTTGGGTGGAAGTGGGAGCCCAACCCATGCGTCAGTATGGATGTAGCCTACACTGAAGAAGGCTCAGTGCTGAGGATGAGGATGAACAGAATCTACTTCCTGCAGGAAACTTGGCATCCATTAATTATGAAGCAGTGTTAGACCAAAGAGCCATATAACAAAAATAGCAACAGCACACAGTTTGGGAAATAGTATTTCACAAGTCGATTAATTAGTGAGTCACATTGTGGATGATAGTAAATATATGCCTGGTTAGTTTTGGCATAACAAAAAGCAAATGTAGACACTAATAAATAGTTATGCATTTCTGCCAAAACTTTGATGTTAATTGTAGATTATGTGTTACTTGTTGAAATGAGACCTATAATACACGAGCCATTTTTTTCTATTAATTAAACATAATGCACAAATTATTTCTTATGCTATATGTCTGTTTATAATGAGAATAAAATGCAATAGCTGACCAAAATGTTCCCTTTTCTTTAATTAAAGGCAGAAACACTGGTCTACAAAAATAATACATTGTCAAAATTATTTTTTTTAAAACTTCTTAATGTTTTGTTTGTTGGTATCTTTCAAGCTTTCAAATCTTTCTAGAACTATGTTCAAAAGAATATTTAGCATAGAGAAAAACACTAAATATTTCATGGCATAATTAAATCTTATTAATGTAATTGTCTGCATGGTTCATATTAAAAATTTACAAGAACCATTTTCCTTTTTGTTAGAAGTTACATTTTCTTATGAATTTCCATAAATGTTTAGAACCTAATCAAGCTTAACTGTGGGAAGCATCAGAAGTTTTCTCATTATTTGATGTTGAATCTAAGTTGCTTTATTTGTATTTTTCTTTCAACCCAGCCAGAGACACTTCGTCATGGAATTAGTACTCATGTAATTAAGGTACAAAAGATTTAGTATTTGTTTTAGCATTTGTAGATCTAGATGCTGATTTTAAATGTTTTCTAACTTTTAGCATTCTCTTTTTTGTTTTCTGTGAGAAGACTTTTTTAAGGATACTTAATTTCTTATCTTTCTGCACTGTGATTCATGCAAGGCATGTACAAACTACGTACAATTTTAGCTTTAAAAAGCCCCTTTCTATACAACCAAAATACTTTATAACCTGAACAATTCCACACAAATCCATTCTACTCCTTGCTTGTACCACCAAAAAAACTGTCTGGTACCCTGTGAATACAGAGGAACACTCTGTAGTTACTATTCATCACAACTCATTGCTTTCCCTACTGGTATTTTGGAAAACTTCCTTCTCTACGTCAAGCCCCCTGCCCCAGACATTCCTTCTGCTGCTTCTGCTGCAGTCAGAATCCAATTTTTAGGCCTTTCCTGAAGACTGACATGTCTATAGCTACAGAGACTCTCTACTCAGTATTCCTTGTCTTAAAAAATTTGATATTGTCAGATTGAAAAAAAACTACCACGATTCCCTTTAAGCAGCAGGAAGAGAATGCATTTCTGTCACTCTGATTTCCAAGAACCTTTTTAGTAAAATTGAAATCCTTATGAAGTTCTCCTGAATCCATCAAATATTCATCCAAATGGTTCTGTTTATTGGCATTCCCACATTAGCATATTGTTCTGCTGAAATTCATGCAGCCATTCATCTGCCTGGTGGCTCCACATCTAAGCAGACTTCTGCTCAGCGCTGCTACCATTAAAATCAGCTGTTTCACTTGAACTTGCTTTCATTTAAGCCACTGTCGACACAGAAAGGAGCTCATTTAGTGATGCTTTTTCACCTTTGTGTTAACTCTGAATGCATCATTAGCAGGAAGATGTTGACTAATTTGGAGGGAGTTTAGAGAAAAGCTATAAAAATGGTTAGCAGGTCGGCAAAGTGAGCACTATGTGGAAAGACAAAATGAGCTATCGATGTCTAGACTGGGTGAAAAATCATGATTATAATCTCTTAAAGGATATGAACATGGAGAGTGGAAGAATCCAGTGTGTTAAAACTATAATGAAGGACTGACACAGGTTATATGGGGACAAAGTAGAAAATCCCTCTTTAGAGATTTATGGTGGCCAGCTGGGGTTGGTAGGGACACCACAGTGCTGGGAGACAGACCAAAGGATCTCAGGAGCTCTTGCCTGGTACACAAGGGTGTGTTTTAATAGTTACACAAGGAAAAATGCCACCAAAAAGCTAGGAAAAAGAATAGATAAAAGAAGGACAGAATCACCACTTATTTATGGCAGTATTTTTTCTGGCAGGATATATATTGAGCTGTGGGGGTCTCCCTTCCGAACTGCTGGGAGGTTTAGCACATAGGGCTTTTGAAATCACAAAATAGTAATATGAAATGGGGAACAATCTGGCATTTCCAGAGGCTTTTGACCCAAATTCCCACAGTGGGGCAGCTCCAATAGTAACTGCCACCACCTGACAGCACTGCTCCAGCATTACTCCATCACAGAGACTCTGGGTGGTCTGAGATAGTATTCACTTGCAATTTGTTGCCTATTTTATTTTGATTTGACTCACAGCTGTGCAAGTCAGAGACTCTGAATTTGCAATTTCGGTATCACTGCTGAGTGATACATGTCACACAGGCGTTGGGTTGAACCCATTTTGCTTCATCTGTCCTATATCCTCACAGAGAGCTGGTTATAAATGAGGGCCAAAACTGTGTGTCAGAATCCCACGCAGGAGCTACTTTACACAGTCATGAAACACTGTTTAATTTGTGGATAGACTGCATGAACAGTGGATGATGGAGCTTATAAAAGAATGAAGTCAGAAAGAATTCAAATGAAATATCTTCTTCAGAGAGTAAACTCATTTGTATTCCAAAATGCAATTACAGAGTGGCCTTGGGAAAATCAGAGCTCTTTCTGGTCAGCAGCACTGGCAATGTCTTTGCACAAGATCATGGATAGCTTTAATTTCCCGAAAAGGAGCTCACTGAGAGGAACACGAAAACCACTGTAAAGGTAAACATTTCATAAGCCAGTTGACAACCACATTAGAAATATTAAACAAGCTTAGAAAGTGTTACTGAGTTCGCCTACAAATTGTAAAGTGCTTGGAGAGAAAAATACTAGCTGACTGCATCCCAGGATCCAGTGATTAGGAACTGAATGAGACCTAAAGACCATAACTTTCAGTAATCTGTCTCTGTCAGTAGTGAGATGCCTGAAAAAAAATAATGAATCTCTTTCCCTAAGCTCGGGATGCAAAGACACAAAATGCAATCCAGTCCACTAATATCTGAAACATGAATGTTTGAATTTCCTTCCAGCTTCTTTGGAAGCTACTAATTATGTCTCTGGATACCTTGGATGTCCGCAGGATTATCTACTCCCTTTGAAACTTCTTGTCCTGTGGCAAATTTAATCTACAAGTAAGGCTATAATGTAGGGACAGCTCTTGTGCAGGGATTAAATTCTTCTTTGACTTCAAGAAGGGATGTGATGTGCTTTAAAGACTCCTGCCTGTTTCCTTATAACTAAAATTCTCTGTAAGATTATGCAACCTAGACAGATGGACAAAACTTGTGACAGCATTTATAAATACCACATCCCTGGAAGTGTTCAAGGCCAGATTGGACAGGGCTTGGACCAACCTGGTCTAGTGGAAGGTGTCCCTGCCCATGGCAGGAGGTTGGAACAAGATGGTGAAGTAGCTTTGTCGACTCCAGTGGTTTTCTGTGTGTCTGTCTGTCTTGTGTTGGTTTGGTTTGGTTTTTTTTTTAGAACCACTGCCCACTGTGTTCCTAAGGAAAATTTCTATAATACAACATATTTTGCAGCAAATCCACAGTATTCACCACAGTTCCAACTGGTATTGCGAGTGACATTTGATCCAAAGGCCAAAGCTTCCCTTATTGAACAGCAGAAAGGAGCATATACTTCCAAGGCAGTGATGTGTGCAGGGTAGAGAGCAGAATGTAATATCCTCTCCTGCAAGCTGGTTTGACTCTGCTATGAGATGGCAACTTCGAGACTGTTTGTTGTGTTTAAAAAACTGGTGAAGCATGAGTTTAGCTTGAGGGAAATGCTGATGCAAAGGATACTCCAGGAGAAAAATGATGGGTAGAAAAAGTAATTTATCTTGATCTCCCATCCTAATAGTTGGAATGAGAAAAAAAACCAAAATCAACACCGTCCTCCAACCACCTGAAAATCCTCCAAAAAACCAACCATCGGAACAAAACAGAAGTAAAAACATAGGAGGAAAAGGAAAGACCTACTAAATGGCAATAAGTTGCTCCTTGTGTTTGAAATGTTAATAACAAAAATGGAAAAATTTCAAGTTCAATTTTTTTTATTTTGTTTAAGTGTTGTTGATATTTTATAGCAACATTCTCATGAAAAATCTTGATGAAAATCAGACTTTCCTTTTTTTTTTTTTTTCCCCTGTTTTTTTTCTTTAATTCATTTGGAAAAAATGCACTTTGGAGCCAAATCAGTCCTTAACATGGTGTGTCTATAAGACTTCAGTAGTTTCTGTAAGATGTGTGGTTAAGTGAAAGTTACCAGAAATTACTGAAAATTAGGCTACCTCCCTTCTCTGCACCAAAATTCAGTGGAATCTAATGAATGAAAAAGCTATGCCAAAGGTTAAAAATGCTATTTCACCACTAAAAGCCTGAATTATTATCAATTGCAAAGGCGAGAAGACATGTTTAGTCTTTGCAGTGCTTATAGCTCTCTGCATTCAGCAACACGCATCACCATAATTTGTTTTATATAAAGTGCAATATAAGCGTGCGCCTGCAAGCAAATTTAAACACGTATTAAAATCTGCTTCTGGGAACAGAAATCTATTGCAAACATTTGATATACACCTGTGAAAGATCTGTCTGGAATCAAGTGAATCTCAAACCAACATCCTCCATTTCCTGATCCGCTCCTCTCCTTACCCCCATCCCTTGTTTGCCATTCAGATAACACCAGCAATGAGCAATTTCACAGCCCCAATTAGCAAATTTACTGGCAGCTCGAAGTAAGAGGGGGAATACAACACTCTTCTCTTTCTCTTAGCAGTCTTTTTAAGCTTGTCAGTGCTGGTATCCAAACATGTCCTGTTCCTTCCCCGAGCGCCTCAGAAACGAGACATTCCATGCAAAGCTTTGTTTCATCCTTACATCCAAAGTGCTGTGTAGGGGATCTCGGCATCCCCTATTGGCATGGATCTGGGTATGCAACAGTGATAACACAGATCACAGGGAAGGAAAGAGGAAAAACAACTTTATTTTTCTGAAAGCAGTGAGGGATTTAGATTGTGTCTACTTGCTGGGAGCTGCCTGTGTTAGCTCTGAGTGGGAAATCTTTATTTCAGAGCTCTTCTTGGATTAGATGATGTATCTGTGAAATGGGGGAAGTTGAGAGGAGCTGGGTGCTGCAGTGCCATGACCCACTGTCTGACATAGCTCACATTATTATGATATTATAACATTAAAGACTATGATGTTATAAACATGTCTCTTTTCCTTTCAGGAAAGATGGTTATACTTATTTATGTATTTATGTATTTATTTGTCTATTTATTTATTATTTAATGTGAGGCTGATGTGGCACTGGAACACTGGAATGTGATGATCTTTAAGGTACCTTCCAACCCAAACCATTCTGTAATTATATGATTTATTGACAGTATTACAGTACTGTCAATGTATATAAAGATCTAAATTACATGGGATTGGCATCTGGTTTTCAGAGTTAACCAGCATATGATTTAGGAACAGAGAGACTAAGATTTAAGATGAAAAATTCAGTTAAAAGCCAAACATGAAAAATCCCTTCTTCATGTATCAGGCCTTACTCTGAAGTGGTGGCGACTTGAGGGAAGAGTATGACCTGCAGGACCATATGTCCCAGAAATCTTCCATCCTGAGGGCTCCTGCTCCCAAAGTCACTTCTCTGAAGAAACTTCTCTTAAGAACTTAGTGCATCATTATGTAGGCAACACTTGGAGCTGTTAATTTTATTAATAAGGATATTGTGACTTTTGGCCAGCCTAAACCAAACTATCAATGAACCCAACTGATGTTTGAAACTAAATATAGTTCACATTAAATTTTAAAGCTTTGAATTACATGAAGAGCTTCACAAGTTCTAGTTCAATCGACAGTAATTTCAATTTGCCTTCAGCTACTGCATCTCTGTGTTATTTTTCCTTGTTGGTGTGGGAGATAAATGTGTGAATGACATTTCAGTCTGGTAATTGGGCCATTTATAGTTCCTTGTTAGTTCCTGCTGGATGAGGGCTATGGTGCTGATTTTACATAAGGATCAAGCACCTCACTAAAAGCCCAGCACTGAAAGCATGCCTGTGATACCTGACTGCAAGACAAGTGTTGCCGTGTAATACATGAAAAGTAAGTGACTTTGCGCTTGCCATTTTCATTAAAAGATGGCACTTTTGACAACTAAAACAATCCCTTAGTCTTTTTCTGTATTGACCTCTCTGTTAGGGAAGGCTTTGTTGGTTTGAGTGGTGTTACCTCCTCCTTGTTCTAACTGGTTTTGCAGGAACTGAGCTGAGGATGGCTGGCTTCATGCCAGGCTTCCTGGTGCAAGGGGCCAGGAAATGTTGATGGCTCCTCTGTGCAAAGGCCTGACTGCATTCAGCTCAGCTGGGTCTGCACATTGACACAGAAATTGCACAGGGCATTGTCTTTCTGGGGGGATTTTAGCCCTCTCATATGCTAATCATATGCTAACCACACCATGCAGGCACATGGTGTGATTCTTGGGATTGTCCTGTGCAGGGCCAGGAGATGGACTCAGTGATGCTTGTGGGTCATTTCTAAAACAGAATATTCTATGATTCTGTGTTTATTCCTCTTCATGTGTCACCCACCTCCAGAGATAGGTAAGCCAGGACAGTGAACTGCAGTCCTGTTTTCCTGCCCGTGCGTTTTGGACAGTTTTCACCCCAAAGGCCATGGAGAAGCTCTGAATGTCTCTTTAGAGTAGTATTTGTGCTGTCTGTGTGTGGCAGTGTCAGAGACCATGAGGGCTGGAGGATTCCCCAGCACAAGTAGCGTGAGTGATTTATAAGTCGTTGTAGGAACAGCAATTGTTCTCAGTAGAGGAGAAAAATCACCAACTCCCAACAGATATTTTCAGACACAAAACTTTTACTATCATTCTTCCAGCTATGTTAAATAGTTTAATAGAAGGTATTACCCTCCATCCTGAAAAACTCTTACATTGTAAGGCCATCCCAGGTGTCCAATACTACTATCATAACATGAGCAGGAAAGTGTTAGTGGCATCTATTAATCTGCAATTAATGACATCAGGGACTATGATTTTTTTACTTGGATATATAAAAACAAGATGCTCATGTTATGAATGCTGGTTTTGTAGAAAAAGTAATTTCCCCACCACTTTCCACCAAGGGTTTGTAACACCCTTTTTATGTTTGGTTTTGGCTGCACTGTTTCACTGCAGAGCCTGCTGGAAATTTTCAGTGGCAAAATGGGAGGAATTCATTGAATATGTGAGAGAAAAAGCCTGTCTAGACTTGTCGAGATTGTCACTTAGGAAAAAACCCGTGAGAAATACAGGCTGCATTTAGCACTACTCTAGCAGTGACTTGGAACCTTTTTATTATTAAATTCATGGTGTTCACAGTGCTCAAAAGTGAGTGCAAAATGTACCTGACTTCTCTAATGGGTTTTGGAATCAGAAAAATATGTAAATGCCTTAAGATCTTTCCAGTGATGTTGTCATCATCCATCTGCATTACATTTTTGCTTTAAACTGGAAGATTCCTTGATGATGAATAGGATGCTTAAAGGGAAGGCTTCTATTGCCACTTTTATTGATTATTAATGAAATCACAGTGCTCTCAGTCTGTTAAAGCTGCAGCCCTAAAATAAGGCTTGGCAGTGATAATTGCTTCTTTTAAATCATGAATATATTAAGAAAGGGAGCTTTTCTGGAGTATTTTATGATTTGTGAAAACTGTATAATAATCGTTGCCTGATTTGCTGGAAATTTGGAGACATATTTGAAGCTTCTTGGGAGAATCCAGCATATTTCATAGGTTTTGAATTTCCAGGCACTGGATTAGGAGGAGTAGCTGGAAAAACCCAACATAAAAAATGTTAAAAAATGTGACATCACTGAAGACTCCCAATAAAATAACAGTATAGGAGGCCATTGTTTGGCACAGTAGCTAAGAAAGCATAGAGCAAGTGTTTATAAAGAAATCACAAAAGTGTTTTTACTGGTTTTCAAAGGCTGATGAGGTGCCAGATAGCAACTAAATTTGCCACCTGGAACATGAAGACATTAAGAAGAAATCCATATCTAGGCTGTGAAAGCTCAGCAGGCCACAGCATGAGAAGTTCCCAGTGGTTTCCATATGAATTATGAAAGTATACCCATGGTCTTTTCATTACCTTGGTCAACTCATGGGAGGGGTCACACCACTGCATTGGAGCAAGGTACAAGTGGTGTGGTACATCCCATCCTGATGCTCACTTCATCATAAATTCAGGAATGTCCCTTGGTCACTCAAGTTCCTTTGCATAAACCATTCATTCATGTCAGTGTTTTCTTTCAATGGGAAATATTAAAGAAGCAGAGCAGACATTACATCAGTTGCCACCTCTTTTGTAAGAATCTCAGTGTGCAGCTTTTGACAAAGATTGCAGATTTCCTCCTGGATCTGTGCTGGGCCAGGAGTGTGTCCTTAGAGACATAAGGCCAAAATGTCTTATGTTCCAGAGTGTCTTATCCTGATATTACAGAGAAAACTGAACTTGGTTTTAAAGTTATAAAATAATTTTATGCAAAGATACAGGAACTATATAGTATAGCTTGATATAGCAAACCATTTTAAGTAAATAGTTTTAGAATTGGTCTGAATTTTGAATTAAATTTTGCCAGACCAATGAAAATAATGAAAACAACTGCTCAAGAGTTCTTGGAGGAAGCATTCTGGAACTGCCAAAAAGGTTAAAATTCAAAATTTTAAATTGTAAGTGACACAACATTGTTTCTTAACATTTATCAAGCTTAATTGTCACCTCCTTTCTGACTCTGTAATCCTCCTTCAAGTGGACAGGAGAAGTGTATGGTGGAGAAGCTGATGATATTTCATCTGGTATTATCCTCTAATTATTCCATAGAAGCATTACACGACACATTTGAATCTAACTCTTTGGCAGAACTTTGGTCCACTCAACCTTTTTCAAAACCAGTGGAAGAAAACAGCTGGAACAGCAGGAAGGTTTGGGGAAGGACCCAAACCCCTCCCTTGTCTGCAGGGGTTTGTGCTCACCTGGCACCACCACGTATCACACACCACAAGACACCACCTCTGCCAGGCACTGGCTGATAAAAATCCTCATTCCTTTCATTTATGTCATTTGCACAGTGTTTCCATGGAATTGCCATGCCAGCAGGATCAGGTCATCCCTAGTTAATATGCTGCAACATGTGCAGAGTTGGGTTATATATTTTCCAGAGCTTGATGGCTGCACCTTCTTTGTCTGGGCAGAAATTACTGAGCATTGTTAGAGATTCCATTTTATTCTTTCATGCAGGACATTTCTTGAGCTACACCTTTAAGTTTCTGAGGGTTTGAAAAGGAGACCAAATGCTGTTTCAGGTCAGTTCATTCTTATTTGAACAAAGACAGACTTCCAGCTCTAAGCATGTCTTCTTAAATTCAGTTCTCACAAAGGCTTTGCATGGAGTGATCACCAAAGCAGGCATTGTCTCTTTTAAAGTATCTTTGTAGGGATATTTCTTTCTAGCTTTGGCAAGGAAATTGCTTAAGAACAGCCAGATAATGATTGCCTAAAGAATATTAATGGGTTTTAGCTTTTTGACTCTGCAGTCAAAGGAAGATCAGAAAGACATAAAAATACAATTTTCAGAGCTATCATTTAAAAAATTTCTGTAATTTTGATGGCAGCAAAACACAAAACACCTGAAAACAAATACATCAGAAGAACATGTCATTTGAGGTCTGTTAAATGTATGGAAGTTTTCACCTTTAAGCAGACAGATGGATTTCCAGTAAGAAACTTTCTACAAAATGTTTCTCAGCAGTAAATGTTCTTAGCATTTGAGGAATTAAGAGTTTAGAATGCTTATAAAAAGAATTAATTTTATTTAAATTGTTCAAGCCCCCACAAAGGCTTCTAGAAATGAGATATTTTGCTGCAAATGTGGATGAGGAAAGCTGTGGATGTGCTGCTCTCCTGCTGTTGGAGCAAAAAGGGCACCTGGTGGCCATGCTGTGGGGGTGAGAAGACACTGAGATAAGACCGGGGTAGATGAGGAGCTGCAAAAGAACATCTGCTTTGTATGGCATGGATGAGACTCCCAGAGTCTGATTTTTCATGAAGCACAGTGAAATAATGAAGGATGTGAATCAGAGACTGCCCCCGCTATGCAACTTTACATCTGCTCTTCTCTGAGACAGCAAAATCATCATTAACATACTCGGCCGGGGGTAGGAGCTCAACATATCTCACACAGCACTATTTAGATTTTATACTCATGAGAATATTAAGCAGGTTTTGCTTTGGATTTGTATTTTGTTGTTAGTTTTTTGTGTTTTGTTTTTTTTTTTTTTCTTGCAAACCATCTTCTCAAAGTTTCCCACACAGGAGACCGAGTCTGTCAAGTGAAGAATGATTTTATAGATCCATTTTACATCCAAACCCAATGGAAATGCCATGTTTCCTCTTCATCTAGCAAGTAGAAATAAAAGCAAAACAAAAACCAGTCCCCAAAGCCATAACTAGTTATTTTTCTGTCTTTGACTTTCAGATGAAGAGCTCTACCTGTGTGTCTCCTGCCAGCTCTCAGAGACATCTTCATCTTCTCCCACCTCTTCCCCCTCAAAACCACCTCCCAGGATTTCTGACAATGCCCATGCTGTGTTAGAGCTCTCAGGCTGACAGAGGGTAACTACCCAGGTCAGTATTTGTTCTCTTCCTTTTCTTATTGCCCTCTCATTTCCCTCATTCCAACAGTAATGCTTGATGGGTCTAATCACCCTCTGATGTCCTCCAATCTCTTTCGGTCACAGTTGTCTCAGGTCAGGACAATTCTAGTGGCCCTCCAGGGTAAAGAGGGAGAAATAAGAAGGAAATGTAGATGCTTAAAGCCCAACTCACAGTACAATGGCACAGAGCCTCCCCCCTCATTCTCATCTTTTAAGGCCACCTGGAGCTTTGCCTGAATAATTGTGAGCCTTTCCAGAAAGTGGGGTAGAATTTTGCATATAAAATGTTAAAGAGTTATGTCTTTGCTGTGTTTGCACAGTCTTTTATAACTTGGAGTTTATTTAGTTACTATCACATGTAGAATTCCAATATTTGTTTTGCATATGTAATGCATCTAATGCTTCCTTTAATGGAATTTTTACAAAGATATGTAGCAGTTAAATATGCTTATAGATAATCACAAACTCCTGGTGTGTTCGTTAAAGATTACTATCATTTAATTTAAGTGCATAGGGTTCTTTTTCTGAAGCAAAACAAGATTTTCTAATTGATAAAAAGAATATATACATCCATGCATTCCCTATATTTTACGTTATCTTTGAGTCTTCAAACTCAAGTAGTTATCACAATCAAATATAGAAAAAGTACCATAGACGTTGTCCGAGTCATGCACACTGTTATTGAATGAGTACTAAGTTATTCAGGTTTCCAGTTCTACTAAACTATAGTTCTCTGAGAACCAAATTTTTCAGGTTCCCTTGAAAATTTCTGGCCTTAAAACTTCGAATGAGTTTTTCTCAGAGTGAAGTTAATGCTTCATCTTTTCTAGGTTATTAAGTTTTTGTCTTACACTACCCGTAAGAGCAGCGATAGGTACATAGAGAGGGCAATTGACTGTCTCAAAAGGTTAACCGCCTTCTGGCTGAAAATGAATACAATTACTCACCAAAAAGCAAATGACTAAAACCCTCATCTGAGGGGTTTTCAAATGCAACTGGAATGGACACGTTCAGCTGAGGAAAGACGGAATATATATAAAGAAATAAATAATACCTTCAAGAAAGGAAAGATTAAAGTGATTCATGGTTGTGTTCCAAAACAAATGTGGATTATTTGGGGGTTTGGAAGAGAACACATCATTTACTGTTATTTCTGAACTTGGTTGCCTTGAAGTTGTATTAATTTGTTTAGCTGCACGGTGGAAGGCGGGGGATGAGAGAAGGACACGGGTCCCAGTGTGGGTCAGTTCACCCCTATTTGCAGTATCATGAGGAAAGATTATTCACCACATTGAACAGAGCATTAGATATTGTTCATTGTGGGCCAAGGCCGGCTCTGTTAAAACCTTTGCTATGTACTTCCATGAAATCAGTATCAGGACACAACTGCGCGGGACCGTGTGGGAGCAAGAGAAGGAAAGTCTGAACAACATATTTTAGTAACAAGATGGAAACACAACATACTTTGAACAATAAAAACTGTTTAATTGAACTTAATGTGGTAAGCCTTGTAGCAGTTTCAAGTTAGGATATTTTTTACCCTTCGGTCATTGGTTTTGATTAATAAAAAAAATGGGATGTTGTACAAACCAAAACTTGTTCAAAAAGCAAAGCAAAGCAAAGCAAAAAAACCCCTAGCTAATTAAATTTGAGTAAGAAACACAGAGGACTTTTCTGCCCTAACCTCTGTGACTGTGTCTCAAAATCTCCAAAATCCACATGTACGAAAACCTTCTTTTGTTCCTTTTCTTCTCTTTACACTCATGCTTTCTTTAGAGGCATTCCATATTTGTAACTGTGGGGACACTGCATAACCCTGGTGTTTTTCCTACACTGTTTGATCTTTATTGCTTTAAAGCAAAGAAAGTGGAGAAAATAATTCAGGCAGCTCTTCTGTCTTTTTGCCAGACGAAAGCAGAAGAGGACCCATAAATATTTGTAAGTCATAGTAGTTGGTGGCCTTCTGGGTTTGCAGCTCAACACCCTCATGTGTGATGTGCAGGAATGCCAAGCGCTTGCAGATGCACTGCCGGCAGTAGGAGGGGTGCACTGCACGTACCTCATGTCACATAGCGCTGAGCACTCTCAAAAATTCACCTTCCCAGAGGTCCTAGCCTGGACATCCAAAATCAGCAAACCATTTTGACCTTCCTCTGTTTGTACTGTGGTTTTCCACAGTACAATTCTCACGTTACCACCCTGTCCTTGTGGTGTTGATGCGGAGATCAAATGGTTGCTCTGCACAAAACTGGAGAAATAATGAATGTGATTTGAAAGTTGGCAAGGAGTTTAGCAGGTCAGTCCTCAGCACAAGGTTCAAACAGTGCTGGTGAATGTGGTACAGCCATACAATTAACAGTGGGGCTGATATAAAATATTGACTGGCTGTACTCATTAAAGGAGTCCAGGTTGATCCGTTCACCAAACGAGTCAAGGGTGCTACAGAAATAATAGCAATCTCAGTGTAATTACAGATTGCATCAATACAGTGCAAAGAAGAGCAAAAAAGAAGGTTGCCCAGACAACCTGGCTTATGAATGCTTGACTTTGCAATATTAATGACAAATGTTAATAAATTATTAACATTTATATATTGTGTGTGGTGGGTATGAAATGTAACAGAAAGCTTATCTAACCTTTCTGTCAGGTGTGGTTTAGCAAGATAAAAACAAAGTTCAACAGCTAAGACACATGTAAGTAGAATTGACCCAGGCTTTCCTAGGACCATAAACTACCTCACCTCAGCTCCTACTAGGCCCTTAGTTTTTGAAAAAGTCTAGATTTTCAGTGCTGTTTTCTTAAGCAACAATTGACTGCAGGTGCAATGTCCATAGATTTTTGCTGAATTTGATTGAATTCACTTGTCTAGGCATAAACCACGGCAGGTAGCTCCAGTATAGACCTGCCAGCTTCAGCTCCCTTTCCCTGAGACATACACAGCCTATTCTGCCCACCAGAGCCAGCTGGGGTATCATCTGCCTCAACAAAAGTTGCAGCTCATTTGGAGCAAAGCCTTTATATCTTCTGGCTTTTAATAATAATAAAAACATTATGACTCTTTCCTATCTTTTTCCCTTCTGTTTTTGACTGATCTAAACTGACCCACAGTATTTCATACGAAATGCAAGCTTTTTCCTAAGCAAGCTTTTCTGAGCATGTGCCTTGTTGTTGTGTAAACTTGTTAACAGCTCCATCTGTTTCAGTCTTCATTTCCCAACATCATAAGGTATTCAGGAATAATAAAAGGTCATTTAGGCCTTGCAGCTTTGTTCTCTTTATCTCTGAAAGTTTTATACCCAGCCATTTCACATTCTGTCTGGTCTCTTGGGCAATATATTTTAATAAGCCTCTAATGCAGAACTTAATTATCTGAATCTGAAAATCCATGTTGCTAAGCATGCTTTCCCTCCTCTTCTTCAGACAGCTTGAAAAATACAGAGAAGTGCATAATTTTCTTAATTGCAAGTTGTTTTCTTTTGGCCATTAGGTGAACTTTAATAACGTGTTTAAAATCAAATAATTTTATATTTACATGATTGGTATTAATTATTTTGCTGCCTACCCAGCACTGTAGCCTGGAGTTTTCGCTGTGAGATGTGACTGCCCTCTCCTGCCAAGGGTTCTGGAGTGTCCAGGGTCAAAATTACCCTGTGTCCAGGGAAAACTCAGAATATAAACAAGAAAACTGGCTGTGGTGGACTAGGCTGTGGAGTCATCCAGTTCAGGGTTTCCTCTCTGGCAGTGGCTGTCAGCAAATGCCTGAGGAATGAGAGCACACCTGCAGCCTGGCACTTCTGCTCTCACCTGCACAACATCTGCATCTATGTAGATTGGCCCCAGAAGTGTGTTTCTTCCCTGTATTAGTTTAATTGCTTTTGAACCTTATTATGATTTTAGCACCTTACAATAATCATTTCCACAGATTAATTGTGAATGCATGAAAAAAATACTGCCCTTTGCCTCTTCTTAAATTGCATTAATTAAGTTATTGCATCATCCCAAACTCTTCTGTGGTTAGAAACAGCAAATAATTGCTCCCCATTAAATTTTTCTATGTTGTTCATGACTTTCCTCTGTGGCATCCCACCTCAGCCATCTCTTTCCCAAACATATTACTCACCAGCCCATTTAATCTGTCCCCACTCGAGGCTGCTCCCTATAACCAGCAGTCTTTACCTCTCCTGTACACCTCTCCTGGCACTTATATGTATCTCACATTAAATAACTACCTACTTGGTTTCTAGTGTGAGTCGTATCAGTTGAATTGTGTAAAGTCAACTCTGTGTAATACATGTAAGAAAAACTGTTCTAAAATCATGCTTTGATATTACTTCAGAGATAACTTTAGACTAGAGATCAAACCAAAGCACTAAATAGGGCCCCAGTGTGAATACATATATTTCCATGGAGCAGTACTTAGGTCTCTTTTACAGAAGACAGTTCCACAATTCCTGTTTCAGATAAATCCAAGACACACAAGGTGCAAGTGAAATGAGAGCAGGACCCTTGAATTCAGTATCTGTTCCCTTTATATGAGAAAATACAGGCTTTTCCCTCATTCACTGCTCGTTATCATGGATAAGGCACAGACAAGATCAGGAAACTCTGGATCTGTGTAACCAGGAGCAACTTACAGGAATATCCATGGAGGAGGAATAGGGAATGAAGCCTAAATTGCTTTCATGGAAACTAATTTTTGAGGTAGGCTTCTGAGGGTTTGCACTAATTATATTTGAAACATTTACTTACACCTAAAAATAGTTCAGAATCTGGATGTGTAAACCAATTATCTCTTGGAACCCAGATTTTAATTAGATGAGGGTTTATACCTCCTGTGCTGCCCACTGAGAAGAAGCTCTCAGGCTGTTCCTCCGGTAGATTTGTGGAGCAATGTTGTGAGAAATGCTGCCCACAGGCACAAGTGCTGTGTTTTCAGGCCAAACCCAGAAAATGGGTGGGTTTTGTTCATGTGTATAATTAAAGGCTCAGCCCCACACACACATGTGGAGCTCAGGGTTCCACAGTGCAAGGTGTATTGTAGGATGTTGAGGGATGGAACCAAAGTTGAGGAAAATCCTAACTCAGGGCCGGCTCTGGAGACCAGGGGATCTGTGGGATGGCTGCTGAAGGGACAGGGATTCACAATGGCTACAGGGTACCATCTGTGTGATTCTTTCCATGCCAACCTGTATGTATGTGTTGTACATGTGTGTTTGTGGTGTGGCTGTGGGACATGCTCAACCCCACTGCTGGTGGTGTCTCAGTGCATGGAGTTGCAGCAGCCTCTCACCTCCACCAGATTACTGGACTGGGAAAATTTTAAGATTTTTAAAGGTGAATTAAGAAAAAGAGCTTTTAGACAGAAAACTGCTAATTGACCCAGCAAATATTCCTTTTTTCTGTGTGTGCATTCTGCTTTTAGCTGTTGAAATTTGCTTGGCATCAAAGCATCAAGCTAATGCAGGTTCTTCAATAGAGTAGTGATGGCTCACACTTCAGTTTTCTGGTACATTTACTCAGGATTAAAGAAAATTCAGTCATTTACTGAAGATGCATTAGAAGTTAGGTCAGGTCTGCTGAAATTGTATAGATTTTATGGAATTGTCTATGATGTATTAGCTGGCCCAGACACAAAATATATTTAAAATGCAAGTACAGAGTTTTTGTTTGGCTTTGTTTCTTTTACTCTACAGCTGCACACTTAAATGTACAAACTAACATCTCCCCTAGCCTTTCTCTATATGTTCCCAGATAACTTGACTTAGGGCAATGATCAGGCTTGATATGATTGTATCAAAGTTATGATAAGTAAATTAGAAGCTACATGTTACTTTTTTCTTTTTTTTAATCAAATGAGAAACCTAAAACTGAGTGGTAATTACCACACTAACTCTACACTTTTGCTAAATTAAGGATGGTTAAATAATATATTATATTTTCTTGTGAATAATAAGAACATACTATACAATGTTATTCCTTCACCTAAAGATCTGTCTCACAGGAATCACTGGTGAAAGTTGTACTTTATGGTGAAAGTCTGGCTTGGTAGGACATCAGTCACCAGTGCAAATAGTTCTCTGCTGAGAAAATTACTCCAAAAATATAGATGCGAGAGAAGATGCATTTCAGATAACCTTATAAAATGAAGTAGGGATAAACAAGCCAGCTGGGACTCGGTGGCATTTTCTGATTTGTGTAGGTCCTGTTCCCCTCTTGTTACCAGCATGTGTGCAAACAGTGGCCATGCATTTTGTACTGATTAGCCTGACGGTTTGAAAGATTAGCTTGGTTTGACGTGTAACGGTGAATGCAATTAGGAAAATAGGACCATATGTTATAAGGACCTTAGCTGGATAATGAGAATGGAGAGAGATGAAAAGTGTGTTCCAAAGTCTCAGTGAAGTGATTCGTTTAATAAACAGAGGCTGTCAAACCTCGACTGACTAGACAGAAGGGCTGTTGCATGTAGCTATTACTGCAGAGGATTTACAGAACATGATGAGCAAATGGCAGATAATTTCACAAAGCAAAGACAAATAAGTTCACAAAGACAAAGTCATCAAGAGTGTGCTTGAACTGAAAAGAGCACTATCACTGGCACTAGTTCTCTTTAGCTACAATGCTTAGAGTTACAAATAATACATTTAAGGAGAGAGAAAACCTGCAAGATGATGGTAATTTATAAGTTGTTTGGAAAATGAAGATCAAACCGATCTGAACTTTGCACAATAATTTTTCTGCAGTGGGTCAAGTTTTTCTTATTCAAGATGTGTGATTCTGCTTAACAGATACATCGAGAAGGCTTCTTCCCTCTCCTTTGTTTGACAACATTTCCTGAGAAGTGCAAAAGCTGCCAAGAAACCCAAGAGCAACCTAGTCAGGTACAGTTAGAAAAGCTTGTCCTCAGAATCAGTCTGATCTCAAAGATTTTTACCCTGTCGTTATCTATGAAATGTCTGTATCACCTTGTTGTATAGTACCATGCCTCTTCTTTCCCTGAAATCAGAGGTGGTAGCTGCATGTATGTGCCCGTGTGAGATGCACATTCTGTAAACCTCTGGTCATATTTTTATCTCCCCAGCCACTTTTGGTTGAGCTCCACAACTTTTTCTGATTTACAGCACCGATAAATAGGCACTTTTCATCATCCTGTATTTGAGCAGCTGATTGTTCCTGTTTAACCATGACATTTGTTCCTGCTGAATAGCACCTTTATTTTTCTTTTCAGATCGACTCCACAGTTCAAGATCATTTTTATTTTTTTAAAAACCTATTTTCATATTCCAGTATGTTTGCAGTTCCCTTTTGCTTCATGCTAGGTGCAGATTTTATAATTCTGTGCTCTGACCTTCACCGGTCACTAATAAAACAAGGATTTGCAGGAATCCAAGGAAGCAGCAGCTCTCTCAGGAGCTGCTTGCCAGGTCCTCACCTTCCAACAGTCTGGCCCCTACTGCCTTCCTTCTCAGCATGGGTTTGCTGCCAGTTTTTCACTGTCCACCTTAGCAAGCTCATCTGTCATGTTGGTGTAAGAAAACTGCATGGAATAGCACCAGTCTCTTTTATTGTGATGCAGGAAAATAGTTGACACAACTCACAATGAAGAAACTTGTCACCATAATGTCACAGTTCTTGTTCTGGTTGTTACCCATTTCCCTAATATCTTGCAATGAGCTAATTCAATATTTGTTAGAATATTTTTCTGGTAAGAGAGTTTAAATTGACTGGTTTGTAAACTCTGGCTCTTCTTTTGTGTTTTGTTTTGTTTTTTATTCCCCAAGGGTTTTTGGGTTTGTGTGTTTTAAAGATCTTTGACATTTACCAGTGTTCCTTTTCCTCACCCATTTGCAATGTATTTTAGCTGACAGACTTGAAGTCAGACAGACAGACCCATAATAAAAGATTGTGTTATAAAACCTTTTCCAAACATGTTTCCAAAATGTTTCTCAGAATCTACAGGCTTCGTTTTTCAAAATATCAACAACACCGCCTTTGGGAACAGAGAAACACAAGCACCTGAGAGAACAGATAAAACCCACAGAAAATACTGGTGTGTTGCAGTATTAACCTGGTTATCTTACCAAAGGTTATCAAACGTTTTAAAGAGGCCTTTTCCCTACTCTGAGTGATTGTATTTTTTTCTCCTGTGATGCTTTCATTCCTCTTACACACAGAGAAGGCAGATTTTTTCCTAATTGTTCCCTAATTAAAAACAAAACACAATAAAAAGATTTCTAATAAAATAATGACTACTATTTGGGGCCATCAGCTCTCCCAGCTAGTCATTAATCCCAAGGAAATGAGCCAGGCTTGATTTTTATTACTAAAATATATGGCTAATTTAATTTAGAGCTTCCTAGAAACAGATTTCTTGAATGTATTCTCACCCTTCTGGTCCACCTAAGAAACTTTGCATTAATTTATCCATCTACAAATTAAAAGATTCTCGTAATAAAGAAATTTAGGGCGTTACTCAGGAAAGTAAGACAGGTAAAATTTAAACCAGCAATGGAAATAGCAAATTCAGTTTTGGTTGGGGCCATAACAAAGGGGTTGCTCCAAACAGAACAGGTGTCCAGAGGAGGGAAGCAAGTCACAAAAACACCACGGTGAAGCCTTCTGTCTGTGCTTCCAGCCATAACTTATTCATGTATCTGAAAGCTTATGGGCAGGTCGTCTCATTTTTTAATAAATATTTTAAATATTTATATTTTTATTCATTATTAGTATCTTACTGCTAAATCATGTTAATGTAGAGAGTTAAAAATTGCAGTTATATAATGGTATTGAGGATAGTTCTTTATATAATTAATTTGAAACATTTATCCATTATTACTGAGATGCAGAAAGAATTTCACCAATATCAATGAGACTCTTTATATGTGAATGGCTATTGAACCTGGAGAGTTTGTCTATGATGAAATAAGAAACAATTAAGAAAAAAAATGCATGTCAGCCACTTCAGAAATGTTTTCAATGCTTGAGAGGTAGTGCAATATTCTAAATATTTAACCAGTTGCAGAGTATAGTATGAATAGTATTCTGGAAAGACAAGGACACCAAAACTGCTTTTTTGTAATAATATGAGCACAGATTCAACACTGAAGTATTTGAGACCTGATAAGTTCTTTACTTTAAAAGTCTGTAAGAAAAAAACAGCCAACATTGTCTCCAGTTTCAGTTTAAATAGTTTAATACTGTCTCAATGAGTAGTGAGACTGTAATATGCTATACAAATGAGAAAAAAGATACAGCAAACCATGAGATGAAAATGTTTTATTTCAGTCTTCTGAGTGATTAGAAGATTCTTCTGTCTTCTTAGAGCTTTATTTTGTCAAGCTGGAAATAAGTCTAAAGAGATCAGGATTTAACAGATGGGTTGTGAAATTGATATAACATGAACTGTACCTCTGGTAGACTCTATGCCCTTCCTTTCATGATTGTCACCTCTTAAATATATGTGACAGCAGTAGTCCTGAATTTGGCCTGTGTTTTGCAGCTGGAAGTGCTGTGTTACGAACAAGCTTCACAGCTCGGTGGAAACCCTGACCTCACTGTCATCCATAGTTATGTGTTCAGTGACTTCACCAGCTCTCACTCTTAGAAAGACTTAAAAAAAAAAAAAAAAAAGGCAAATGACTGAGAACCCCTCAAAACTCTTTTAGGTCTCTGGGCAGTAATTTCCAATGTGTTATTGGATTTAAGGCCAGGCTGGATGGGAGCAATCTGGTCCAGTGGAAGGTGTCCCTGCATGGTAGGGGGTTGGACTAGATGATCTTTACAAGGTCACTTCCAACCCAAACCATTCCATAATTCTATGGTTTATGTACTTCAGGTGTAGCTATAGTGCCCCAATGTCCTTCTTGTACTGACACCCCAGTACAGTCCTGAGGTTTCAGTGGGACACACAGGTGACCACTTTGAGCCAGCAGTACAGCATGACTGTCCCACAGGGCTCCCCAAGCCCCTGTACTGTCCCAGTTAACCAGGGTAAAGGTATATCCTCCATCTGTTTAGCTCCTAAAGTTGCACTTTTATATCAGCAGTATGTTTACAGCAGCATAATTGCCTCCATAAACAACAGTGCTGTGTCGACAAGGTCCAAGGATTCTCACAAAAATTGGTTTTGCTGTATCCTTGATGCATTTCATATACTGTAGTTCTTTTATTATGTTTCTTCTCTCCAAAATGATAGCTTTTGGGTTTTTATGATACATATTTGATGATGTTAGCTGATTAATTTGAACTTCTTTGGCTGATGTTGCCATGGACGTGCAGTGGAGCTGATGCCTCTCCTGCACTCTTCCTCAGCAAACAGCAAGGATATTTGACTACCAAGTTACCAAATGATGAATGTAAAGTGTCAGCCAGGAAAAACTTAATATTACAACAGGAAGACTGTGAATATAAGATCACATCAGAGTTACTTTAGCTTACTGGTGATTAGCAGTAAGGAAATAAGGAAAATACCAGGTTTTGTGGTAAAATCCACCTGCCTCTAAGTCATCATCTAAAGCAAAACACAAACTATCCTTGCTAAGCTGTCTTAAATCAGTATTTCTTGTATATTTTAGAGAAGTAACTTTTAAAATTGCTGCTGTATCTGTGCTCTCACTGCACAGTAAGACATGCTGAGAATTCCACTTCTAAATTCAGGTCAACTCAGGGTCCTGTCACACAATGTAACACAGAATAAATAACTGCAGGAGGTTTTTCAATACTATTGTTGCACACAGTGTCATGTTTTCCACATTTGCAAACAATCGATTATTGTATTCAGCTCTTCAGGGAAACGTGCTTGGTATTATCAGAAAAAGAAAAATTACAGACACTACTAACGTGGAAAAGCAGCCTGTGAGGCCAACATGAGTGACACAAACAAAACCACAGAGAGATCTGAAATACTCTCTAGGTACACAAGAGGTACACAGCAGGAGGAGCAGCTGTTCTCCCTTTGACAATTCCCATTTCACTCCTGGTTTTTTTGTGAGCCCCACTGCAAACTTCTGACCCAAACCACGCTGAAGTTAAAGGAAAGTTTTCTATGGGCTTCACTTTGTTGCTGACTATCACAGAAAAGTTTGGTGCTGAGGAACGGTGTGTTTCAGTCAGTGCATTAAAGCATGCATCATTATATTTGGGTTATTTATTTTGTTGCTTTGAATATCAAGTAAGAAACTGGTAAGTCAAGCTGTCTGCAGGGCCCCAATGAAAAGAGAACACTTCAGAGAAATGTTGTTTTGATGGACAGAGAAATTGCTGGATGCCTCAGGCTACTGATGTACCCAGCACCCAGATCACATGTGAGATGGGGGATCTTTGCACAGCGCAGTCCCATTTGTAATTAGTCAGTGAAGGGGTATTGTTTTCTGCCTTCCTTGTATGTACAGAGTCATTTCTGCCTTGCTGATGACTGTAAACATCATTCTAAGCACTATTTTATGATCCCTGTAGGAATAACAATGTAAACAGCGTAATTATGTTCACCTTTGAGGCATATCTAGAAACTTTGTTCTTCCAGAAGAGTGATAACAGAAATGAGTACTGTTGACAAGGTAAACAGAGAGCCACCACAACCTGCTTGTTAGAGACAGCTAATGCTTGAGGGAACTACACACTCAACACCATGAAAAAGAGTTTTATACAGTTATCTTGAGATTTATCCATAAATGCATTGCTACATGGGAAAAAATATTGAAAGCAATACATTTTGAGTCCTTTCTTCTGAAGAAGAAAGTATGAATACATGCTATGAGTAAACCATATTTCTCTAGATAATTCTTCTGAGTACCATAGATCACATGCATATTCGTGTCTATTTTCACCCACACTTTTACAGCACTGGCAGGGTTCCTCCAGGGTCGATCTGCACTTGGAAGACACACACTATCTTCGAACTTCAGCATTTCTTTGTCTAAACAGTGTATAGCAAAGCATCCTGCTTTAGACTCTCAGGTTGTTAGCTCTTCACGGTGAGGACTCCTCAGAAATTTTTCTTATCCCTTGGACTCTTCAGTGTAACACAATCGTATCCTTTTTCACAACTGCAGGCATTTTCAAGGGGTTTTGACACTGAAGATAAACAGGTAGATATGATTAGGGGCTACAGAGCATAATTTAACCAATTGCTTTAGATTTAAGTACCATAAAACAGAAAGATCAGGGTGTGGGGAAGAAAAATGTCTACAATTCTGAGAAAATTCTCTACAGATTTCTCAGTTTCTGTACCAAGTCTGAACAATTCTTTGAGTTCTGTCTGGAGAGACTGAAAGGCTCCTGAGTCCTTAAACATGGCTTTTATTCCGTTGCTCACAGTTTCTGTCTTCCACAGCTCAGAGCTCATCTGAACAGCAGACACTGGACTGCAAAAGCCAGTTCCTTCCTCCAGCTCCTGGAGTCTCCTGCAAGTTAGTGCTTTTTTTAAGCTGTCCTTTTCTTCTCTGGCTTTTGGGAAAAGAGCTAACATCTGTCGTCTTTTTTACATGTGAGTCTGCTCCTCTGCAAATCTGAGTGCTTTGAAAAATCAATATTGGATGGACTGGTTTCTCGATGTTATGCAGCAAGGTATCATCCTGGTTTGAATAGAAATCCTAATATCTGCATGACCCTCCATTTTTATATTAATTTGAGTTAATTGCACAGGTGGCATGTTCCTATTGACAGACCTGGGAATGAATGATGGATGCCAAAAAACACAGAGGCATTCATGATGCACTAGTTTCACAGCACTGAAGACAGTTTCATAACTTAAGACAAATTCTACAAATAGATGCACCTGCTTATCTGCAGATGGAGAATATAAAGTGTATTATTACTGTGAAACTTCTGAATGCAATTTATGTATTTGGCTTACTCATAAATTATATTCACAGGTTTAGAAGAAGTATCTCCAACTTTCTGCTGCAGAGAGAGTTATTCTCAGCTTTTAAATACTGCTTTTCAGCAGATTAGTCCTGCCTGTAAGACATCATAAGGTAATAAAGGTACATTTTCCACCTAACTGCATTTGGGGATGGAAAATACCTAATGATAACAATAACAACAATTCTTGGCATTATTATAGCAACATTCATCCAAAGATCTCCAAATGCTTTCCAATAAGTAATTAATTAGGCCTCACAGCACCCTGGAGAGTTAATTACAAATTATCAAGCATAATCTCAAACTACTTCCATTGAAACTATTCTTGTACTCTTTTCAGAGGAAAACAAAATATGCTGGCTATAATGCTATGACCTTTCTCTCCTCTGCTTCATTTTGAAAATGTAATTAGATGAGAATTTGAATGTACCTAGTTTTAGGGAAAGATAATATAATCACAGCTGACCAAAAAACTCATTACAATTTTCAGTTTCTTCAGTGAGGTGATACGTTTTAATATTTCTCTGTTTAAGAAAACAGCAGCAGCAACAACAACACAATACAAACTGCTAAGTATTCCAGTGAAATTCCAGGGAGATTCTAAATTTTGGTTGTCCATCTGTTCTTCTTCCACAAGGGTGATGGTTTTGATCCAGACTTTAGTTCTGACGCAGCAAGAAGAGCAGGACAGGTCTGTGCTGCCTCCAGACTGAGTGTTCCTCCTGGGATGCAGCAAACTCTGCTAATCCAAATAGTATAATTTGGTTTTGAGAAGGTACTTTTCAGAGCATGTTGTGTCCCAGGGAATATCAGAAGGGAAGAATAGTATTTCATCTCACGTTTTCAAAGTGGCCCAGAGTATATTAACTCAAACACATATGTAGAGTTAGTGCTTTAAGCTGGCCTTTGGAATAAATTAAATTCCAGCTCTCAGTAAAATAGAAATAAAAATGGGAGGAGGCAAAGGAAGGAAAAGACTGAAATCTAAAACAATGACCCAAAACTGCATAACTAGAAATTTCCTGGATTTCCAAAAACAAGGAGATAAGATATACCTTCTGCCCATCAGAGACCTGAAGCTGTGGTTTTACCTTCATCTCATATAATCATAGAACTAATTAAGCCCCCTTCTATTTATGGTAGATTATATCTTTTGTTATACCATAGTTACTGGCTTGTTTTTGATATAAGGTGAAACTAGTTTACTTGGATAATTATCTGAGGGCAGAGATTTCTCTTTTTTCATATACTAATTTTTGAAAAGAAATGAAAAAAGAGAATAATGATGCTCTTGTTTGCAAGGATATAAACCCTGTGGAAAATTTGCCATCTGAAAAGGTTCCAATATTTTAGCAGTGAAAATATAGTTCATGTTCATAGGAAGTAGGTACAAGGATCACACAGGAGTTTCAAAAGCTATTGTGATTAATATGTGAAATCAACAGTGAAGCCTATTTTTTGTCCCTCTAGCATAGAAGTCTAAAAGCAGTGATGAGAGGAAAAACTGGGACTGTGGAAGCCAATTGAAAGTTTCTCTTCCCTACTTGCTGTTGTGGTGGGATATTTATGTGTAAGCAGTAAATATTTAAACACGCATATGACACACCAGAGTAGTACAAAGTGCATGAGGTACCTTCCATTTTTTTTTCTTTTTTTTTTTAAATTCTAGAGGAAAGTAATTAATAAAAAAATAAAAGGTTTATGAAATTTCATAAGGTCTACCAGAGGGAATTACCCTCCTAGTAAATTTACAAGCAAATAAAACTAACATTTGGGAAAATAATTGAGGACTCTGTGTTGTAAATATATGTTTATGGTTCATTTTGTACCACTGCTTTATCCCATCAAAGAGGACAGCTGATTTTCTGAAAGCATTAATTTATTAAGCATCCATTGTCTCGTATTTTATTTCCGTATCTGCACATAAAATCCCAAAGTCAACAGCTTCATCCAGATGTGAAAGATAATTTGATCCCAGAAGTGATTCCAAAGTATAACAGAAATGAATGTTATTTGTCTGTACACTTAAAAAAGTGTAAAGAAACTAACGAGAAAGGATGTGGAGTTTGAATTCAGTTTGATTAAAGCTTCAAACATTGATTGGGTCCAGAAGATAATTTAGAGGCATACACAGAGAAGTTTAGGCCTGGTGAAGGCATAATGAGGAGAAGAAAGCCCCAAGAAAAAGCAGAACTGATATAATTATATAAGGGAATAAGGTTGATGGTATGTGTTGTAAAATGCCCAGATGCAAATAAGCACAGTAACTGTTCAAGCATTCTCTTCTTCAAACAAAAGAAGATGTATGGTGAGAAACAAGGATTTGTAATTGCACTGTGGGACAGAATTGAATTGAAGAGTCTTCTTACAAACACGAGAAACCGTGGCTGTTAAGCAACCCATTCTAGCACAGATTCATCCATCTCCTGGAAATGAATGCTTGATTGGCAGCCCTTCCTATCGAAATATTGAGTGAGGAAAATCTATCTGCTCAGCTGTGTGTACAACTCAGCAGAAGCTGCACAGGGAGAACAAGGATGATTTTATCTGCTGCTCTGGGACACAGCAGTTCTATGTTTATTTACGGTGGATTGAACCAATTAGAGCATCTTGGACAAAGCTTTCTCTGGTTTATGTTTACCGCGACTTTTCATAAGAGTAATGTTCTTCCGTGTCAGAGATGGGCTAATACTCGATATTTAGGGGAAGCTTAGGTGATGAATTCTCCTTTAATATTAGTCTTGCAAAGAACACTGAAGTGAGTCAATATAGTGTTAATCTTTTGCCAGCAAATTTCTTAATTTCCTTATAGAATTTAAGCCACTCATCATTTTGCTACAATTTGTCGGATAAAAAGTGGTAATTATTAATAATATATAATACATTGCAGATTCAATACAAAGCAAAATATCTACTATGGGAACTCAAAAAGGAAGCTAAAATCTTATATATGCACTTTCTTGCAATGTAATGAAACCAAAAAATTACATGTACTGTCAAGATGAAATAAAAATAATGTTCACCGACTAACACTTCTATTTGTTTTAAAAATATACATCATCTACATAATTTATATAAAGCTATTTAGGCTCTACCCATCATTAAAGGGCTGAACTGTGTCTGTATCTCAAGCATATAATTTCAAATGGGGCCCACCTCACTTTTAGCTGCCCCAGGTATAACTGTCCACATGTTGTGCAGAGCACACAGGCAGCTGGCTAAGGGGAATGCACAAGGGTCTGGGCAAGTCCCCAAGGTGGGAATGCCAAAATGACAGAGGGAGCTGTGGTTTGGCTGGAAGATGAGCACCCATTTCCAAAGAAGGGTCCCAAAACATCTTTCTTGGAACTACAGACATAGAGTACAGCAATACCTGGGTAAGGTAAAAAATCTGAGCTCCAATGACCCAGAGTGATGAAGAGGAAAAGTCAGTGACTGGTTGCAACTTGGGTCATGTTAATTTTGGATTTTTTTTTAATAATTTAACAATGAAAATACAAGATCTGTGGAAAACATCTTTCTGCAGCCAAATCAATCTAAATGTAAGCTTAGTGCTCTTATTTTTTTGTGTGTTCTGTAACTCTTAGGGTACCCTGTTAATATTTAGCCTTTATTTGCTTCATGAGTGATTCTGCCGTGGAAAGAGGATGGTCTAGTGGCATTTCCAGAGTATGACTCTTCCTGGGAAAGGCGGCGATGTGCGAACTTATTGACATCAGCGTAAAGGATAAATAGGTCAGTCAAGGTGTGTTTCTCTGTTCATATCATTACAATATTTTTTCCCTGAGCCCTCATGTGAATCCCAAACCACATTAAACCTTCTTTCAGTGAAGTTCTGTTTAAAAATGAGAGCATGAGCTTATTAAAAAGTTCACCCAGAGAACATAGACTATTGATTATTTTTAAATGGAGGAAAGTTGAATTCTAGTAGCTGTAACAGAAAAAGATGCTTCATGTATGTAAAAGCCATGGCAGAGTCTTTCCTTGGGCATGACCCTGTCCAGGCAGAGGCAGAAGAGTCCAGCTCAGAGCAGAATTTATCTGCACTGGACTTGAGGGACAGCAGAAGGCATTTCTTTCTTTTACTTCTGCTTCCTATGGAGATGGGAAAACTGGGTGTTTCTGAGCATAAAGTGTTTGACAGTGACAACGGAAACCTGGATAATGTGGAATAGTGTCCTTTTTTTTTGACAATGAGTCTTTCTCAAAATATTTTATGTGTTCAAAGATATACGGAGAAAGCAAGTTGACCTTTTTGTTAATGTAATTATATGAGAAGAGAGGTAATCAGCTGTTTCTATGCACTCTGATAATGAACTACAAGCTGTGAGAAATCTGCTAGCATAATAATAAGAAAGATGCACAATAAGCACCAAGTGTGATTAATTATCTGAGTACATTTGTATCCAATTTAGCATCAAAGAGTGACACGATCAGAATATTTGGTCTGTCTGGAGCCTGGAACAGAAGTATGAATGAAAGTGCACTCAAGTGCATTCTGGCAAATGCTGCAGTTAACGTATTTGGTTTAGAATAGAAAGCCTTGGAGGCAATTAGTAAATGAAGTTGTGATAGCAGTATGTGCATGACTGCCATTATTGTTAATGGTGAACATGTGCTTAACACTCTGAGCTCTCTACCAAAACTTTATTGAAGCAGTTGCAAAAAGATGTCCAAAGTGCTGCAGAACTGAAGTAAAACCGACTGCTAATGTCAACTAATGTGTGCAATAAAATCTGTGGCAAGGGAACACACTGGTTAGGTGATGTTTTGATGTTTTCCAGAATCTCATCGTTAGAAAATAATTACTAATCTTGAAAACTCAGTCAGCAGACATTGCTCTAGACAGAGCACAACCTGCTTTGTGAAGTAACTAAATAAATCTAAAGTACCTTCATACAAGTCAGACTTCTACAACCGTAAAACTGGTGAGAAAATAGGCTTCAGTCATTTCTCAGAACAGCAGCATGTTGATGCATCCTTATGTCTCTGATTTGCATGCAATCAAAGTCTAAAATTCATTGTCCTCTAATTTCTACTTACTGCTATGGACAGATCTTTTTAAAATCCAAGCATATTGTTGAAGAAGGGCAAAACTAAGAAATGGCAGAGCTCAGAGTGAAAATTTTGAAATTTGAGGGGAAGGTCAAGAGGGTTTTGCAATAACAAATAACTGCAGGATGCAACATATTACAAATCTGTGTTAATTTGCCTGTCTTTAAAAGGGTGGGGTTTTTTTTAAGGCTTCTGGTGTTATACCTTGCTGAAAAATAAATTATGATTGTCACTTCTTAGACAGTGGCAATTACTCTGTAATTTATTCTGCTACTTTAGGAGACCCCAAGCTGCTTCCCTGTCCTGCTCAGGGCTTATTCCTTCAGCCCAAATCCTTGAGGTCCAAAGCTTGGTCAACAGGCAGCTCTGAAACTCGATGTGGTAACCATGGCGAACAGGCACCTGAGGCAAGTTACTACCATTATTCTGTATCCTTGAAAACAAAACCCTAGAGAAACTATTTATTAGGTTTTACTGAAAATAGCAAGCAGCAGAAAGAAGTTAGGATAAGGGAAGAATTATAACCAGAATGGCTTTCCTAATGGAGCATTCAATACTTGGAAGCGTGGCTAAAAAAACCCAAACCTTGTTGCCGTTCCTATTTATTTGCCCAGAACCTACTATTTCAGAGTTATTCCTTGTGATCAATACCAGCTTCAAGACCCATAGAGTAAATCCAGGTGACTGGTGTTCAAAGTCTTGTTAAATGGTTGGGAGGGGGGTTTTTTTCTGGCTGTTCCTCAGTGTGCAAGCCCAAGCTCTGCAGCAGCTGTGATAAGAAGAGGAGTGATGAATGCAGGGAATGGCTGGGGCTCTGCACACTGTTGAATGGGGAAAGGAAAACAGAAAGCAGAGAGGAAATTTGTTGTGCATGGCTGTAACGAATGCGTGGCACAAAGATGTAATTAAAAGAAGAACAGTTTAGCAAAGGAATAAAGGTATAGAATGTATCTTCACAAAATAAACAAGCAAGACATTTGCATAAAGATCACATCCCCATGGACATCTACTCGCTACTTCTGTGCAAAAACATGCTCTAGAGTGAAACAACAAATAGTAGAATGTGTTTTGTGAATGCTCTCAAGTCTCATCTCTATGTTTTTGAAAATAGATGCTCTCGTGGAACAGTCTGCATGTCCACCTCACGTGGGATACCTAACAGTTGCATGAAGTACATAATGTGACTGAATAAAGATATTTCCAGATTATAAAGCTGAGCTTTTTTCTAAATGCTGAAACACAGTTAGTTAAGGAAACAGCAGTTTATGTACAAGAGGAAAGAAGTAGTTTGGAGCAAAAGCAAAGCTCTACAAGATGTTTAACAATTGTTCATTGTTGTTGCAGGTGATGTGCATATACAAATGTAAATACTGCCAGAAAACATTCACCTGAAGTACTTCCACACACACAACTCACAGACTGGGCTCACAAAGAAAAATATTTACTGAAAGCACAAAGAGACTTTATAACTCCTCTGAGTTCAGCATATTAGCATTCAAAAAAAAAGGCGTTTCTTTAAGTTGGAGGAACGAGTATTTTAATAATGATGATTTACCCAATACTTATTCAACATTTCTATGCATGTACCTTATTATTCATGGTTTATTAAACTGGTTAAAGTGGTCAACAGGCACTGCAAATGCATTTACTTTAATGTTGCATGTTACATTAGAAATGGCTGGATAAACATATCTAAGACATTTAGCAGTGTGAAGTGCAAACCTAACATTCAAGTAAATGGGTTTTTAATAGTGGTTGATGTGTTATGACTATGCTGTGCCATAAATGTTTTGCATACATTTTTGAGGTATTTACACATTGCTACATTCCATCTTTATTACTCTTGCATTTATTAAATTATATAAACAAACATTAAAATAAATGTAACAGTCAAGTGTAAAGTTCCCTCTCAGATCTGCACAGCAGATACCAGTTTGGATATTCCAATACTGTTAAGTTTTCAGGACTCTCACTGAAATCAGTAAGATCAAAACTACAGTTCAAAGGAGCAGCTGAGGTGTTGGCATGTTTGTCTGAGTTCTGTTGATACAAAAATCCAGAATGGCATATTTGCCTTATTACCGTACATTCTCAGTGAAGTAAGATAAAGTAGAACTTAAATGTATTAAAGACCAGTTCTTGAAGGTTGTCAAACAGCTTATGCTGAGATATTTCATTAGATCTAGACTTGTTTATAGGCAATATGGGAACCATATCTGTAGTGAGAATTGTATGTTTAAGTCAAGGTTGTCTGACAGTTCCCATAATCAACCTTTAATGTTCGGTTGCTTATAACTCTCCACACTTATGTTTGCTTTTGGCTACGTAATTTAAGCCATTATTTGGGATTTATTCTCCTGCTATATCTATGAGAACATGTTATTTGACAGCAGACCCTCTTGTACCAGGGGTGCTTTTTGCTGACTTGGTAATAAAAGCTTCCTTAATGGGGAACTCTTTGCAAACCTTGGTGTGTGTCCCCAGTTTGGCACAGTTGCAGAGCTTTGCATTTGGTGTGCACAGTCCTTACTCTCACTGCTCCCACTGAGAGGTGACTCAGCCTGCTTGTGTTTCTAGTGGAAGGTGTCCCTGCCCCTGGCAGAGATGTTGGAGTGAGATGATCTTTAAGGTCCCTTTCATCTCAAATCATTCTCTGATTCTATATTGGGTTTCCAGCTGCTGGAGAAGTCATATCTCCTTGCACTGTGGGGTTTCTGCCACAACAAGGCCCAAGCTGATAACAAAATTCTGTCTCATCCTTGCTTTTGGCTGTGCTGTTGCCAGAGGCAGGGAGGGGATAAGAAAACATATTGGACTCAAATGATAAAGGGTAAGGAATAAGAAGGGTGAAAAGAAGGGAAATGAAGGAGTGGGACCAAATGAGATGATAGGAAATGGATGGGATATGAGCTGAAAGTAAAAGTAAGAGAGATAATGAGAATATTAGGAGCCATAAGAATAAGGGACAGGAGTGATGATGATGATGATGCTAAAGAGGGGACTTGAATCAGTGCAGGGGCACTAGTCAGAGAAGCAGTGGGGGAGGACATAAGGAAAATAGCAGCAAGCAGAAGGAGTAAGGGGAAAGGGAATTGAAATTGAGAAGTGAGTTAGATCCTCATAAACCAGCCGACCACCAACGCACCTGGCTTAGCTGTGTTTGTTGAATGGATCATTTACTATCCAGTGCACTGCTGGTGAGAGCCCTTCTGGTAATACGTGGTCCTGTGCCTATATATTGTGTACAGCTATGCAGTGGGTTGTAAAGCAAGTGCACAAAGAGGGCACCAGAGTTCATAACTCCTTTAGTGTTTGGCAGTCACTCTAAACATGCTCTTGAGACATGAAAGCACACTTCTGGAGAAGGTCGGTCACAAGATGTCCCTCTCAGATGTGTCCCAGTGGCTCTATGCCTTTGCTTTTATGTGTCTGCAGTGAAGAAGATGAATCTGAGTAATTCAGTTCTGGAATGGATGTGTTGGGAAAAGGTCTCTCTCTGTGCTATGCAGTGGAGCCTGCAGTGAGCCTTGGCTCAGAAAGCAGGCTGGGATGAAGGAAAAGACTCATCAGGTATGCCCCAGAGGGTAACAAGACCTGTTTCCCTTCTGTTGTCACCAGGGGGAAGAGGGGTGTTGGTTAAATGGGTAGTTTTTGGAAGCTCCCTCATTTTTAATTCCCATCTGGGGAGTGATTGGGAAATGCTGAAATCACCAAAATCACCAGTTTGCAAAGAAAATAGTGTGCTATGCATCAGGTGGCTGAGATAGGGAGGTCTTATGCCTGGAATTGGGAGTGTCCAAGTTTCTGTTGCATAAATGAGAAAACAGGTCTCTTTAACTGGACAGAAGGCAATCATTTTCATGATTTTACATACCATAAAATCTCTTATGGCATTAACTACAGTCTGACTTTCCTTAAATGAAAATTTCTTCTCAACACCTTGTAATATTTCCAACCTGGGAGGAGACCTATTGAAAAATTAATATTAGAGCATTTCAACACTGTTCACATCTCTGTTTAGCTCCAAATTATATGATTCTTGAATTAGCTACTGTCTGTTTTCGGTAGTTTTCCATTACAAGGGGTCAGGCACCAGAGGAAATAGTTTTCTAAACCAGAAAGGAATATTAAATGACACAGCTGATAAGTATGAACAGTGGTGCAGAAGATTTATTGAGTAATGTGTTAGGTTGATAAATGATAACATTTATTTGCAATTTGAGGATGTGACCCAAATGACACTCATTAGCTCAGCTTGTGTAGAACCGATTAGTTTTGTAAATGTATTATTTGTCTGGTGCTATTGGAAGGAGAGTCTGCTTTAATTGATTGGAAATCTGTTTTATTTCAGTGAATATTATGTATTCTGGTTTTAATTGTATTCTGGTTTTTTCATCCTGAATGTCAGGGATATTACAGTCTATTACTTGAGCCGTGGAGTGCTTGGCATCTTGCTAGAAGGCTGCAGTGAGTGCATTAATCCAGACATAGAGGGACTGTAATAAAGCAAGATTTCTATTACCCTCTGGGCTTCTTAGGAGGGCACTGGGAGGGAAATGAGGAGGCAGCTGGCTCACAGACAGGTTGCCCTCCTTCTACTGGTAGGGCTTGAACAACATATGTTTAGCTTTGCAAAAAGTTCATGGATTTAAGAGCATGATTCCAATTCCATGGAGCTTTTTGCCGGTGCCTATCACCAGTGCCAGGTGAGGACACTGAGGAAATGTCTCAGGCTCTCTTCTTGACTCCCAGCTGTAAAGTGGAAGGGTTTGGAAAACCTGAGAAAAAATTTTTATGTTCCAGCCTCTTCTGCAAAAGTCTAGTGGATGTTAAACAACTACAAATTTCCATAGGTCTTTCTGTTCCAGGAAATGGAATAGAAAATGGTACCTTTACCTTAGGAAAATTCAAAAAAACCTAGAGAAAGTCATAAGGTTTCTGTGAGTTGTGTCTGTACAATAGTGTGAATTAAACAACAGCCTTGAAATGTATCTTAAAGAGAAACACTCGGCCTGTTGAAATGAGGAAAAAGTTTGTTTCCATGAAGATATTGATGTGAAACTCTTCAGAGAGGAAGGCTTACATGTTGTTGAAATATTTCATTGCAACCTTTTCTAAACCCATTTATGTGTTTTCTGAAGGCTGGAAATGAGTTTTGTTTTTGTACTTTGTTACCCCTTACTGCAGTGTAAACATAAGAAAATCAAAACTGAAATGAAACCAGAGAAAAATGAAAATTTTGACGGATCTATGAGAACTCTCTCAGTCTCACAGCCCTCTTGTAATATGGGGTGAGATCTCAGCCCTCACCCACACCTGGTAGCTACAAATGTGCCAGACTGAAAAAACTGTGGTGAGACCAGAAATCTACTTCCTGCTGGGTTGTCACAAAGGTCAAGGTGATCATGGATGATTGTTTCATTTATTCTCAGCTAATTTCTGCTTCATACAAATAGGTTGTAATTTACTGGAGAGAAGAGACAAAAATGAAAGCTGCCCATTTGTTTCAATAGGTGCTTTGTTTATTATATCATTAAGGAAGATGGTAATATTTCCTAAATCTCAAAACAAAAACCGAATTGGCATTTTTTTTCTTGGTGTCCAGGTTTTCTAGAATACCCCAGACTAACTTTAGTGAGGAAAGTCTGCAAACAACATAACACAAGAAATAAGTAATTAGGTTCAATGGCTCCTGAGAAGTTCTTCTGAAAGCTGGAAATACAATGTTGGATGGCTTTTGTTCTAGGAGAATGAGCACTTCCTTCCTAAAAAAGAAACGTTTCTCTCATGAGAAGAATTTTCTCTTCCTAGGAAATACTGCGAATTATATAACTCTCCTAGGCAGAGCTGATACCTTTTGTTTGGCAGCATAGGATCCGCGTTCATGTCCTTGTACTGCCGTTCCTCCCCATCTTCCAGGGATTATTGACCACTGTGCAGAAAAGAGACTTTTAGATTCTATTCTTTGCACCTTACAGTGTACTCCTGGGAAAAGGGACCTTTTCTCATGCATCCCTGTTTCCTATCCAGGCTATCAGTCTGCTGGTTACTTCAGGGAAGGCATTTTTCGTCCTGATCAGAAACTGCAGCAAAAAAAGTATTTCCTGCCAAAAGGCCTTGCTCAGCCAGCGTTTTCTACCAAAAGTGGTTCAGCTGTGATGAATGATTCTTCACTGATGGCAATTCAGTTTGTCAAAAACATTCCCAGATGTGGCAGGTCCTGGCACAGCCCCTTGTTTGTTTGTGCAGTCAGTGCTCAGGGTGGGGTGATGGCAGTGGCTCTGCTCGAGGCGGGACAGCACAGCTCTGGCTGTGTGAGTCCTGAGTCTGTGCATGCACCAGTCACCTACAGCCTTCTAACGTGAGACAAACACACGAGCAGCCTGATTTTTTCACAAAAATAGCTTTATAAAGCTGCACTATAACTTTCTATGCTTACCTTTTTTTCTTCGATATAGATTTCAGAGCCATCTTAAGGTGAGACACAAACATTTTCCTGTCTCTTCATATTCTCATGTTATTCTCAGCACCTTTTAAACACTTTTTTCCTGGGTGTGATTTTTATTTCCTTCAAAAAACCACATCTTTCTTCATGCAGTTGTGAGACACTAAACCCACAGAGCTCACGGATAGGACAGTGCTATTGCAGGTGCTGCAAAAGGCATGTGTGTGGAGCTCTGCAGGCTTTCCATACTTTGTGATATAAATCCTGGCATCGGGGTTTGTGCCAAAGTTTTGCTCAAGTAAAGCATGAGAAGACAAACATACATAATCTCGGGAAATCTGGCCAGTGCTGCCATCTCCAGGGTGGGTTGCCTAAACTACATCTCGTTTTCGCTCCTGAAGCAAAGACAGGCTTTAAGTCCATTTCTACCCTGGTTATTTTCTTGGATGTTGGGAATCTGTATGAAAAGCACAGCACCAGATGATACTTAAATGATGTTTTATAAATTAGCATAGAAACGTGTTTAATCTGGATTTAAATTTCCTGGAACAAATATTTGTTTGTCTGCTACTTTAACCAAACACATCATGCAGACAGATCTTTGGAGCAGAAAATGCTTTGAATGAGAACATAAACCCGCTCACAAGTACAGAGCTGCTACTTGTGCCTCCATAATGACATTATCCCTTTTGTTGTTCACACATTATCATTTGCAGTGCAAAATAAATATGCATGGTAGAACTGTTAATGAATATCACTTGGATGCAGTTTCAGGAATAGATCTTAGACATGCTTCGGAGGATGTGAGAAAGTGTAGCTCTGTTCTCATAGGATCAGCCAGACTTGAGCAAATCAAGCCAATGATGGCATTTTTTTTCCTGATAACTATCATTTTTTTGCTAGTTCCTGCCTGCCAATATAAAAAAAAAAAATTCCTTGTGGTGTTTTATATGTTGCATGATCCTTTTCTGCAGAGAAAATTTTCCCATCTTTATAGAAACACCCAAATAGGATGTACAGCAGCCAAGCAAAGCAGCTGCAGCTCACACATAGATGGAATTACAGCTGGAAACAAACCCTTTTAAGTGATACACAGTGCATGTTCTAGGTGCTGACCTTGCAGCAAATGATGGCAATACAGGCATTAGCCCACTATCTTTCTTGCACTTGTGTGACCTTGTCCCTGCTGTGGCTGCTCCTGATCATGATACTGAGCACCAGCTCTAGCACTCTGTGTCTGACAATTCCTGTCATATCTGCCTCCAAAAATCAACGTCAAAATCTTCTTATTTATACAACTGTGGTAAATAACACACCCCACCCCAATTACTTTTTTCTTCCCTTGCAAGTTGAAAATATTATTGTCTTTTCTTGGTGCAGAGTATGCCAGCTCCATGAGACTGTAGACAGTACTAAAAATAAATGCAGCATTTCCCCAGGATTCTCTGCTCATGTTTGCCACATAACTCAGGGACATAGAAATTAATATTGCTAAACACTGACAGGAGGGACATAGCCACTTCATTACTAGCCCACAGACAGAACTGGAAGAACTGGCTATAATTATTTAATGCTGCAGCACAATCCAGGGGTTCAGTGTTTCACAGTTTCTTCTCACTAATCAGTCTAAACCAAAAAAATGCCTTCATAAGAGGGCATTATGCATTTTCCACAGCAGACCTTGAGTTGTTTTGCTGAAAGGATTTACTCAACCCTGTGTAACCTATGTGGTTTATAATACAGGAGAGAGGAAATTTTGAGCCTTTATCCTTCTTTCTAAGCCATGGGCTGGATGCTCAAAGGAATAACCATCAGGTCCCAGATGGAAGAGCCAACATGTAGGGATTAGCAGGCACCTTTTGGAGGGGTTGGTTGGTTTGTTTGTTTGTTCTCTTCTGTTATTTTTGGTGGTGGTGGTGTGGAGCTTTTTCTTGGGTTTTTTTTTTGATCAGTGCTCCGAAATGGCAGCTTCTGTAACACTCAACAATGCCATGGAGGCAGATGTTTCTGCTTGAGAAAAAAAGGGTAAGGACTGTACCAAAGCTGGACCCACCAAATTTTAAAATCACATATTAACTCAAAAGACTGCAAAGCCACCTACAGCTTTGACATTTCAGTCAGTTTGCAGAGTAATATGGTAAAGGTAAGGAGTTAAATTTATGCCATAGATAAGGAAAGGACTCAAGAAGTGTAGCATATATAGCCTGAAAGAAAAAGCAGACCTAGATGGTGATCTCATTATAGTGTCTAAATATATAAAAAGATTATAGAAGAATCTGGTCATGACCTGCCTGGCTGGACTCTGTGAAAATTAAGGGAAGATATATTGACCATGACGGACAATGAAATCTGCACAGAAATGAAATGGGTAAAGTTTTATAATAAAGCTTTTTGAGCTGGTCTGAAGCACAAAGGCTTGGAATAGAAAATGCATCTGAGAGAGTTTTGCAGGTAACCCAAGCTGAGGTGTGAAGAATAGAGCTATACATGTGAACACTGTATTCTTATTACTGTTCCTTAAGGTTTAATAATATTCTAAGCATTGCAAAAATTATCAAGACAGCCAAGAGGAATATTTTTGTAGAAACTGAGTTCATGTTTGACATAGTAAAGGATGATGGTTTAAAATATGCAATCCACAGAATAGGGAGAAGAACAATATGTTTGGAAAAAACTTGCCAAAGCAAGCAACTAGACTCAGAGCTGTGTTTATCTGGCTCGTGCTCAGCCCTGGTAAAGAGTCCCTACTACAGGTATGGCACATATATATATAGTCTTAAAACTTTTTCCAAACTAAGAGCTGTCATAAAATGTGGAAAAGGCTGCCCACATGTGTTTTAGTAAATGAATTTCCATTCAAAAAAGCAAAACACCGAAAAAACCCCCCACAAAACAAACAAACAACAACCAAAAAACCCCTCCCAAACAAAAACAAAGTAACAAGCTTTTTGCCTAGTGAAAAAATTTATATATATCCATAAATATAATGCTCATATTGGTGAGGAAGTGAATAACCAGGACAGACAGCCACAAACCCTCAAAATTGGGGAATTAAGACCAATGAGAGAATTCATTCAGGCAGAGCTTTTTACTCAGGATAGAAAATACAAAGAGTAAGTTATCAAGAAAGGTCATAAAAGGCAATGACATAAATGAATTTAAGAGACAGATAGACATTTTTATGGAGAGAAAGGATTGAAGAATTCAGAACCAGTGACAAATCAGGGAGATGGGGTTGAGATAAAATTAACGAGGACAGCCTTGCTTGTGGCCAGAGGCATTTTACTGTCCAGCAATACCTGATGTCCTCTGTCATCACATCCTAATCTAACACTGACATCTGAAGATAGCAAGAAATCTTTTACGCCTCTTAGTATATTAAAAAGGAAAAAGGGCTTTCAGTGGTTTTTCCCCCACAGGGAAAAACATAAAGTTGCCTTTTCACTTTCACAGGCACGTCGTTGCAGCGGATGCTGAAGGGACTCAGTCTCCGGCAGTGCATCGTGGCCTGATTATAAACTCAGGGTATGGTGCCTTAGTTGCTTTAAAACTCTCCATAGAAGAGCTTCAGTCATATCTCCTTACATTTGTAAGCAAAATGTTGGGTTTTTTTCTGAAGTTACTTTTTTAAATCATGGGAAAGCAACCCCACAGAGGTGTCCTGCTTCTTCAGTGCTGAGTTTACTCCCCCTGTAGTGGCATCACCTCTGCTTGCTGTGTTCTGACAGGGCTGTGGCAGACTCTGACAAGGTCCCTGGACCTCCAGCATCCAGGCCCTGTATCCAGAGGTGTCTGATGACTTTTTTAGTCCCCAGGCTTCAAGAGCTTGGTACAAAAATACAACCTTGAATAAAGGAAAGAGCAGCTCACACTGTTAATTTATCTGGAACTGGGAGAGCTCTGAGCCAGTCAGGAAACTGTATGTATCCCAAACTGTTTAGGAGTTAATGCTCATGAAAGGAAGATTAAAGGAAATGGGCCTTGACGTTTTGGAGATTGTAGATTTACATTAGTTCAGGCTTAAAAGTATAGAGGACAAGTAGAAGGCATGGACAAGGACATCTAGGATAACAGGATATCTTCACAGACTGACATGAATGTCAGAGCTATTACCAGCAGGACACGGTGTAGAAGGACTTTTCCAGGCAGTAGAGAAACCACAGGTAACTCAGAAACCCTTCTGAGTGAGTGCTGGGCACCTCTGGGGCACCAGGTCTGCCTGGCAGCCCACACCATTCCCTGGGTCCAGGAGAGCTTTCCAAGACCAGAGAGGTCAAGCAGCAAATATGCAGTATGCCACCCTCAAAATTCATGCAGACCTCATGTAGCTGTGCTTTGAGGGAAATATTTGTCTGTGTTCCCAGTTCTTTACTGGGAGGGTGGTGAGGCCCTGACAGAGGTTGCCCAGAGAAGCTGTGGCTGCCCCATCCCTGGAAGTGTTCAAGACCAGGTTGGACAGGGCTTGCAGCTACCTGGGATAGTGGAATGTGCCCCTGCCCATGGCAGGGGGTTGGAATGAGGCGGTCTTTAAATTTCCTTCCAACCCAAACCATTCTATGATATGTGTCCCTGAATGTGACAGACACTGATCCCAGAGCTGAGGGGTAGTGAGCTTTACAATATGCATATTCTGAAGAAAATACTCAGTTACAGAACATTTCCATCATGCTGACAAATGCAGCGATACTCCTTTATTGGTAGACTCTTTTTTCTTCCCACAAATAACTTCATCTTATTCATATAAATTAAATTCGCACAAAACCATGTGTGTTTTTCCCTTTCAAATCCCTTTCATGGATCACTATAAATATACAACCCTTAGGCCTCTTTACAGAGAAGCTTAAGCACATCCCAATTTCTGTAGGGTTCACTGTAACCAACTGCTTAATCTAAACTGCGCTAATGAAGGCTAAATACAAATAATGCTAATTTGAAAAAAGGAAAACCTGATGTGATTAAACTTTCATTGAACACAACAGCAAGACTAGAACATATTTTCCTTCCTCTTTAGCTCCTTCTACCGTAATCTGAATATCAAGATCTTAAATCCATCAGGATCCCAGCAGGCAGCCCACTTTTATGAAGAAGTTTACCCTTAAAAATAGAATGAAAACAGGTATTATGACCCACCAGGGGATGGGCAGCCCTGCAGACTCAGTATGTTTAGCTAATATGGAACAGGAGGAGGTGGAAGTTCTTGGGTTTGTTTTTGTTTTAAACAGCCCCTCTGCTTCACAAGGAGCTGTATTGATGGACTCTGAAAGAAAACTGAGGTCAACTCTCTGTCTTGATGAGTTAGTGGAGAAATATTTAACTGAGACCTTATGAAAACTACTTAACTATAATAATAACATCAAATTGCTGCTGAATGTGTTTCAGGAACTGTCATTAACCACACAGCTATACAACCTAATTCTATTTGTTTAAATAAAGATCTCCCGAGGTCACATTATTCTAGTACAAATTTGAAAAGCTCGGCTGCTGAAAACAGAAAACTGGAGACAGAAAGCAGGGTTTGGATGATATCCAAGCTTTATCATATCCATTCTTTAGTGTGGGCATGTGGGGACAGAGATCTTGCTAGGGCTTTATGAGCTCCCTAAACAGTAACATCATATGATTCCTTTTTGCCATTCTGTGATGCAGCTGCAATAAGAAATCACCAGCTCTGTCTTACCAGGGGGGTCTTGGCAGGAAAAATTTATGATGGCTTAGGGGAAACTGTCCATTTCTTTCTTCTTTCCTGCTGATCAGAGTATCACTCAGCAGTGAAGACAGGAAGCATAAAAAAAAGCTTTTGCCCAAAGACAAGATGGGCAGCTACTAATACAAATATTGCTTAAGAGTGAACCCATTAAAAGGAAGAGAATAGAGTATTTTCTCTTAGAAGAGACCTACAATAATCATGTAGTCCAATTGAAAGAAAGAAAAAAACCCAACTAATTTTAAAAAAATAGTCTTCAGTTATTTGTGTTCTAGTCTTTCTCCTGAGTATCTATGGTCTGAGATCTCGAAACTGCACAATGATGAGACATTCTCAACCATTAGGGTCTTCAACTGTGCAATTTAGGAGACGTCCACTTAAAAGAAGTGGATGTAAGATTTAAAAGAGGAAAGTCCCTCACGTGCTGTCCCCATTGCAGCTCAGGTTTGTCACTTGGTACTTCAAAGACATGCCATCACCCACGAGCATCTCACTTGAAAGTACTGAAAGAAGAGAGGTATGGACATGCTTTCTTTAGGAGAACTGTTGAAGGCTCACTTAAGAACAGCATCCCTGGATAAATATGGAGTAGAATTCTTAAAGGAGAGGTAGTTTGGCACCTTTTGTTAGTAGATTGAGGTTAGTCTAGTAGTCTCGGGATGGGACTGAAAGACCTCCTCAGTCGGGGGTGAGATCAATTTTATGTCTCTTACTCAGCAGTTTTAGGTGAGGATGCAGTCAGTAACCCTCCCATTGACTGTATCCCACATTTCCTGAGTAATATAAGCTTTGTTATTCCAGGAGAATTAGGCATGCAGCCCAAAAAGCAAGGCCAGGTACAAAGAAATCACCTCAAAGAAGATGCAGCACAGAGACTTTATAAAGAAACATAATTAAGACTGGTATGGGTGGACTAATTGTAGAGTGAGTACACAAAAGTGTAGTTGATAACAGGGTAAAAAACCAGGTCAGAATTTCTTAATCACCCACTACTAGCCAACTGAGAGGGGCTGGAGTGCCCCTCAGTCCACTCAGGAGCTCTACAAGAAAGATTCTAGACCAATACGTGCAAAAAGCACTTTCATGGAACTACTGAGAGGAGGAGATAAAAATGTTAAATAATGTAACTATTATCTGGAATAATGCACTTGAAGTGGAGAGATGAAAGCCCAAAGGATCATGAAAGAACTGTCAGGATCCAAATGAAATGCTTAGCTAGGAAAATATTACTTTGTAGTCTGGAACTTATAGTATCCAGTTGTGCCTCCCCTTCTGTGGGTGAAACTGAAAAAGGGCATTATTAGGACCAGTTAAAAATATTTTATTTTTACTTTGAGTAAAATTCTTTAGCCGACCAAAATTTCTTTATGTAGTTTCCAAATTCCTTCACTTTGCACTCAGAATGAGAACATATTGCAAATACTGATGGTTTCTGAGGCTCCATTCGGAGCAGCATTGACCCATATGAACAGTTCTTTGAGCAAGGAAGGGGACATTGCCCAAAAAATGGCACAGTTGAATGTGATGAAGATATAATGTTAGTCAGACCAGTCCTGAAATATTACTGTGGCTTTATCTGAAAGAAGAATTTGGTCTAAAATCTTCATTACATGAGAATTCCACAAGGATATTGCATAGTTAAGGTCTCTGAACACAGTTGAAATAATCCTCTTTTCCTTTATGTAATGAATAGAAGAGATGGAATTGCTTTCCCAGACTTTCTGAGGAAATTGAAGTGATGTGCTTAAGATTTAACCACTTTTATTTCTCTTTTCAGATCTTAACCCAGTATGAAATATTAAAGTACTAATATATTTAAGGAAACCAGAAGTTGTTGTTATAATTAATTTCCTTTCCAAGAAAAAGTATTACCAACTTCTTTGGGAAAAAATGTGACTGATCCTTTAAAGAAAACCAGAGCAAATGTCTGAAAGTAATTTTCTTCTTTGCCCTAAATCTCAACCATAATGCCTTATATTAATCACCTGGAAGAGCAGACAGAGGCTTCATGAAGCAGTTCTAGTGATAGTCCATGTGTATGTCTTCATTAGCATGGCAGACATACCATCCTGTTTTTTCCTAGCTAGAGAAAAAGCAAAAGGGAGTATTGCCAAGTATTTAAATTGATATCTAGATTTTTTTTTTTTTTGATTCTCTATTTGGTATTATAAACAGTTATTTTTTTTATCTTCTAAGTTTATTTATGGATTATTTATTTAATTTGTGGATTATTCTATAAAAGACTAACAATGCATTTTTAAAAATTTCTGTAGCTGCTGATGATAGAAAGAGCTGTACAGCCACCCCAGAAACTCTCATGTAAAACCCGTGGCAAAGGAAGGAAGAGGAAAAGGACAATTTCAGAGATGAGCTATAGAAATATTTTTAAGTATTTTTCCATACTAATCACCAGAAGGGTTGCCACTTGACAACAGGGTTCACCTCCTTACAGACACCCCTGGAGAAATGGACACTGCATTGAACACATGATATACCTGGATGAAGATCATGGCTTGGGGTGGTCTGATGGCCCCAGTTATGCACCCACACAGCCTCTCTTTCTTCAGCACACACAGGCACTCAGCAGGATGGAGAGGGAACACGATTTCACTGTTTTGAATAAGTGTTCTTTATTTCAGGAGATCCACACTTATCAGCTACAAGGATGTTTTGCTTCAGGGGGTTGTTTTGCTTTGGTGGGTTGGGGTGTTGCTTGCTTTTTATTTTTTGCAGTATAACATTTTGGACTAAAAAATAAATCCCAAAGAACAGGACCCTCCTTTATGTGTGCAACATATGAAGGGATTTAAAATTATTATAATTTTCTAGTTTGCTTGTTTATTCAAAAAAGTCAATGGAGACATCTGGTGCTTTTGCAACTAGATGAGCATGCCAAAAATACAGTAATAATAAAAAACCCATGAACAAAAACTTCCTCAGGGCCACAGCTGGAAGCAAAATGATGTCTGACATAAAAGTGACTTACCACGTCACCTGTTTTCATTTGCCCTTTGCTATGCTGCAAAATAAGCATGTGAAAAGGTAAACCCATCCAGTAAAAAACAATGCATTTGGAATATATTGGTAAACTTATTATTTTTCCTCTCTCTTGTTCAACTTCATCAAAGATTCATTTAAAATACTAATGTTCCTCATCCTATTATTTGAAGTTAAAAGAAGCATATGGTGCTCTGCGACAAAAGATAATTAGATTTCTTGTCTGCCTTCAGTATTATAGTTCGTTAATGCACTTTAATGGAGTTTACAAACAGAATTGGCAGAATAAATGATAGAACAGATTAAGAGGTTTAAACTGATGAGTGTTGATTTTCTGAGTTTGTTCCTTGGAATATCACAACTGTCCTATGGCCCATCATTTACTCTTCAGGCATTACTTGATGTTTCATAGGAAAATACAGTAATCCTGATGGTGATGGAGGGACTCAGTCATAACAGTGTTTTCCTCCTCAGCACTGCAGTTTGAAGCAAAGAGCTCACAGCCCTTCATTATGTCCTTATTTGGTGTTCAGTCCACATTCAGTCCATCCATACCAATGGTTAATCATTCATTTGAATCCTTCTGAACTCCTTGCCTGTGTAATATCTGAGAACAATGAGTTCAAAAAATTGCAAATGCATGGTCTAAACCCCAATCCTTTCATTAGCCTAATTTTAGTTTGTGTTTTTCATGCTCCAAGTGATGCCAACCATGTAACTAAATCATAACTTAAAATCTTCAGAATCTTAAATAATCTATTGACACACGACTTCACACAAACACTGTCTAGGTATTTTGATGTAGCCTTTATAACTCTAGAAGGAGGCATCAAGAAAAGAAGGTTTGAGGCAAGATATGAAACCACTGCTGTACATCTGTGAGGCTCACCTCCATCTGCACTGGGAATGAAGAAAATGCGTATGAGGAAATAGAGTAAAACACTACATAAATTTACTATATCTAAATCATTATGATTTTTTAGACATGTTTCTGGAAAAAAAAAAGAAAATTAAAAAAAATTAATATATTGGGTTTTGGCTTTCAGCAGCACATCTGACATGTTACAAGGTGGAAAATTGTTAGTTCAGGTAGAGAAGTGGATGATGAAATCATCAGTTTGACACATGAAAAAATATAACATACAATATTCAGCTGCATGCTGCATACAAACTGCTCTGTAGGGCTGCAATTGCAGACTCCTTCCAGTGAAGATAATGAAATATTCAGGTGTCCTAATGAATAAGACTCTGAAGTGTGCTGCTGCATGCCTTGCCTGTTGTCCATCTTCAGATAAGGTGATTCCAGACCAAAATAGGTACTGAGAGGGGATAATGGGTCAATAGACGAGGAGGGCTTGTTTACAAAATCAGACTTGTTTCTGCTAAAATATTGAGTGGGGGAGATATGATTGCCCTTGATAATTTACTTTGCTGAGCTCACTACTGGCATAGCTTGTTCAAATAATCCAAACTCAACGCCTGGGTCACAGTGACAAGGTTTGCATTCAAGAGGAACAGCTTTCATTTCCCACTAAAATGGCAGTGAAAGATAGCATTCCTCTGTGTCATCTGTATTGCTGAGGTGTAGGAGTCAAAGAAACTGCAGTCCTCTTTGAAAGGTAAGGGAAAATATAGTCCTGCTTATATAATGTCTTCCCTTAATGCAGCATGACCCCAGCCTAAATTGATTTAATCATTCAAATGGTATTGGTCCATTTCCCTTATTTCTTGTCTAATTTCATTTTATGCTAAGGGGTTTGCATGTAATAATTATTTTTGCATCGACATACTTCTCAAAGACAGGGTTTTTTTATTTCCTAAAAGAAATTTGTAAGATAAAACATTAAACCTCTGCCCTCTTTGGCTAACAGGACATAGGCAAAGTAGTTTTTTATACTTATCTGTTAATTTAGAATATTAAAAAGACATTGACTATAAAGTTTTATGTGTCTTCTTTTTTTTTTTTTTTTTGTGCAGACCTACAGCTGATTCATTTACATTGTAACATATTTTGGGTTATTTCATATTGTTATTCTCCTATACCATAACATGAAAGATCTATGTGACTTTTTACTCACTAAAATTTGCATAAATGCTTGCTACAGAGTCTTTGATTTCTGGTCATTAATGAATCTCAAGGTCTAGTTTAAGGCAGTAAAAGTAAACAGCAACTCATAAATGATAAAATGCAGGATTTCATCCCTTCCTTGGAGAACACAGCATAATTTCAAGGCTGTCTGTGATCCATCTTGTCCATCTGGTTTTCCTCACTTAGGATGAAAAATAACAAGATTGGCCTAAAAACCTTCAGAAATGGGTAAAGTGAGAAACAAACTGAGAAGCAACTAATAATAACATAGCACTTAAGCTTCAAACTAGTACAAGCATCAGCAGAAGTTGCTGCATTTGGTGAATCCTGAACAATCAACTTAAAAAGAGCTTTCCAGAGCAGGTGTGGGGATACATCTATTCAATATTATTATTCTCCCAGACAATAGTGTTAACATTACAAAGGATTTTAATGTCCTAATGTTTACACAAATACTTGAATTTTGTACTTTCACTGCTAGACACTAATGACTCCCTAAGTCTTAAGTCCTTCCCAGATACTGACCCTCCAGAAGGGGAGACATGAGAACACTGAAGTGATTTTCTGACTCTGACAGAGTAAGCCCTCAAATTCCCTCTCAGAAAACAAAGAAGAAACCAGAAGTTGGCTTAAAATGGCTGGTTTTGAAACCTGGCAACAAGGACCTTGTAAAACTTGATTAAAAAAAAAAAAAAGGGAGAAAAGGGATGTAACCATCTCCTGCCAGCTCAGCAGCATGGAGGCCAGATTTGTTTAAGCTGAGGAATGGGCATGTTTGCCTTCAACTCTTTTGAATCAGGTGACAGATATTGTGCCAGAAATAATTTACTGACACAGTTATTGTTTCTTTGAGTCAATGTTTGACCTAGACCTAGGGCCAAGTGTGTTTACTCTCCTAACATAATCTCAAGCCATTTTTCCCCCCAAAGCTGAAGAAGTTTACAGTGAGGAAAAGAATTAATGTGCACAGGCACACAGAAAGTTTACAAGTTGGTTACAATCCAAAGCTAAAAATATTTGAAACACTGTGCAAGCACATGCACATACCTACTTGAGAGTCAGAGTCTGTTTGTACAGCCAAAAACTTGTGTCCTAGTAGTCTAGTTCAGAAAAATCCTTCCTTCTGCTTCAGTTCCTTTCCAGCTGAGAGGCTGCATAGAAATGTACCCTGACTGTCAAAACAGACCATGGGCTTTGACAACAATTAACATTAAGAAAATAGATACTGGGGTCACATTTTTTGGTAATGTCTTTTGAAATTGTGGAAGGAAGAAGTGAAGATGTGTAGATCTATAAGAAAACACAGGTTGATTTCAGGATTTGACCCAATTGCAAATATATCTTTGCTCTGAAGAAGCCTTTAATGGAAGGTCTTTAACTTCTTTACAAACAATTCCTCTATTTGCAGGAGAAGCTACCAAATATCCCAGTCTCCCTCTTTTTACTAGTTTAGCATCTCTTCCTCACTGTCTGCTCCTTTTGTTTGCTATCTGTTTCTTCTTTTCCTGTATCCTTATTAAACCTCTGGTCTTCCATCCATGTCTAGAGAAGGTGTTAGAAAAGTGTACAGGAGTCTTTAAATTTGAGTAATTATGAATTATACATACTGTCAAGGGGAAGTGACAGTATATTCTTATGTGAGTAATGCTAAATCTTCTCACCATATATTGTCATTTGCTTTGTATCAATAATCCCAAATATAATTTCCAGCTTGGTTTGTGTTAGTTTACTTCATATTAAAATATTTGAACTAAATGCTCTAGTTCTTTATATTCATACCATTGTTCTCTCCTTCATTTTTTTTCTCCTCTTCTTTGTTGTTTCTTTTCCCTCTCCTGTGCATCCAAAGTGATGCACTTAAGTATCCTCTAGGAAGACAGGGCTCTGAGTACCCTGGGGTAGTTGAATATGTCCCTGCTCTTTACAGGGGGTAGGACTAGATGACCTTTAAGGGTTCCTTCCAACCCAAACTATTCTATGATTCTGTGACAGTCTTTATGCTGAAAATAAATATTCATTAGACACTTTTGTGATGCCAAAGGTGAATTATAATATATTTTACTGTAGTTGTTTTAGGCTTCTGTAAAGAATCTTTCTTCTTAAATAGGAGTAGTAGCTTCAGTTCAGTTAGATCAACATTTACTCCAACAATTTCCCCATGTCTGCTTGTTTCCTTCCAACACTCTCAAGATAATTGCAGGAGTCTGATGAATGACTAGAGTGGATGCAGATTAGATGTACTCTGGATACTCTGAAGTGTGCTGGAATAGTCAGACCTTTGGTCAGAAACACATTTACATTATGACTCAGCCTTCTGACAATTGCTTCATTAGTAGATATTTAAAAAGAAAGAATAAAGATTCCCTTCTGACCCACTCATTTATATTCCTCTGAACAAGTGAGGCGAGAATGTGCAGTGCTTTTGCACTCAGAAAATATTTGGTTTATACACAGTCAAATTGTTAAACTCTCAATCATGCAAGAGCTCTTCTACAATCCAAATGTGTCCATCTTCCCTGAAACTGTGTCAAAACGATATGTAAACAAAAACAACTTAAAAATTGGAGACTTTTTTTTCGAGGTAGTCAGGAAAACATGAGCCCATAATATCTAAAGGAGTAATTAAAACTTATTGAGGAGACCTAAGCAGATTTTCTGATGAGATGCAATGAAAGATGTAATGACTCTTTGAGCAACCTGGTCTTGTGGAAGGTGACCCTGCCCATGGTGGGGGGTTGGAAATAGATGATCTTTAAGGTCCTTTCCAACCCAAACTATTCTGTGATTCTATGATTCTTCTGTAGCTGTTTATCTCATGTAGGTTGGAAACAAATTTCTTGGGAGAAAGAAACAAGAATAAACTCCAGAAGGAGCCTAGGACAATAATTAACTAAATCACCACTTTTCAAGGGAAAGGCAAAGTGTTTGGATATAGTTATACCTAATACAAATGAAGGCTAATATGAAAAATATTTGAGAATAAAAGAAAAAATATGAAGGTGTTCAGAAGTCTATATAATCCTTTATAAGACCTTCCAGCAAGAGACAGATGGCACCAAGGATCCATAATCACAAAACACTTCTCGTAATATCTGAAGTGGTCAGCTGTAGTGGTGGATTTGTTTGTTATGGAAATTGTTTTCGGAGAACACCCCTTACAGGGCACCATAACACTGCTTTGTGTGCAGTGCTGGACTCTGCTGTGTCACAGGTGGAGCAAGAGCCTGGGCAATATTTAATGACTATATGAAGGAAATCCAGAAAGTTTTTGCAAATGTGGCAGTCCAGGGCACCCAGATGATTTTACAAAGTGCAGCTTGTCTCAGAAGAGCAATTTAAGAGAAACTCAACCACAAATCCTGACTGTAGTCACTAATAGTGAACCTAGATTTAAAGCCTGACTTATGGGTTGTCAGGGGAAATAATCTTAGGGTCTGAGTTCAAGACAGCAACCTCAACTGGACCATCTTGATGTGATGGAGTACTGAACATATTTAATACTTGTATATATTTGGTGTTTTCCACCAGGTAAGGACAAAGACTGTTTTATGGCTGCAAGCTGCAGGTTTGTGAACACAGATGTGGGACAGCGAAACTTTCAGGAATCAGAGGAAAACTGTAGATGGAATCTTATGCTTGGGAGATCTGCCAGTTTCAGAAATAGAGCAAAAAGATGCAGAGAAGAGGTTTTTGAGCCCTGCATGGAACAGGGACTTTTATTCTTCTCTTAAAGTGTCTGATGTTAAACAGAAAACAAAGGAGAGGATTCAGATTACAATGAGGCATATTGTGCCTGAGCCAAAATAGGATCAAAGGAAGCAGTATATTATCTTGGAAAGCTTTAGGTCTGGCAGTTGAATAAAGTGGATATTCTTCAAATCTTTTCTTGAGAGAAAAATTAAAAATGCAGAATTTGAGCTTTATCTCATGTGTGACCCAAGAATGTAGGTCTTTTACTTCTTATTCTAGATTAAATCCTGTTACATGGTTGCCTTTTGAAGGATATAATTGCTCCAAGGAATGATGCTTATACAGCATTCTTCACCTCCTAAAATCAGCCGAAGTCTCGGTTTAGCAGTGAAACCCTTTGACAGGAATATTTCATGGCCTGTGTAAAGTGGGTTAGGAGTTTTCTCATTCCCTTGTCAACACATGTGAATCCTGGCCAAAATAAATGTCCTGTCTTATTGGCAGGGACCCTCAAAAAGATCGTAGTCTTACGGAGGGGATTGTGAATGTAGGACTTTTCCAGTTCCAGTGATGTTTTTTTTCCAAAGGTTGCAATATTTTAGAGCAAAATGATCGTGACAAAGGTTGTTGGCTGCTGATGCCTATATTATGTTGGGGTTTTTTTTAGGGGGAAATAATAGCTCTAAAGCTCTGTTTTGCAAATAAGAAAATAAGAGTTGTCTTCTGCATTGGTGGATGGTTAAGAGAACAGAGACAGAAATGTGTTCATAATTTCCGTGAAAAATAAGCTGAAGGTTTCTGAGGGGTCGCAGAGGTAATAATATGGAGGACAATGTCATAGGAGGTAATAAAAAGCAGGACAAAAGAAAAAGTGTGTTCTGTTTTCAAGGTCTTCATTTTCAGAGTACCACATTTTTCACAACGTGCTCGAATTTATCCAGTGAGGGATTTTTATTTTTTACTATGGACTTCAGTGGAGCTAAGATCACACTGCAAAAGTTGTTAATGGGAAACAGAAAAACAGAAATTGATATGGGTTTATCCAACTATTATTAAATACTTTTTATTATGAAAAAATAAATATTTTTCTTGGGCTTACTATAAATATTTTTGAAAAATTTATTACTTTTCTGCTTTGGTTAACAAGTGATTCTAATTGCAGATCAGCCTGAAATGCATGAAACAAATGTGAACATCCAATTTTCTAAATTAACATTTTGAAAACATTCCACATTTCCTCTCAATAAAGTTTGAATCCATTATTTACTTTATTTTGTAAGACAAATGTACTTTGTTATTTACTGTGAACTTATTTTCTATTGAGTAAATTCAGATAGTTCCATCTCAAACTGTCATTTAAATAAAGATTCAGTCATTACAATATCCATATTCTGGGTATAATCATCCATGAAGCAAATGAAGAACAAGCAAAATTGGAGAGATACAGTGAATCCTTTCTCTGGAAATCGAACTCTGCCAAAAAGATCCTTTTTTTTTTCCCATGGAAAAAAAAATTTATTTGTGATTCCATGGAAGTAACTGCATGACTAATACAAATACACTTTGATCTCGTCATTTTTATATTGTCAGGGTGCAATGACAGAGCTTTTATAATATTTATGAGTCAGTGACTGTATAGACCAGCACTTCCTGCTGATTAATTGTATCAGACACTGCTGTGAGCAGAGGTGAGAAAGTTGCTGCCAAGAAAAACACAAGATGGCAATGAGAAATACAAAAATAAAAATTACCTATGTATGCACTAATGCACCTAAAATCATGTAAATGACAATATATTTAATATCAGTGATGCCAATTTCAATGAGAAAGCATCAAAGAAGGCAGCATGACTTTATGTATAACAATTTGGGTAGGTGAGAATATCAGTGTACTGTATTCATTTACAGGCACTGAAATCAAAATTGCTCCCTGTAAAAATAATATGGAGATCATAAAGTAAAATTTTTGGTGAGATTTAAACTTCCAAAGGGTATGGCCTTCAAATCTAAAATAAAATACACAATAATAATTTTTCTGTGACTTGCAACTGACTTAGTTTGGTCCAAAGCCTCTCAAAGTCAAGCTAATTGCAGAGCAGGGCCTGAAATTTTGAGTGTGGCCAGTGGGCTGCTGCAAACAGAGAAACGAAGTATTACACTGTTTGGCATTGTCAATATGCTTGAAGGTTTTTGAACATCTTGTGCCAACCTCTTCACACAAATATGTACTGAACCCAATTTTTAATTTTAGGAGTTATTTTAGTGGTACTAAAGATATGATGTCATCTGCTACTTTATTTGTTTGTTTTACTTATATAAGCAATTATACCTACCCACATATATTCACAGATGACTTGACAGGGATGGTGCCAGGAATCTGTTTATGGAGAATTTATGAATTCTAGGTAGAGGTCTAAAACTGTTCCTTAATTTCATGCTTTGATATATCTGAGTCCTGTGAAGTTTGCCATGAGCATAATTTTGTCTAGAAATGATAGGAAGTTGTTAAAGTTTGGTGGCCATTCAGGCCCGTGGACCACCATCAGATTTGAGACACAGACAGTTCTCTATGTGAGGCCTTTCAAAAAACCCCAAAACTTCAGATAGGAGAGAAAAAAAAATTCTTATTTTAATCTACTTTAATAATAGATGGCTCCTGTTCGACAATGAGACCAGCAAAAGAAGGAAAATCATAGGTGAGGTGAGATAGTGGATCCTTGCTTGGCAGAAGAGGAACAGGATGCAAGAAGGACTGTTAAGGTCAAGGTCTATGTGCAAAGGTAACAGGGGAAATTAGGAAAAGAAATACCTACAGGATTTTACTATCAAATACAGGTTGATGTATTTGTTGCTTCAGCCAAAGCAAAGAATGACAAATGATCATCTGAAAACAGATGTCCGCTCCTTTGGAAGTGCTGTATGTCCAGCCATTCATTTTCGAGGAGTTGTTTTACTTCCAAAAAAACTGGTTTAAGCAATCATCTTGAAGAAAGATATCAATGTAAAGAGTGTTCCCAGGTTTGGATTTAGGAAAGGTGCTTTGAATGCAAGCCCTGCAGCAGCCCATGCTGCACCCTGGTTTCCAAGGATGAGGATCAAGAACAAGAGATACAGAGAAGCTTGAAAACGTTCTCATTTGATGGGGTGAGACCCAAATGCTGCAACTTAGTGACTGTCTATTTGCCTGAGTGCTATATGTGCAGAGATCCAAAATTGCCAGGACTTCTTCTTTACAGGATAAGAGGGGGAATGACCTCATAAGCTTCCTGCCAGTGCTTTGTCTATTAATGTTATTATCACCGTTGTTGCTATTATTAAACAGAGCTTTAAACCACATAGAATCTTATAACAATAAATGACACTTTTGGTATATTACCTGTTTAATATTACAGCAATTGCTTGTAATTAGATATAACTAATAAAAAGACCTCTTGCCAACATGATCTTTTTAATTAAGTATTTCATAGCTTCCAGTAAAAGTAAAATATGTTCTAAGTTGGCACTATATTAGGTTTGGACACCAGCCCTGATGATCTATTTTTTCCTACTTTTCTGAAAAGTTACCATTTTGCTGCTTGTGAGACCTAAAGGCTACTGGTGTCACTTTCTTCAACAGTTGTGTTGACTCCCTTGTACTTTAGATGTAATCATTCAGATTTTGATGGTTTGCCTGTTCCACTTCTTGATCTGATTAAGTATGTTCCCAAAGTAGCTCCAAGTAACTCCCACTGATTTCACGAGCAATCATGTCAGACTTGCTTTACATCCAAATTCTTCAGGAAATGAGCTTGAAAGCTTGAAGAATTTTGAAAAATCTGGTCTTTCTCCACTTCTGAATTACATTCTACAATTACTAACATTATATATATATATATATGTTAGCTATAGTTGAGGGGTGCCCAGTGACAGGGAGAGGAGCAATGGCCATAAATTACAACACAAGAAGTTTAACCTCAACATGAAGGAAGAACTTCTTTCCATTCAGGGAGGGTGGCAGGGAGGGTGGTGGAGTCTCCCTCTCTGGAAACATTCCAAATCCAGCTGGGTCTGCTCCTGTGTCACCTGCTCCAGGTGACCCTACCTTGGCAGAAGGGTTAGACTGAATGATCTCCAGAGGTCCCTTCCAATCCTAAAAATTCTGTAATTCTGTGATGTTTGATTTTAAGGGGAGTAACAGACACCAAGGCTTTGACTGGATTATTGACTTGTTTAGAGGTTAAGGGCATAGGCAAAAAGTCCAACATTTCTGCCCAGCCTCTGTAGTTCTCTGATACATGTGAGCTCTCACAGGAATGTTCATAGTTTGCTTATCAAAACCTTATTTTAATTTCTTATTTACATACCTTTCACCTCAAATCAGATCTTGAGGTTTAGATCTTTATCAAATATTAGTACCCATGTGAGTAAGACTTTATTTAATGACCTTCCTAAAATTTGTGAGGAGAATTTTCAAGCAGTGGTCCCCGTTTTTCTTCATCTCAGAATTGTCAATTTTTATTTGCTCACTCTGCCTGTGGTTTTTAGGGCCTAAACAAATAAAAGATTTCAGCCACTGCCTGTTTGCAGCCTCCTGTTTCCTAGCATAGCCCACCTTAACCCAGAGGTATGATCCTGCCCACAGCAAAACCAGCTATATGCAACATAACCCAACCTGCACCTCCAAGACCCTAAATATTAATTCCTTGAATATATTAGTATGTCCTAGAGCTGTGATAGGGAATTATGGAATTATGATTTATTTTTTTTTAAGGAAAAGGGCTGAGGGTGGCAGCCCACCAAGAACAAACCATAGAAGGTGTCAACATCAGGTGATGCTGCCCAGCTACCTCATTAGAGTACTTGGGCTAATCAGTCGCTGAAATTCATCCTTAGCTTAGGTGCTTGATCAAAATTTATGGATGTTCAATGATTGCAAAGGAATAGGTTGGGTTTCAGCCCATTTCTTATATTTATTTTGATTGTGCTGATTTTTCCAAGCTAAGATGAGAGAAACGAGCAAATCTTTCCCCATCTGTAGCAGGAAGAAAACATTTCAAGTACACACATATCTTCTGAAAACTGCTTTTTTCACAGTTCTTAGGCCACAGCATTCAGCTCCTCAAATGATTCATTTCAAAGTTATGTTGACACAGAAACCTGAGCAGATATTGTTTGCAGAAGGGAAAAAACCAATCTTAATAGAAAGGCTTGATTTTTCCAGGGTCATTCTGTACACATCTACAGTAGGGTTTCAGCCTCATCCCTCTTCAGGGAGATGTTTAGGATATTTGTAGATTATATGAGAGAAAAGAGGCAAAATATGTAATAGAATTACTCTTGCAATTAGACAATTTATTATTTTTAGCTGCAGAATGGTAGTAAATATGTCTTTTCTGTGCTTGCTCCTGGCAAACAAACTATAGAAATGCAAAGTTGTGGAATTTCTATTTCATTTCTTGCCTCATTAATTTCATTAACTTACAAATAGATGAATACATAAAATTAAAAAGTAATTTCCTTTTAATATTTTTAAATTACTCTCTCCAAGTATTCAAACCTTTTAATCTGTTCTTTTAAGGTCTCCATTTAATTGCTTCTACAGAGTCATAACTGAGCTTTTGTGAATCAGATATCAGTGTGATTGATTATAAGGAAGCTAATCAGAGGGTGCCATTCACAAGATAAATGCAGTAGTTTCTAAAATATTTGTTTGCAGTCTGTGGCATTTCACTAACTTGGCAAATGTATGAAATGATGTGTGGGTGGGATGTGTGAAGGTGTGGATTTATGTGGGGAAATCAAATCTACCCATGGAAGAAAGGCTATTTCTTCTTTTTTTTTTTTTTCTTTTTTTTTTCTATTCCTTGTACAAGGACAAATTGCATGGGAATTATAGTGTTTCCCATTTAATAGAAGTAGCCTTCATTCTGATGTTTTTCACAACAGTGACAAATGGCAGCTAAAGAGAAAGGGGGAGAATGTAATCAATCTTTATACCTTTAAAAATAGTTGAAAACTAAGATGAAACCTAAACCATTTCAAGAGAAAAATAAATAGTTTGAAACAAACAATTATCTGGAAGAGAAGGAAAGTGCAAAAGATGATTTGGGATTAAGTGCTGAGTCTTGGAGGAGGCAAAAACTCCTGTTCTGCCTCTTTGGGACTACAGTTTCCATGGCCACAGCACTGTAACATGTATGTCCAGAAAGGAGAATATTCCCCCCAAAGGCCACAGAGTGAGTTTGAAAGCAGAAAATGTGAGAGTGAGAAATTAGGAAGAAAAATTGAATTCTCTTTCAAGAATTCCCCAGTATAAATGACTGTTAAACAGCAATAGTACAGAAGGCTTCAGATGTAGTGCAGACTAGAACTCATCTAGATATTTAATGTGTATTTAATATTAATAATTTAATTAAGCATTAACACAAGGTTAATATTTATTATTGTTACTGGAAAAGGCATAAAAATAAAATTTTAAAATAAGGTAAAAACACACAATGTAAAATCTTCTGTTATACCCCCTCAAACCCATTCTAAAAACTCATATAATAGACAAAAGATTAAAACAGGGAATCTTGAACATTTTGCTGAACTCAAAGGTAATTAACTCCTGGGAGGATTAGATCTGCTAGTTATGCTCTTGATGACGGAAGATTTAGAAGGGAAAACTCGGCACTTCTCAAATTACATGACTTGAGAAATGAACTGGTCAGTCAGAAAATGGTCACTTATTTATTCTGTTATTCAAATGACCCTCATACAGTTGTGGCCCTCAGCTGGATTTACAGACTTTATGTAAGGCATTCTTTATCAGGCTTGTTTTTGTGCCTATAAAAAATGCCAACTGTTTTCTCAGAGACACAGCTGAGGGTAGAAATTCTATTATTGCAATGCATGTTATTGGAAAAAAAGACATGTACAGATGCTGACAGCTCTAGACTTTCACAAAACTTACCATTCTTCCTTTTTAAATCAATTATTGATTTGGCCTGGGTTCAATGTGTGCTTTAAACTAATGCACCATAATGAAAAGTCACGGCAAGATTACTTAGGGATACGTTTTTTAGATTTAGATGAACTGCACTGTTTTCATAATTTTAATGAAGACACTTTGGAGGATATTTTTCATGCAATGCCTGGCAGTGGTCCAATGTGACTCCCATTAAAATCACCTGGTCAGACATTTAAGCTCCTGGTGCTTGAGAACTGTAATCTTCAAGTAACAAATTATTTTTAATTAAGTGAAATTTAAAAAAAAACCCCAACCATATTATTTATGTATTTTTCATTTATTATATCAGAATTGAATGCCACTCTGCAAACAACTGGTAGAAGAGGATAAAAAAAGTTTATTTTTAATTTTTATCATGGGTACAAAGGACAAGTTGCAACTGAAATTTTTGGATAACTGCACACAAAAGATATGACAACCAAAATAGACATTGATCTTAAAGGACTAGTCTTCATAATACAGTAAATAGCCTTTTCCTTTGGATTTTTCTCTGCTGAAGCTTTCTTCACATCCAGGCATTTACTGATTACATATAACTCCCTTTTCAAAATAATCTCCTAATAAAATTTTTAGTGGCTTCTTAAGGTCCTTTTTTGATAGTATTTCGATATACCTGGATAACCTAGGTTTTCACTTCTCCACATGTAGTTTATAAGGCTTTTTCTTACACTCTTTTACCAGACTGGGGGTGAAGGTCAAATTTTTGCATTGTATCCGGGCTGTCTCCTTTGTTTCTGACTTTGCCTCTGGACTTGCCTACCCAAGACTTCAAAAAATCTTCAGTAGCACTTTCAGGAGAGCTCTGCCAGTAACAGAGGCTTATATTAGTGCCTTCATCGTTGTTTATTTGCAGATGGTTGGAACATGACATAGGAGATAAAATCTAGAGTTCTTGATATTGGTGTTTCTTCTCCTGGTTTACCCCAGCAGCTCCTTCATAGGTTGATTCCCTCAAAGCACTATTTTTTACCTGCCAGTCCATTGGGAGAGGTTAAAGTGGTCAGTAATGGTGGTTCAAATGTCAAGGGGCTATCCCTTTGTAACAGAATGGAAATACCTTCAAAAATCTGGATTGCTCCTGGAGAAGTCAGAGCTTTAGGTGGTTCATGAGAAAATACAACCAGAGAACAAATGACCAAATTTAAAGGATGGGTCTTTCCTTCTCTGCAACCTGATCCTTTGAGTTAAGAAAGGCAGTGAGCAACACACGCTTGGAGTGCACAAGGTGACACTGGCAGCCAGAAAACATCTGCAAGAGAGATGAAAATTTAGTGTGCTAGGAACATCTTTATCAATGTTGAGGCTCCCAAAATAAAGCTAGAGTTCAGTGAGGGTCAGGGACAAAAAATAGTAAAATGCCCGCAAAACTAAGGAATGCTATCGAAGCATCTGACAACCTCAGCAAAATACCAGAATTGCCTTCCCAGTGAAGTTTAATTAAAAAGTCTATTGTTTCCATTATTGCTTAATGATTCCTCCAAAAGTAGAGCAAAAGTTTATTTTAGAGGTTAATTATTCCTGGAATTTTAAAGAGATATGAGAGTATTTTCCTCTATCTCATTTGGTAACTGAACCATTAAGGAAAGTAAAGCAAATGGGGGTGTAAGACTTGGTGAAAACAATTTAGGTCACAGAAGAAAGCTCACCATGTCATGGTGCTGTTGCACAAAAAACAATCTACTAGCAAATTAAGTTAACTTTCTGTGCTAGAAAGAACTTGTCAATGCCTTCTCCTCATTTGCTCCTGAATTCTGACTGAGACTCAGCATGAGGAAATGGTGCAGTTGTTTTTGCAAGCAAACAAGAAAATGGATCAGTTGGGGTGTAACAATCACTGTGCTGCCAAGAAAGCTTGATTCTGCTCCCTCACGCTTGTCTATACTAATTGCCATGCTGGGTTTTGTCAGCTATCCAATAAACCATGCATCAAATCTCAAGATTCAAAATGTAAACCTCATGATAATGGAAAAAAAAGAGGTACTAATTAATAATTTTTCAACATGGAATCAATTGTTGCATGTTGAGAGCACATATTGTTTAACTTTAGGAATAGAAAAGAGCTTAAGAAGTATTTTATGCACACGTCTCTATATCAGTTTAATTTTCTATCAACTGTATGTCTTCCAGAAGAACATGAATCAATTTATTAACACCTGGTATGTGAGGATTATTCTTTCTCATTCCTCTCCCAAACAATTAAGTGACAACAATTATAAATGCCATAAAAGGCAGAATTTCCAAAAGCAGGAAAACAAAAGTCAATATGATCCTTGTTTCCCAGTCATGTAGACTCAGATATTTAACTATAATCTGGCATCTTATTTCCTTCTTAAGATATGTGCCATGACCTGCAGTGCCCACACTAATGCAGTTTACAGGCATTACCTAGGTTGTGAGAATCACAGAATCACAAAATATTCTGAGCTGGAAGGACACAAGTCAAGGACACACTGAAAATTTCTCTGAGATAATAAACATGCTTCAGTAATAATTTCACTAAAAGTTAGTCATAGCAGTAGATAAAATGAAAAAATCCCAGTCTTCTGAAAAGACAATATTATAACCTGCTCCACAACTAAAGCTATTTTGAAAGTTGTAGATAGTGTAAGCTTTGAATGGGTAGAAGAGAAAGAGCCTGAAAAAACCCCCATATTTTAATTCCCTAGGATTTCCTATAAAGAAAGCATTTTAAATGGGTACCTGTGCAGGGTTTTTTCATCTGTATGCTCAGTGGCATATCTGAAAGAGTCTAATATTTCTTAGGCTAGCATTTTTGATAGACAATCTCTAGTAACGACCCCTGCTCCACTCTAAGTGCCAGTGGGGTTTGAAGGTTTTGGAGAGTCTGTGCCCAAGTGTGAGGTGCAATTGATGTGCTGGCTGGGTGACTTTGCCATATACACTATGTTTATACCACTAATGTTTATTTGATGTACATCTACTGCTCCTTCACTTCTCAGATCAGCTTCTGAGACATGCATCAATATCACATATTATTTTTATTTATCATTATCACCACTTTCTACATTTTATTGTTATTACAAACAATGTTCATATTCCCACTCAACTTTTATCTGCCTTAATTTCTGTGACAATGTGGCTGTATTTACCATTAGAAGTAGGTTACTTGAGCATACAAGAAATGTATTAGCTCTATTTTGCTGTAGTTTTAAAAGGACATTCGCATTTCATTGAAATTTTTACCAGGTATCTTAGGTATCGCTACGTATTTATCTTTTCCTTTCAAGAACACAGAGAGGACAAGGAAACTCTTTTAAAGCCTTGGGCTCTCAGTAGCTTTAGTACTTTAACCTTTCTTATCCTCACAGTTTTTGAATGTGTTTGAACCAATGACCTGGTGGTGAAAGATCGTTTTCCATCAGGAACATTTGTCTTTCTGATACGTCTTTACGGCTTTGCTCTACATGGCATTTTCTTTTGCTCAGGCCCATCTGTGTGCGTGTGAAGGTTAACTGTGGGAATCACTCACTGGCTTCTTTCCTCTTGTTAGTGTGAACTACGAGTATCCAACAACGATTTTTGACACAGCAGAGTCTCCATTCGTTCATTTACCAGCGCTGAGGAAATTGATCTCCTCAGGAGAAGACGGCGGCATCTGACCCGCTGGAAAACGGAGATTTAATGTTCTGGGACAGGAATCAGAGCAGAGAGCCTGAGAGCTGCACACAACTCAGTGCACCCTTAGCTACAACCTGTCAAAAACAATCATGTCTTTCCTAAATAAGTAAAATTGTCAGTATTGATAACCGAGTGAAAATGATGCCTGGGTGAAAAGGAGAGGCAACTCCTAATGAAATTGTAGTCCACAGAAGCTGGAAGAAAATGGCTTCTATTTTTTTCTTATCTTCTAAGTGATTCTCTTTTGGGGACTTTGGATATCATACAAGAGACAGAAAAGAGTGTTTCCCAAGGAAACACTAAAGCAATAAAATTTTACTTTTTTCTTAAGTCTTTTCCCAGTGGAGTAAGATAGAGTTATGCTTTTCAAGTTAAAATATATTGTACCAAGCATCTTGCTGAAAAACAAACATTTAAGCTCGATTTTATGTTAATTCTTCAATAAGTTTGTTTTCAAGGAAAGGATTTATTTTCCTTCCAGTTAAATCTTGAATAATTAGAAGTGCTAGAACTAGTAATAAAAGAAACAGTCTTGTAGGTGAGCCTGAAAATCTCCATAATTTAGTCTATTTAGGCACTCACATTTGGTTTATTATTTGCAATCCAACAATCTTCATTCTCAATCTATACTCTTTAATTTTCTCTCTAATATATATCCCCATGAAAATGAACAGCTTGGAAGACTTTGAAGCTGCAATCTGTGATAGAGGACAATTAATCATCAGCAATGCCTTTTAAAAGCTCTATGTATCAGCATTTTTAAGTTTTCACTTAAGTGGAAATTTTGTCAATGGGCATTAATAATTTTGGAGGTGTCATATTGCCTCACATATTTATTAAGTTAACAATAGCAGCAGTGTTGTTAGGAACTAATGTGTGTGTATATCAAAAACTCCTCTGCCCTGATAATGGGAGAAACAGAAACTGCTTTATGTACAAATGCTGCAGCATTTTAGGTTGTCTTCTATAGAAAATGTTATGGGTGTGATGACATTCAGATATGTCTGGCAAGATGTGTTGTTTCACAAAGCATGGTATCAGGTGGAAAAGCACAAAAGGCGAGATGTGCATGTGTTTCTTTACTCTGTAAATTATTCAACAGCAGTTTTAGTTCTTCCATCCACAGTTTTCTTGTGTTTTGCTTAACCAAACTGGGGAGTGATAGATATTTTAAAGTTCTTTTCCATTTTATAGTTTTGGTAAGTTTGCAGATAAAATAAACCAGCAATTTCTGCTTTACTTGCTTTATTTTTTTTTTTTTAAATTGGGCAATTTCGTTCCCAACTGTCATAGATTATCTAAAAAAAAAAAAAAAAAAAAAAAAAAAAAAGAGCTATAAAGAGAGAGAAAGGGCAACAAACTAAAACACTCTAAAGAAAAATGATTTAAAGTTACCCAGAGTTTTTGCTGTAGGGCCATATGCTCTGGGTGTGATGTTGAAATGATTATTATGATCATTGCTGGTTGAGTGTGGCTTGTTTGTATTATTGTACATCTTCTGTGTAATGCCAGTGGTGTTGACGGTGACACCAACATAAACTCTGTTTCAGAGTCTGCAGTGTCAGCAAATGGAGCTCAGCTACAAATAACTGATTTTCACCTGCATAATTTCCTATTTTGTCTTGTTGCCAGAATTCTGATGCTAAAGAACTTTGATAACTGATTCCCCTGTGACACATCCTTGAGTCTAAAAAACATAGTTCAACAGGTAAGAAGCTATATTGTTCCATTGGGCTCATGTTACCTAATTGGGCCTTAAATATAATTATTCACAGTCAAACACACTTTTTAAAAAATTGGTTAAATTACAGAAATCAACAAGAGTTCTTTTTGCATGTGTTTTCAGGATGTCATCATTCACTTCAAATATTTGTTAAAGTTTTCTAGAAATAATGAAAATTAAAAAAAAAAGAAGCACTGAAAAAAGTTATAAAAAAGGGAGACAGTGCACATGTGAGGGAGAAGAAAGATGGGAAGAGATAAAAAGAAAGAAAGAAGTAATAGAGAAAAAACAAAAGAAAGAAAAAGGAAGAAAGAAAAAACAAAGAAATAAAGTTACACAGTATGTTTGATAACTGTAATTGCTGTGCTCTTTATAAAGAATCCTAAAATGAAGCCTTTATAAAAGGAGTAAGAAACAGGCACTGTATCTTAAAGGATAGGTACTACTGAAAACACTATTTAAAATTCATTATTTTCCTCCTTTTCTTTGAATTCTTCATTATGTAAAACATGTACTCCAGTGCTCTTGGAATGTTTTGTTCTTTTCATTTAATTGCTTCATTTTTATTTTAATGCCATTGTAGTCTGGATATTCTCTAAAAATGCCTGCCTATCTGCTAAGAGCAAACATTCTTACAGTGCCTGTATCCTATTGCCTTTCTAAAGTTCCTTTTCTAAGTGAAAACATAGTGTTGTTTGTCTGCTTGATTCTTTTAAATACCTGTGTTGTTTTTTTTAAACAGCTTTCTTACACCAGCACAGCACCCATGAGTCAGGTCCACACTCATGTTTCTTGCCCAAATTTGTCCAAAAGCACTGGTAATCTGTGATTACCAGATACTACAGATGAAAACATAAATATTCATTATTTTTATTTTATAAATATTAGTTTTTATACCCTTGCCTAAAGATCTAAAAATGAGCACTTACAAATATGTTAGTAAACTGCACTCCTGTTGATAACTTTGAAATGCCAGATTGCTTAATCTGGTAATCAGAGAATCACAGAATGTTTTGGGTTGGAAGGAACCTTAATGTTCATCTCCCTCCAACCCTCCTACCATGGGCAGGGACACCTTCCACTCCAAGACCCATCCAACCTGGAGTTTAACACTTCCAGGGATGGGGCAGCCAGCACTTCTCTGGGAAACCTATGCCAGAGCCTCACCACCCTCACAGGAAATAATTCTTCCTAATACCTATTCTAAATCTCTCTTCTAGTTTAAAATTGTTGCCCATTGTTCTATCACTATCTGCCCAAGTAAAAAGTCCTTCTCCTTTTTTATAAGCCCCCTGTAAGTACTAAAAGGCCACAATAAGGTCTTCCCACAGCATTCTCTTCTCCAGGATGAGAAAATAATAAGAATACTAAAACATAGGTACCAGTTCCTGTGTCAATTTATCCAATGTCACTCACCTTTGAGCTTGTGTTTTATAAGATGGTAGAGGCAATAAAGCCAGATGAGCAGTTTAGAACACTGCAACTTGTGCCTTTCTTTTCCCTTCTGCTCCCCAAAATGCATTGAGCAAATGGCTATTTAGTTAGGCAAGTTCTTTTGATACAGGCTTATAGGTCTCCACTTAAAGAAACATTTTTACTGAGGGAGAAAAGCCTCATGGTAGTACTTGTTTTTAGTGTGGGTTTCAGCATTTCAAGAGTTATGGACATCATCTAGCCAATGTTAATGTGCAGAGGCACTATCAGGCTGATATACTGAGCACCGTTACTTACTTTTTAAGAAGTCAGGAATTGAAAGCTGAAATTTCAAGATGGTCCTCTCAGCAGTTCCAGGACTTGGGCTTAGAGTTATCCATAAATTTTGTTTATGTTTATCCAATAAGAACTTAGTCAGTGAATGCTGAGAAGAATCATTTACTTAAACGTAAATGGGGATTAATTAGTGTATCAAATGAAAGCAAAGGAAATTCTAAGGCAAGGATGCACTCATGGTCACAGTAACACATCATCTCTTTGCCTGATGGGCCTAAAACTTCTTTAAAGGGTGTCTGCCAAATAACCTTGTTTCTTTTGTTTATTGACCAATTTATACAAATATCTCACATGAAATGGGAAAACTTCTTTTTGTTCCCTATGACAGCCATTTTAGCGGTTGATTTCTTACTGGAAAAAATTCCTTTGAAAAACACATTTTGCTGTCTATTGATTAATTATTATTTTTACTTAAGCTGCATGTAAAGGTTCAGTATCAGGTACATTTCTAACCTCCCAGTCCCCTATTCACCATATCAACTGGTGCACTCATCGGTTTGCCAGTCCTGCACTAAAAGAAATTAATTGACTATCCTACTTCATTTCATGGCATCTGGTTGATGGAGTGCAGAAACTGCTATAAACACCAGGGTTCAGTGGGATTGCTGGCATGAGTGAGGTGTACAATATTTGGCTTGCATTTTGCATCATCATCAACCGGTCAGAGATAAAATGATCACAGCAGCCTGTCTTGAGTGAAGTAGAAAGAGTAGTGCAGCCTGTGCAACCTCCTGACTATTAAATTGGCACATTGTCTCTTTTATTTTTTCCTTAACTTAATTTTGTGCTATACTGAAATAAATGAGACCACTTACCGTGTAAGAGGAAGGACTGCTTAATCTGGCCAATATAGCATATTAAAATCATAAGTATTCCATAGTTTATAATCAAATATGATGCTCTTCCTGAAATAAGCACTTGTGGTGATAATCACTAATGGGTAAACTGGGTACCAGAGCACTGTAAATTCAAATGATGACTATGAGGGGATGCTGTAGATTTTTTTCTTCCTTTTGTGTTATTTTAATAAAGAGGAGTCAGAAGAATAAGGGAAAATTTCCTCTAAGGTATACCAATAAAATCTCAATTATATCTTATAAATCTCATGCTAGTTAATGTTTTCTTAAAGTGTCAACACTTAGAATAACGTTCTTTAAAACTGCATTTCCCTGAATGGGAAAAATGACATTTTTCATACATAGGAAGAAAATCTTGAAAATGACACTTGAAGCTGAAAAAGCAGGTGGAAAACACAAATAGGAGTAAAACCTTTTACTGCTGAAGCCTGGCTCATGGACTCAGAACATGAAGGTTAGCATGGCTGGTATATAGTTCCTATACCTTGGTGAGGCTTCTCAGGATCCTCATAGACATGAGGAAGAGGAGGACAGGGTGGAAACAGGTATTCTCTGGATGACAAATATATTTTTAGAGATATTGGGTGCTCACAGGGGACTTAGCTGCAAGCGTAAGGATAGACATAAACACTTGTCTTTGCCCTTTCAGATGAAGCAAATGCAGCAGATCAGAGAATCTTGCACTGCAGAAAGAGTGTGATTCAGCATTATGACTTATTTATAGTCTCCACCTTGTAGGAAAGAAAAACAGAGAGACAGGGGTGAAATCACAGGCTAAGTGAGGTCAGCAGAATAACGTTCTTAGAGCTTCATGCCAAAATTTAGCAGCAGACAGATTTCCAAGACTTCCTCAGTTCTTGATCATCAACAGCTTTCATTAATTCTGTGGAAATTGCAGGTGAGCACTCGATATTTTGAAACTCCCCTGGTACAATCAGTACCCTTAAACTCCCTTGGCATGTTTTCCTTCCTGCGCTATTTCTGTCTGGGTTTTATTCCTCTATTGATTTTAATGGACTTCAATTAAATTCTCTTGTCTCTGAATCTTTAGAGCTTTATCTATACAGAGCATAGGCTACTAGATCACTAGTGTAATTTCCTCCCCCCCGACTCCTTAAAGCACTACTTTTTACACTGTTCTATTATTTTAATTGGGCTAAATTTAGAAACTTTTAGATAACTTTCAAATCATCTGAAATTTCACTGCTGTTTAATGACTTTTTCTTTATGGATATATTGCTGTAATTGACAATTACATACTACTGTATGTCAACATTCTGATGTTCTGAAAGCTCAGAATTGGTTAAATTTTCATTTTAGTCACAAAGTAAATTCACAAACCATTCCATCATTATCTACAGCAAATGCTAAGAGAGTTTTAGAGCAGGTGAACATTATTCCCTATTCATAAATTTAAATCACTTCCTCATCCTCATATTTCATGTTTATGGGAATATAGCTTGAATTTTAAGTTTAGCAGCTCTGACTACAGAAGTGGGAACTGCTGCCTTCTCCCCAGATCTTTCCAACCAATGTAAATCTTCTGTACCTTTGCCAATGAGACACAATATCAATTATGTACAGATAAACCTGTGCAAACCTGCTGCACAATTTCCTTCTTGGAGTGTGATAAAGCAAGAGCATTTGCAACCATTGTTTGTACAAAAAAAAAAATCTTCAGAATAGGCCATTTTAGTTCAGATTTATGGTCTTACTAATTGGTCAGACTTTCAATGTCATTCTAATAAGTTATGTACATTTAAGTGCTTGGAATTGCCCTTAGAGGTTCTGAGAGTAGCTCCAGGGAGGAGAAATCAGTGAAGCAGAGTCTGACTATAGTCTGAGTTTAACTTATTTTGTACATATCCACACCAATCTCGTAAGAGTAAAAGGTCATATGCAGGCAAGCCATAACCCAGACTTCTGAAAACTTTAGCCCATGTGCCACGGTTCACTTCCCAGAAAGCTACTCTGTCCTGGGAACTGCCTTGAGAGATGGAGAATAAAATGAAAGAACAAGTTCTCAACTATCTGACAACTTTTCTCAAAGGACCACTCTTTAGGAGAACAAAGAACAATACTATGTTTTTTCCAGACAAAACCTCTACTTTGCCTTCTCTCAGAAAAAAATAACTTCAAGGCTGTCGTTAACAAAACTGCCTGGTGACTCCTGCTGCAACAGGATTAATCAGTAATACTTTTCACAGAAATGACAGTGAGAACCCTGATTTCTGTAACCAAATTCCTACTAAGTAGTTAAAATCTACTCCCTGATGTGCATATCCAGTTAAAGCTGGATAACCTGTTCTTCATTATAGCCCAAATGACTGAAATAGTTTGACATAAACAGAAGATTTCTCTCTTCTGATGGAAGTGAATTTCCTTTTGGTAAATTTTCTGTGTAGGGAAATGTCCCAAATAAATTTTAACCTTGTGTTTTTCACTTTGGAAACCTATCCAGCAAAAACCATGTTGAAGTGCAATGTCAGCCTGTGATTAAACTTCAGCTTCCTTAATCTGTCCCTAACAAATGGCTGGGAAAATTTTTAACCTGAGACAGGTATGCTATAAATGACCCTAAAGAAAAGATATTTCTAGTCTAAGGTAATATGGGCTATTTCTTGACCTATGCCATCCCATGCTGCCAATTCAGGAGGGAGGGTAAGGAGTGACACTGCCTTTGGCCCTGAACTTATATCCTTAATTATGTCCGTTCATCCTGTACTCTCTGGAGATTGAAGCATGCCTTGCTGAAGAGAATTCCACACTGGCAAAGCCCAGGACATCCTTGGACCAGACCTGATCCATCACCAGCACCAGCTTGTGCACCTTTCAGAGGGGTTATTTGCTTTTTGGAAGTTTCCTGTAGCAGCTCACTTTGGCAAATATGAAGTTCTTCCAGGCATTCTGCCTTGACACCTTGTCCTCCCTTCCATCAAGGCAAAAGTAGCTTCAAACAACACAGCCTTTTAGCAGCATAATGCATTTCCAGGAGCAATACCCCACATCTTTATTCATGATGTGAATGATGGTATGAGTAGTAATAATGAAACAGGGTTATAAAGGTTTCCCATTGTGAACTAGTATTAATCTAATTTCCTACAGGATGTTTATCTAAGTCAGAAATAGCCAAGCAGTTCAAAACACTTTGGCAAGTCTCTGATGAAAAGAAGCCTGGGAAGTGTGAAGGGTTGCTGGAGAATACTAAATTGCATTCACTCAGCTGTGCTGAGAAGCCTAAGCTGATTCTTGCAGGGTTTTGCTAGGCCCTATCCAGTGCAAATTGTCTTAGTTTTATGAATGTTAAGAATCATCAACATTAAAAAAAAAAAATCCAACAATTAGCATTTATCCTTAATAAAAATAATTTTACCGCATCGAAAATTTTTCATAAATACCCAAAATCCTATGTGGCCTTTTTTTAATGAAATAATAAAATGTAGCGCTAGTGTAGGTACTTTACAGATTTGATGTCCAAGGAAGTTCTGTGCTTATTTTTAAGCACAAACCCCTCCCAACATAGAAAAAGGCATGAGCTACCCACTCTCCCATTAACACACTTTTAGGCTGTCAGCAGAGCAGTTTTTTTCTGCAACTCCATTTCTGTTTTGAGTACACTTTCCCTGCCTTGCCACATAACAGACAAGCACTGCTGTGCACAGGCTGTCTTTAAAGATATGGGAGCCCAACATCTAATTGGTGCCACTTCCATCAAGGTGGACTTGAGTCTTTCCAAGAGAAAGACAGGTTTGTACATCTCTCATTTCTATTCCTAGCCTTTTTTTTTTTTTTTTTTGCTATCTCTCCCACTGAGATTGCTTACCTTCTTAGGATGTGATCCAATGTTAATAAAGTTTGGTGAAGCCAAGGCTGGGGCTGGGGCTGGCAGCTCTGTGGGGCTGTGGTGGAAAGGCTAGGTGGTACAGCCACACAAGGGCTGGCATACCTGGGCCTGTACCTGGGCACAGGACTCCTCCACAAAGTCTTTTTTTCCATCATTAGAAGCTAAAATATGTGACCCCATCCCAGTGAGCAGTGCCAGTCTTTGCTGTACCAGCACAGAGGTGGCTGGGGAGTCTCTTGGAACCAGAGCTTCCATTTGAGAAGCAATTTCCTAAATCACAGCATGGGAATGTCTTACACGACGTGTAAAATGGCTTGGGTGAATTAGCATATCTGACAGGCAAGGATTGTAACTAGCATTCAACCTTGTACTTAATGAATAGTCCATATGTCCAGAGAAGCAGGTAATTTATAGTCTAACATTTTCTTTTGATCTGTCGTTTGCTCTTTCTCCTTAGAATTAAATCACTTCTCAATGCACAGGGGAAGAAGTCAAAGGGAAGAAGTCTTTTTATTTTTAATTAGAATGTGCTAAATGGTAATAAAGTAATGTGAATACAGTGGAGACCTCTTAAATCCATAACAGTAAATCTATTCCTGCAACAGGTCCATCCTTTATATGGTGTTCATTTAAGAAGGTTTCACCTGGAGTGCCACACTGACATGAACCGATGCTAATAGAGTAATATATTTAAATAATTCAATAAAACATCTGTTGTAGATTGTGATATACCTTGTAATTTTATTGACAGAGGTTTGTTTTGTCCTGAGACGTATAAAATGTTTGGTTAAATGGCTTGATTATATAGTACTTTTAAAAAATATTCACCTGACTGATTTCTTGTACTGTGCAACTTGCCAGTGATTAGTCAAGATGATTTTTAAAATGCAAATAATTGGATTGGCTCTTAAAAATTAGGATTTCACTCACCTGGGAAGGAATTCTAATGTGTGTGGTAGAAGCAGCAATTTGAAAATTACATTCCTTTGTATGCAAGTGTTAAGGTACTAGGTGAAACAACAAAAAAGGATGGTTAAAAGCCATATATGTAGAACAGGAAAGAGATAACTTCTGAAATATAAATGCAACAAAAATGTTATGATTTTTTTAATTTATTAGTTAGGTAAAATAGGCAAGAGTTTAGACACATTTCCATGAAGCCTTTTTGTTTGTTTATTTGTTTATTTGAGTTTTTACCTATATATGTAGACAGCTTGCTGCTGCTTGAGTAAAAGTGGATTTTGGCTATGTAAGCTTCTTTCATTTGAAAGCAATTATCCCCACTTTGTGTACGCAATAGTCTGTTCCCTCAATCCTCTCTGATCGAGAAGCTGAAAAGGGCAACACGAGGAGTTATCTGTCCCATTTACTCCCTCGGCTCAGGGGACACGTGTGGTGTTCGGACACGGCACAGATTAATATGGGAAGATTACTTTATTTCCAGGTTAGCAGGAGGCTTGTTTCTGGAAGCACTACTAATTTGTGTTAGATGGGATGCTGCTTGGTTTGAAATGTGGCTATTTTCCTAAAACAACTATCTTCCCTGCTTCCTTTCCAACCACTTGATCCCAAGCCAAGGACTCCAGCGGCTCTTCCCTGCCCAGGCTCGACAGGGCACAATGCTGTGGGTTTTGTTAACCATTCCTCTTCCCTATTTGTCTCACTTTTAGAACAGGTATGTTTTCCTCCTGTCAGAAGGAGAATTTATGACTTCATGTTTCAGCATGCTTTGTGGAAAGGAAGCAAATGATTTCTTGGAGGGATTATTGGTCCTTGAGGACAGGGCTTTGAGGTGCTTATGGGATGCATGCGTGGGCAGATTGTGGAGCTCTTCTACTCAGCATCTTGATTTATTTACTGTTGCACTGGTGCACTTTTTTCTTTTATTTTTAACTGAAATATTTTAGGAGACGTTGCTACTTTTGCTTTGCTAGAGACAAGCGCGATTGCACAGATCGTAAGGCTTTGTACCACCGGCTTTTTGCTTTAATCTTAAATGACAGCTACATCTGTTGAAGTTTGTTCCTATCTTCTTGCTTTTGTTTTTGTTTTTTTTTTTAAAAAACCTGACAGGCCGAAGGAGCTTTTTTAATGACAGTTTTGCTAGTTGTAAACAGTTTTTGAGTTGCTCTTCCCAGCCTGTGACCTGCTCCTCACTGGTTTTGGTCTTCAGTAGAAGTTCCGGGTGATTCCAGTGCTTTTATACCAGCAGCCCCTGGGGAGAAAGGCAGGAGCAGGCACTTATTTAACTTAGCTTAGTTGTTCTGTATTCTGCAGGCTGGGTTTGTATTTTGTCACACTGAGGTTTAACTCAGTGGACATGCACGTGGGTTTAGGTGGTGGATTATGGCCAAAGTCTGTCACAAGTTATAGCAGCAGTTTCAGTCAGCATTGTTCCATTTTCCTGGAACCAGGTTTTGCTTCACTGTTGTAATTTGATGTTGGATTTTCCTTGATTCTTCACAGGCAGTCACAGGATCACGAACCATGGTCCCACAGACGTTGCAGATATTGTAGTTAAAGGTTTATTAAAGTTATAAATTTAATTTTGTACATAATATTTTTGTAAGGATGTGGTGTTATTATAAACATTAGAAAACATAAAAATGTGCTTGAAGTTTTTGTGCTTTGAACATTACAGTGATGGGCAAAAATCCCAAAGAAAATAGAAAAAAAAAACCTGTTAGAAACTGTGTTTTCCTTGAAAAAAAAGAGGCTGAAGGTGCTGGATGCCAGCTGAGCCTTCTGTGACAAGGAAGTACAGGGGACACAAATCCACCTCAGGAATGGAGCTCCCCATGAGCCCTGCTCAAAGCTAAAACTGCAGCTGTTACTGGTCAGCTAAGAAGATCCCCCGACCTGTGTGAGAAGCAATGCTTACTGAACCTCCTTCAGTTCCCATAATTAACAAAAAACCCAAACTAGTCATCACTTAGTATTTTATGTGTTTTCTGCACTATATGTCTCAATATTTCCATCACTGCATTCTCATTTAGTATTAGTTTAGTCAACTGGAGGCTGCAGTAGAAGCTACTTGTCCAATTATTTTGAATTTTTCTAGGTTTACTCATTTTGACACATTCATTTTTAGTACGACACTCTTGATAAAATAACTGAGATGTTGCCCAGTGTTTACATTAAGCAGCAGAGAAATCCAACACTAGAAAATATGTGTGTGCAAACACACTAAATAAAGAAAACAGAAAGTGCTTTTGCTAGGAAAAAAAAATCCATAAAATTATTCTTTAGATGGAGACTTCCCATTTTGAGCTCACTTAAAATGAAAAAAAAAAAAAAAAGAAAAAAGAAAAAAATTATTTATACCTTCTTTTCTCTGACCTCTGGTGTGGCCAGACTGGTGTTCTGCAAAGACTGCCCAGAATCATTACAGAATTGCCCTCAGTAATCTCAGACCAAAGCATTTCCCTCCCAGTTGTGGTATTTGAACTAACAAGTGTTGAAGACATTTCTTCCCTCTTCGAGCTACTCTCCAGGTCCCAAACACCCTCTCAGGAACTCCAGGTTCTCATCCTGAGTGCCAGAGGGTGGCCACAAGAAGGATCTCAGGGTTTGCCCCAAATGCCACAGCTCAGGTGAGAAACCTCTCCTGGAACTGTACAAGCAAAAGGACTGTATTTCTGCCTTTTTTACTTCTATAGAATTTTTTCTAACTGTAAAATGTTTTCAGATGATGCAATAAAAATCAAAATGTTATCGCACCAACTGCATTATAATGAAGGTAGGCTGAGCTTTCAGCTAGAATTTTAGTCTATTTTAGGTTGTTGCACAATCTCTGATCATCAGCTCTAGATGGGGAACATTTAATATCTCTTAAGCTTCTACTCTTAGGATTCAGTTAACTGTCCTTAAACCCAGGACATCAAAGAAAACAGAGAAGCTCCAAAGATGCGATTCAGAGCCTTATTTAACTATCAGCTATGATTACTCTAATTGACTAACTTAATTAGTTTTTCTTTTTCCATTTAAATGTAATATGGAATCTTTAGGCAATTACAGCATACAATTAGCATTCGGTAGTAACATTAAGCCTCTAAAATCATGGAATCATAGAATGGTTTGAGGTTGAAGGGAACTTAAAGGTCATCTAGTTCCAATCCCCCTGCTGTGGGTAGGGACACCTTCCACTAGACCAGGTTGCTCAGAGCTTCATCTAACTTGGCCTTGGACACTTCCAGGGGTGGGGCAGCCACAAATTTAAAATTTAAAATAGCTTAAATGCAATCTCATAGTAGTGTCAATGTGCAATTAGCTACAAATATTGCCACTAAAATACCACTTTTAGTGAAAATTACATAAGATTTTGCAATATAAAGAGTATTCAGATAAAATGTAGTACAGTGTGGGTAAATATTGATCTTCTTGAACTGAGAATAATTTCTTTGTGCCCTACTTGCAATACGTGCTCTCACTAAACTGCTGAGTTTTACATACAAGAAACTCTTTTTGTTACTTCCATATCAAGAATTATCTGAGCAACCTTGTTAACATCTGCAGATGCTGCTAGTTATATTTAACTTTGATTTCTAATTTCTTAAACACAAAATGTTTTTAAGAATATCCATATGGAGATATATATATCTATGATGACATCAATGTCAATATCTATTTATGCCCTCCAATATAGATATTGATATATAATATTAATTAGATATTTTAATATATGGATTTATATCCAATATATAAAAAGTATATAATATGATATTTTGCAGTCTTTCTTTAAAAATTATTTTATGAACCAAAGTAAACAAAGATATACATCACAATGCTAGAAATAAGCCACAGTCATGGACTACTGTCAAATAACATTACATCTGTGTGCTGATCCCCAAGTTAATACAGTTTTTATTTTCCAGTGGAAAGAAACTTAAATATATTTGCATCCACCTACCCCCTTCCCAGAGCACATAGTTACATACACCATGGGAAGAGTTATAACATTTCTTTGTCTGGATTGTTGAAAAGAGGTGAATTTGTGGCTGAAAACATGAGAGGCCATTGATTTTGCTTATGTTGCTTGACCTGTCCCACAACTGCAGTTTTCATGTCACTCCAGCTCCTGATCTGTGCCATGAAAAATGTATTCCTAATACATCTGAGGGCAGCTAAAACAACATTGGCTGTGCTGCTTCTCCCAGCTCATCCTCCAGCTTTCCTGCTGCCTGTGTGGAGTTCAATGTGCAAATATATTGGAAATACAATCAACTTTCACAGTTGTATTACGTTGATTTTCTATATAAAACCTTATAAAACAAAACAAGGCTCTTCTAGTTGTGTGTGGCCATTAAATTATGCAACATCCAAGTAAAAAAAATGTACCATCATTTCTTGCTGAGTTTGATTTTGGCAAGTTTCCCCAGATGTGTGTGGCAGCTCCCGCGCAGGTGGGATCAGGAAGTGTAACACCAAGAGATGTACAGTAAACAAGGCACAAGGCTGCAAGCAGCAGATTTGATCACAGCAGTTTGGGGATCTATTTTTGAGTTTATCTCTGTTTATAGAGATAACTCAGGCTTTTTTTTTAAGCATAAGCAGGTGCTGAACACAGGAGATAGTCAGGGTCAGTAAAGCATTCTCTGTTGGGAGCCTCTACACGCAGATGTGCCCAAGCATTGGCTCCACTGTGGTGTGTGTTCTCCTCTGCATTGGGAAGGAGGTGAGAAGAAAGCAAAGCGGGCCTTGCACCATCAGTGTGCAGTTTTGGAGCCTGCACTTGAACACTGAGCTGGGGAAGCGGGGAAAAAGGGACAGGTTCTAATTTACCAAGTCATTGCATGGGTCCTGGCTGACCAGACCATCCAGAGAAAATGAAACTCCAGAGCAGGAGGGATGGGGGGATTTTACTTATCCTTGGCAAAGAGAGAGCTCTGCTGGATTTGGTCAGAGAGAAGACATGGGGAAAATAGCAAGATTGCTTTCTTAAATGAACAAAAAAGTTGTATTATAATTCATTTTTCTAAGACAATTGACATAGAGTTGCTTATGTTTAATTGAGTACATTTTAAAAAGGAAACTTTTATTTTACCATCTACTTAACAGCACTCTACCATTTAATCAAATCACTATGGCAGAGAACATGATGATGCTCTTCAATGAAAGTGTCAACGCGAAATCCTTGAACATAAGAGGAGCAACAATAGTCTGACTGTTTTCACAAGATGGTTTGGACAAGCAGATGACCAGATGGAGGAGAGGAGAGGCAAACACTCCACTGCTGGCAAGCACCCAAAGCTTCTTGAACCTCATGTACTCTTCCCTAATAAATATGTCACTTCAATACCAGCCATGGTAATGCAGTGATAACAGCAGGAGAATAACTCTCCTTATAATTGTGCGAGACATCCAGATATATTCCCCTGTCTCCCTGACTAATGTTTCCAACATGACTTGTTAGCTTCTGCAATGATCAAGCAGCTATTAAAGATAAAACTGTGTTAACCTTTTCAAAAATTAGAAGAGCATGACTGTAACTGGAACTACAATGGCTTCCTGGAGACTGGAGCAAAAGGGTGGAAGATCATCCTGCTGAGACATTAGTAACGGGTGTATTATTTATTTAGGATGTCTGGAACGCATATGGAGGATGTGGCCCCATGCAAATGCCTCGTCCCAACTGTGTAACTGCTCTAACCTATGCAGGCAGGTAAGCAGAGAGGTCCTGGATCAGCTTTTATAAGGGAGGTAAATTATATCTCTATTTAGTTTCTCTCCCTGGCACGGGGTTTAGCAGACTGATCATAGAAAAAAAACTCCTGAAACTGAAATCAAGCACATTTTTTTTTTCATTTTTATTTTAAATTGGATCCCAAACTATCTTAATCCTAAGGAACTTATTGAGAACTGACTAACTCATCACAGTTTGTTCACTTTTGTACCTTCAGTCACAGATCCATGAATGAGACAAGAACATTATACTTAGTGTAGTAAAACCCTCAAGAATGTTAACAGGGGTGTCATGTCATCCCATGAGCTGACAAACTAGAGGTGCTGGATATTCAAAAATTAGCTTGTCTGATATTGCAGGCAGGTAAAATTCATCCTTGGCATGCATAAACTGCAATAAATAAAGCAGGTCTTTGTTTACTGATAAGTGTAATCTGTAGACTACAAGTGACAAACAGGCAATAAATCCCAACTAGAAATAAGAATGACTGACAGTCCAAAAGTACACTAACTTAGTCTACAATGAAAACCTTTTTGGATTTGTTTTCCGAAATAAACTTTCTACTGAAGTCATCAGAGCTGGTGGTAGAATAAAGCTCATAATAAAAATAGATAATAGCAGAATGGAAATTGCAGAAATGTAATATACAATCCCAGGCTTCTATTAAACTAGCATCTCAGTGACACTTTTGAGATTTTAATATCTGCAAGTAACTCACTGTCTTCCCACAAGGGCTGGTAAAAAGATCATCTGAATGAGCGTGTCCAAATTAACTGTTTCCCTCTCTCAAGTCAGGTTGCCAAACACTGTGAACTGTTCTCTTTGGAGACTGGGTCTGCTGCGCGCTTTTGTGGAACAAAAGGGAAAGAAGCAAAATCCATAGGGAATTACTGAAGGGCTAAGCTGCTCTGTTTGTGAAATGTTTCATGATGTAGGAGTTGTTGTTGTCTCAACGGAGCTAATATACAGCCCATAAAAATTCAGACAACAAAGAGTGGGTTAGGCAGTAATGAAAAGTACCTGATTTACAGATAAAAGAGAGAGTTCTCTTTGAACTTGACTGTTGGTGGTAATTTCCACCATGAGAAATTCACCCTAAACGGGCAGTGAATCTCATGGGGGCTTCCTCAGTGGTACAAAGCAAGCAACAAGCAGTGCAAGTAATTTTTCACTATTTCTCAGTTTATTCGCTTAATTTTGTTAAGAAACAGAACAAGCCTAAACTATTAAAGAGAAGATTTTTGAGATCCAGCCAAGAGTTCATTTCCTTGTCTCGTCTTCTTGATTCAGCTGGTCTTCCCACATCTAGCCATGAGACAAATAAATGTACATCTACCATGTTACGCACATTTCTCATCTTGAATGTCAGTTAAGACTTCAAAACTGCAGGTCAAAATAGGTCCCTCTCATACCAGTGTGAACAAGGCAGCTAGGGATATTATATTTTGCATATGTTCTCTGATACTGGAGTATAAGAGTCCCATCTGCTCAATAACATATTTGCCTATGAAAGGAAATGGAAAAATAATCTCCAATTTCTCTTCATGGAGGATAAGCATTAAAGTGGTACCAGCAGGTTAATGTTCATTCTGAATAAATAATACAGGAGATGTTTGCCCAAAAGAGTTCAAGGTCATCCTCTTCCTTCACTCAATTCCTGTGGCTGACAGGGATGATCATGGAGGGATGCACAAAGCCTCAGCCAGCACCCAACCCATGTTCCAGAGATTTAGTAACCGGAAAAGATAGAAAGGTAAAGTTTGCTGGAAAAAGGAACTTGAATATAATACTAAAAATCCCCACACCTACTTGGTGGCTGAAAGTCTCAGAACATCTTTTCTTATTAGGACATCTGGTTCCACCTCTAACCTGAGCAGAGCTGTGAGAAGTTGTTAGGGAACCTGGGAAACTCCAACCTCATTCCCAGTACTGTGTTTCAGCTGAGGGCTGAAATATTGCAGACATAAAATTTCTACTGAACTGGGACAAAAATGGAGTACAGTAATACCTGTATGTAAATTATTAGTGAATAAGAGGGTAATACTAAAGCTATCAACTAGGAAATCACCTTAATACTGTAGCATATTCTTTTGTTCAAACATAAACTTTGTGAAGTCAGAGATATTAAGAAAAAAAATCTATAGATCCCTCTAGTAATAAACAATGAAATTAAAATCCAGGCAAAATTAAATTTGAAAAGATTAATGTTCCTTTTCATATTTTGATGACAACTATAAACATAATGCAATTTTGTGAATTTACAGATTTAAAATGTGAAGTGATACCCCACAGTGGTGCAATTTCAGTCACAAAGCAGACAAGTACTTTTTATTCTAATGTCCCCACAGATAAATTGCTCAGTATTAATGAAATGGCTTTGAATTTCTTAACTACCATTTAAAATGATGCAGAAACCAGTAAGTAATCTCTAACTGAAGGCCTGTTGTATTTAAAATATATGTAGCAACACACTGATGTTTTTTTCATATCATGAAAATATATGTCCCAGATACCTTAATATAAAGTTTGGAGGATTGTTCTCCAAAATTATTTTGTAAAGTTCTGTTACTTAAACTGCATATTCTTTTTTCTCAGTCCTCTGATATATAAACACTTTAGTGGCAATAACCTTGTTTAGCCTTTTGAAAAATCATTAAATAGCCTAGGAGGACTCTGAGTTCACTGGAGGGTAGAAGAATATGGAAATTCTGGTGGACCAGCTGGAATATGATGTCCTGGGGCAAACTGTGGGGAATTGGAGGGCTCTTTCACAGAAACAAGGAATATCTTGCATTATTGGTTTGTACACTGCATGCACCCCACCACCACCCAAACCAGATGCACACATGCAATTGATAAAGAAGGAAAATCACAAAAGGAGCAGGACAACTGTGAGAGGAGGTACAAGGAGAAGGAGGTGCTCAGACACTTTATGGAACTTGTTCTCACAAGGCACAAATGTGCATAATAATCCACTTGTACAAATAAGCAGTCAAAACTATTAAGAGTGAACAATGTCATGTGGTTGCCATAGAAGTGAAACAGTCGCGCTGCAGACTAACAGGTTTCAGAAAACTCTTCAGGGGATTTCACGGTTTAAGGCCCTCTTTCCACTGAAATTATAGCAAACCCTGCATTAATTTTGCAGAAACAGGTCTGGCCATCTGCCAGATGCTGAGTGGGTATGACAAGGAGAGGGGAGGAAACACCACGGCAGGAGCTACCAAGGGCAGGGAATAGACAGAGCCTTTGGTTCCTGCCACTTGATTTCAATTAAATCCATTGATTTTTGTTAGCAAATGAGAGATTTTGCTGCATCTTGCACAAAGAGATAATGGATTGGAAGAGGAGAGTCTTTGAGTAGAGGATTCAACATCCCCAGCTTCACAGGCCTTGCCTTGAAGGCCGGGATCAGATGTGGGACGATGTAGAAGACTTTGACTTGACCCAAGAGTGTTGGGTCCCAGCACTGCTGGAGTTTCCCCTTGAACCATAGAATCACTGAATGATTTGAGTTGGAAGAGACCTTAAAGATCATCCAGTTCCAGCCCCCTGCCATGGGCAGGGACACCTTCCACTAGACCAGCTTGTTCCAACACCCATCCAGTCAGGCCTTGAGCACTTCCAGGGATGAGGCAGCTGCAGCTTCTCTGGGCAACCTGTACCAGAGCCTCACCACGTCTATAGTAAAGAACTTCTTCCTAATATCCAATCTAAACCTACCCCTCTTCAGTTTAAGGCCATTCCCCCTGTCACCCCCTGTCCAAAGTCCCTCTCCAGCTCTCTTGTAGCCCTTTAGGTATTGGAAGTGTCTCTAAATTCTGCCTTCTCTTCTCCAGACTTTGGAGCCTTGCTTAGCCAGCCTTGCTTAGCCTCTGTCTGGGGCTCACTAACCATTATTCTGGTTTCCAAACCAATGAACACATTGTTAGTCTTATCAAGACGAAACATACGCAGTACTCACCACTGACATCCCTAGCAAAATATTTTTAGATGTGGAATTATAACAGCCGTTAAATATTTAATATTAAGTAACCTGTGGGAATTTTAATGTATTCTACGTGAATAGAATACGTGAAGTAATGATAAAAAGGTGAAAAGAAATCCAAAAGCTGGTTCATCTGAAAGCATGTAGCAATTTTCTGTTGTATTTTATATATGAACCCATAAAATTTATAAGGAAGAAATTAAATGTATAAAATGATTTATAGGTGGATTAAAAAGGTTTGCAATTTTTTTAGTTTCATACATCTTTATGGAAACGGTTATAAATCTCTGTAACTTAAATTGCTTATCCAAGTTCTACAGAAACAGCATAAACACAGCAAGCAATTATCTGTAATAAACTTTTTCTTTAATATTGTGGCAGTCATGTTTTTTTTAAAACTGCATTTCATAATTTATTTTGTGCTGTATTAGATTTTACTTACTAGGCTCACATATTTTTTGCTATTTTGCAGAAACTGTCATCTTCCTTGTAGTGTGACCCAGTCATTAAGTGTTAATAAAATAATAATGCGACATAATCTGTCCTTCTGGAAATTAGTTTATATACATATAATGTTGTTTTCTTCCTTATACACCACAGAATTATCAAAACTCTAGAAAAATCCCTTTGTAAGTGTGCTTCTCGGAGCGGTTGAAAATTCAGTTTTCATTATTACCAGTACTGACATTTTAAATGATAATTTGAGCAGTGTTTCCTGAGGTTCAGGTATCAACTGTTAGACTCAACAGAAGAGTCTGATATTTTTTGTGGCAGCCATCTAAAAATGTTCGATTTGAAGTGGTGTCAGCTTTGTCAAAGAAAAGCTCCACAAGAGTGGAAGACATGGGATTTTCAGGAAAGCAATCTTTTCCCTTAATCTATATCTTTAAAATAAAGTGTTATCATTTGCTTGGAGCAATGCCTAGGAATGGGAATCATGGTTCTCTGAAGCTCAGAGCAAAGCTCAGAGTAGAGGTGATCCAGGAGCAGGGTGAGATCAATGCTTAACTGGTTTGGAGAGCAAAACCACTTGGACTGATTGCAATAGATGCAATATATTGCTTGTATATTGTGGTATAAAAAAGCCCCCAAAGTTTGCTTTGAATAAAGAAAAAGACAAGCTATAGAGATTTATTGCAGTATAGAAAGGGTGGCACTTAGGCTGTGTGAGGGTTTTGCAAGTGGGATAGAGATGTGCCAGCACCATGGTTCAAGCCATGAGGTGTGCAACCCTGATTCTCTCCTAAGGAAATTACAGCCAGAAATGCAATTTCCACTCAGCATAATGCTCTTCTGGTGTGTTAACCTATGCAGTGTCATCTCTACTCAGTGCTTGCTCGTTGTTGTGTTCCAAAACCTGAACTCTGTGTGTTAAACTTCATACAAATCTCTCCAATTTTGAGGTCGAGGTGGATGGTTTCGCCTTGAGAGACCAAAGCTTTGAGTCAGCTGCTTCAGAGATATACACCAAGTCACTTCTGGCATGGATGATATTAGAGACAGACCCTGGAGCCTGCAGACTCCAAAAGGTGAATGAGGATGTCTGATTTCGTTATTGGTAGCTGTAGACAGCTTTTAATCTCTGTAGGCCTCCTGTAGCTTGGACATGATTATCCTGACTGCAGTCTATGTAATGTTGGCCCTTAGCAGGAAATCAGTGTTGGCCCTTGCCACGAAGATGTTGGCATAACTGATGACATAAACCTGTATTTCTAACACCCAACATTCTGGATAAATCAGAACAAACCAGGGTTTCCTAAAAGCAGAAAGATCAGCTGGCCACTCAACCCAAATCGCTTTTATAATTCTAATTTAAAAAAAGTACATCACTTTTATTGCAAACATCTTCCATGCTTACTTACCTTTATATTTCATCTTTCAAATCTTACTGTTAACAGTGTTAACAGCAAGAGCCAGATTAAAAAATCAAAGTGATCTCTGGCTTGTGCAGCCTGTGTGAATTCCTGGGATTAATAATATTTTGCTAAACTCTATTTTCAGACAGTGAAATAATTGTACTAAATATGGGATGGCTAGATAGGTAAGGCAGCTGGGTAAAGCTTCTTACCTTGGTGCTCTCTGTTTCACTAACTGTAAAGGCTGATCCAACCTGTCTTAAAAGTACACCTGAAACTTCAAGAATAGCTTAGCCTGGATAACCCTGGTGGTTTCCATCCCCAGCTGAGGCTTCCCTGAGTCATTGCCCCTTTGTAGGATGCTGTAGATGATGTGACAGCTGTCAATGTTTTCTGTCAAATGTATTATGTTAATACAATATCAGCCTCTCCTTAAGGCAAGTAACATGAATTTTTCTCCGGAGGAGTGATTTTTCCTTAACAGATTGAGTGATGGCTATCTCATACAAGACAGCTAAATTTCAGTGATGTAAATCCCACTCTGAGACTGTTTACAAAACAAGGAAAACTTTTAGGGGTAAAAGAGAGTGAAAAGTATTGTTAGGAAGACAGGATGCCATATGGATCACAATTCCTATTTTTCCCGTGGAAGAGTATTTCCAACAAGCAGGTTCTCCATCTTTAATTTCTCAGAGTTGATCCTCACAGGAAAACACCTTCAAAAGACAAGTAAGGAATTAAAAGCTTAAAAGGTAACTGGTTAATACAAACCTGTAAAATCTCTGGGTTTACAGTACATTACAATCTTCCTGTCACCCACTCTGCAATGCTAAAGACCTTAATATTTTACCCAAAGTAAGGTGATGGTCCCTTGTCCCCTGTTAACAGCCCTCCCTACACCAATGTGCCATCTCCCTTCTCTGCCACAAAGTGATTAACACAATTAAGTTGAATTATGAGCTCTTGGATCTGACCTACATTAGGCTGAATTTTGTTCTTGTCAGACTGACAAAGAGGCTCTGGCTTGAAAGTCTATCTGTTTTCTAATTATATTAGTTGATTTAATAAGGGATATTACCTTTCCTTATATTTCTCTTAATGTTAAGCAATGTACTCACTCAGAGAGATATTGTTGGTATTTCATTAACTCTATTCCCCCAGACTAAGTGAAGGGCACATGGGAAAATGTCATTTGGATATCACTGCTCCCCTCTCTACTTCTTCCCCGGCTAAGCTATGTCCCTGCTTTGATGCCAGGGAGTACTATATTTGTCAGAGTTTGGTGCAACCAGCTTGACCTGTTTTCTGGTCCATTTGCCAAGTCTGACCCTCTCCTGAAGTGCTCTAATCCAGCTCTAATGAAGCGAGTCCCGTTCAGAGGTTGAGCTGGTGAGATCTTGCAGGCGTTGGTTCATCTCCACTCTCCCCTCCTGCAGAAAGGCTTTACACTGCCCCTCAGTGAGATGCAGGCTTTCACCATTCCCATCAAAGCATCCTCCCAGCAACACAGAGGGGCCAAGGGCAGAGAAAAATCTCCTTGATATGAGATAGCACAATTCCATTTTACTCTGCTCCTCAGTCTATTCTGACTTCTTTCAGGCAGGACGAGTCCTGCCACTTCACTGCAAATGCTCTGTACAGAAAGTACATGTACATTAAACTATTTCTGTGAGCATGTTTGACTTCCACTCTGCAAATAAATGGGAGCAGATAGCTCCTTTCCCTCAGGAGCTGCTGTCTGCTAAAAATTGAGAGTCGCTGGGATATGCAGATGAAACATCTCTTTCTCCCCACCAAGATATGAAAGCAGAGATCTCTTTACCCTTCTGAGTTCCAGGCCAAGGGACTTCGACACACACAGAGCAAATGGGAAGATGTGTGATTGGGTAACTTCCAAACTTCAGAAACATTTTCATTTCAGATTCTGACTTCCTGCCATGCCACATATTCTTCTGTAAGCAGACTCCGAGGCAATTTATTAACAACTCTGGAGGAGTGATATCTGCAGAATCTGTTTTTCAGCTTTTGACAGCTGAGCCGGGCTAATGTTACTGTTTCAGAGTGTCATCTCTGGTGTAAGGTATATTCTGTATATTCAATGAAGTGTCCTTTAAAGGTGCAAATGAAACAGCTTATCTGAGGCAAAGAGCTAAAAAAACTCATGCTAATATTTTAGATAATTTATCAGCACATAGGGAAAGAATGTAAGTAAATAAAAGCTAGACTATATTTTCCAAAGATTTTTTAACCATAGTCTACTGTAAGCTTTAAGCTCTGTCTCTTTCTGACTCTATTTAAGTAAATATTTTAATAAAATGTATTGCATTTCAAGAACAACAACACCAAAAATCTACACTTGAAGTACTTTTCATTTTCTAAAATAAGAAAAAAATAAACAATGAAGACATTTCTACATTCTTAAAAGCTAAAAAGCACCTAATTTCAGACCTGAGCTCTGAAATGAGGGGTTTTAAAATAAATACTCTAAGTATTATATAATGAAAAGTTACAAAGGTTTTCAGGGAAGGAATAAAGAGAATTTTGATCACATTGGGGATTTAAAATGAATCATGGAAGTCTTAACATTGTTCTTGAACTTTCCCAGAACAGAGGTCTTCCTTGGATGAATGTTACAAGGAGGGTGGAAGAAGCAGCTAGACTAAAGTAGGATTGACACACATGATGAATTACAGTTCATTAATCCAATTAATGAGTCATTCCAGCAGCTTTAATCCCAGATAAAGCTCTTTATCAAAGCTCTGTTGGCTAGTGCTGCACTAAGAGCCCGTCAGCAAGTCCATTGTAAACTTCTATTATATGAAGCCTGCCATGCACTGCTTTTTGGAAATATTTTGTCCAAAAAAATAATGAGAAATACAGAGAAAGGAGCAGTCTCTACCTTTGTTTGACTGGATTCACATTACAAAAGAACTAAAGGTACATTTAAAATGACACAGGCCAGCTGAACGTAATGTCAAATATTGAGAAGTGCTCTTGGGTTAGAAGGCAAATGTATGTTCCTGTTTCTGATGTCATCTGTGTGCATGATTTCTTTGTGCATGTCCTATTGACTAATGGGAGCCAATAAAGTATAATGAGGTGTTTTGAAAACACTCTCTGTTCCATTTTTACTCTCTTTAATTTTTTGGTAGCACTATCTAAAAGTGTTATGATTTCTTCACACTTCAGAAATACAATTCCTCCTCTGCAAATCTCACAGGCAAAGAGGGATGAAGAAAGGGAATAAAGAGAGGGAACAATATGAGTTTACACACCAGTTGCCTTCATTCTCTGCAGACAGCACAACAGAATAGAGCACATAAGAGGGAGTTAAATGTAAGATAAGCACCTGAACTTCTAGTATGTGCTTAAGAAGGTCAAACTATGGATTAAAATCTGCATAGCAGAAAGAACACTGTATCAGGACTTCTCAGAAAACCAGGAGCGCTTCCAGCTCAAGAAACCAGTTCAAATTCATACCTAATATTCCTGTTGCAGCAGCCCCTCTTCCTCCCAGCAGTTGGTTGGCTCAAATATTTGTCCACACTCTGTGATGGAACTGAAAACAGCTGGCCCTTCACTGAGACCCTTCTGAAAAACCTCAGGTTGGCAGCTCTGGATACTGTTGTGCAGCAATTTTGATTGCAGGAGTACTTGGCTACTCAACATTATGACCATAAATTAGTTTATTTTAATGATGGAGAAGACTTGTAGTATCATGAGAGCCTGTGTAACACGCCCAAAGGTTGCTCCTTGCTGCTTTGAGCAGCTCTGTCAGACCATCTTCTGCGTTCTCACTTAGCAAAAGGTGCATTATCAAGACACAAGATCCTGCTGCGATGGCTATTTAAGTAAAAGGGCATCCTTTCTGATGTTGCCAAAGTGCCAGTTGTGGGATGATGACAGTTCACACCCAATTACACACAGTGATGGATTCATATCTCTTGATCAATGACTTTGAAGCCTTCTGGAACAACATTGCACAATGACCCTTCATTTCAAAGATCAAATAAGATGATTAGTGACATGTGGAAACAAGAGTCAGAAATTCATGCACGTCAAAACTAGTTTTAACCAGTCTCTGTAACAATGCTCCTGAACTGGAAGAAACTGCAATCACTCCATCACAGGGAAAGGGTTTGATAGAAACAAGCAACAGCAGAGATTATTGGAGCAGGAACACAATCGTCTCAAAAGTACCTCCATTTAGCAAAAGCAACATCACAATTTGAAATCAAAGGCTACATACTTGTGCCACCTGTTGATAGAACTTCAGATTTTGGGACCTTGAAAATACAGTGTAAAACAGGAGCTTTGATGAAGACTCAGTGTACTTCAGTGTGACAAAGCACTCATCATGGTGATAGTGGATCAAAGGTTGGACTTGATGATCTCAGAGGTCCCTTCCAACCCATCTGATTCTATGATTCTATGATCCTATGATATTATTACAGCTGACCAGTCTTTACTTAAGTGTTTGAATCAGGGTCACAAAGGAGTGTGGTATTTAAAATGGTCTTTTACCCTATTAAAGCCATAATGGCCTTTTGTTTAAACCCCTAAAGGTTTGTCCTAGATTATCCAAAGGGAATATTACATCCTTCAGAAAACACAACAGCCTGTAGAAAGGAAATGGACTTGATCCACATCTTGGTTCTTTTTTGTGTAAATATAGTCATGACTATGTGAGCCTATCCAGGAGAAATAACATGTGGGTCAGTATTTGACTAATGAGAACAATGCCTGTACTTGTTTTAGTGACAACCACGGCTGTGAGTGTTCAGGAGCACCAGCCAGGTCATGTTGAAATTTGCTCAGCAGATTAGAAAACAAATTGCAACAAAAGTCATGGTGAACTTCAGGGCCCCTCCGGGCAGCGCTGGCTGCACCCTACTGCTAATGGGGTTCACACCAGATCCTCAGTGCATTTACACCCTCCAAAGGCCAGATTTGCCAGGTCACTTGGTTTTCTGTTTGGAAAGGGAGGAACCCATCTCTGCAAATCCATGAGAAAGAGCAGATGTTCCCTGGGAACATTTCTGCAGAGTAGGAGTCACTGTTGGTGCCGGTGGATTTGCTGTGTCCCACCTTTCGCACTCTTTGTGGGAGTGCCTGGGAGACTTCTGCTGCCATCAGAATCTTTCACACCCACAGGCCTCCCAGTGCAGCAGCAGCATTTCAGGGACAGAAGAGGAATTCTAAACACTTGGCAAATCACAGGACTTGCAAGACTTTGACCTTGATTGATACACGAGCCGTTGTGTTGGACATCCGCAGTGCATTTCATTCCCTGAGAGGGAGTGGGGAACTGAGAGAAGGTAAGTGCGTGCACTTAGAGGGGAAGAAGTCAAAAACAAGGTTAAAAAGCTAAAACCGATAAAAGCACAAGATTAAGACAGAAATGGAAAGAAGAAAAATCACCAAAGACAACAAGGCTCTTCAATGCAAGGAGAAGACAATCATGCAATAGTCTTCCAAATGCTTTTAAAGCTGAATGAGCATTTATATTTGTTTTCTTGCATTTTTGAGACTTCAGTGGTAAGAGCTGTAAACAGTAACTCTGAAAGAAGCCAAACAAATCCACCCTGTTCAGACATTCTGATATGCTACTGCTTGTAAACTTCCTTTAAAAATGTCTTCTGCAAGCAAGAAACTTGCCACATGTTTGTAAATGGGAAATTAAAGATAAGAAATCCTGAATAAAGCGGGTCTATTGATATTTGCATTCAAAGCACTTTGCAACTATCAGTCAATTACCTCAACGTGTTTTCCTGCCGTCCCCAATCTGGCTGAAAAATGCAAGCTCACAACTTCTCTGTGAGATAGGTGTTATTAAACCATTTTTCAGAGCTGGAAAAAGAGGTGAAGGAGAGTTGGGTGGCTCATCCTGTGCCATGGTGGTGCTAGTGGCAGAGCTGGAAATAGACCTTTAGTCTAGATTATAAGGCAAGTCATGGGGCAGTTTTTTTCAACAGATGTTTCCACCTCAGTATTTTATAAGCCTCCATCACACAGGTGAATTGAAATTTCATTATCTCCAGATACAACATGCCTCCTTCCACTCACATAGCTCATTTTTCTTCTTATGATAATTACAGTAAAAATAATTCTTCTTTGTGAAATCCTACTTTTAGCTCAGTGTTTCCCTCAATCACTGACTATCCACTGCTTCAGCACAGTGATTTCTGTGTTCTTATAACTAGACTCTGTTTTTTCTTAGGCAGTACTAGGATGAGCAGTGGGAGGACAGAGGTATGGTCTGATGGTGTTTATCAGTTTCAGTTGTCAGCTTACAAGGCATTATGTGATGTACGTGCCCAGCTCTCACTGTTGCACTGCTGGTAGTTTGTATGATTCCTCTTTATTGTCTTTTGGCTTTTTCCCTTAAAAACAAACAGGTAATCTACTGTTCCCCAGGGAAGGACAGGTAGTGTTTTTTACATCCAATAAGGAATCCATTCTGGGACACTCATTTTTACTCTGATTTTGATCATAACAACAGCACTTTTCTTCTATGAGCAGTCATTCACTCTGTTCTTGCTACTAAAGCATTATATATGTTATTTGCTACATATACTTAAACCATATTTTATTTATGATATTTTTTTCCAGTGACAGTTCATTTTGTGCCCAGGCAAAGGTGTTTTGGAGTCAGAGGAAGATTAGCTGTTTTGCATTAATTATGAGAGGGAACTACAGAGTTTTTTCTCCCCATCTATGCAGGGAGCAGCATCCAAGGAATATTTGGATCCCCTTGTTCAAATGTCAGGCAAATCTCTTCTAATGAAAGGTTTAAAATAGTTAAATAAGATGGATCAGGATTTTTCAGTCATTGGAGTAGTTCTTAATACATGACACATCATTTTTTCCCCTGAAAAAAATAGCGATGTGAGTATCCTGGTAAAGACTAAGGGTGAAATAATTAAAAATGACTGAGTGACCTTGAAAGTCATGTCTTTCTGAGCATCAATAGGGGCTGTGCACACTAATTAGTGTTTTTCAAACTCTACTCTTAATATTTACCAAAGCAGCAAAACTTTCCCTCAGTCAGTCAGGGGCAGGACTGGCTAGCCTGTGACTGTTGGCATATTTGCCTTTATCATGATTTTATTAATATATGGTTTAATTTGCAAAAATACATTTAATATCTTGTTAAGGAAAGCTCCTTTGAAAATATTTGTTTATTACAGCTCCATTTGAAAACATGCCTATGAATAACAGATTCAGTAGCTACAGATTAGCTACTTCTTATCAATGACAGAAATGTGAGAAGAAGGACACAAAAAATATGATTTATTAGACAGGACATTAGTTCAAAGATTGTAAATGTAACTAGTTAAATTTTATCAATCTTGATCATAACCAAATGTTAATTGTAGTATGACATTGAAAAAATCTTTGTTTTCACTGTATTTAATAAAAAAGCCCTGCAAAGAAGAAATTGGTTAAGGTTTACAGTTATGCACGTCTTGTTAATAAAAGAAGAGTGAAATGTCTGACAAATGTCAATATATAGCAAATAGAAAATTTTTACAGCAGTATCTATTTTATTGCTAAGTTATTTCAGAAGTCTCATAGTCAGGAACACTGGAGACTAGACTAGACAAGACACTGAGGTAACAAAAGGCAAAACAATCTCGTGGTAATAAAAAAGGGAAAAGGATTAATGTTTTCCATTGTCTTTAGTGGTTTTATGCTTGGCCTGTAAGTTATTGCAGCCAAAAGATGGAAAACATGCCTTGTTGATATTTGGTTGGGTCTTTCAATATTATTTTATTAAATTATGGTGTGATTACATTTCTGTGAGTGTTAAAGTAAATAATTTTAGATAAGAAATTTTAATATATTTGTTCTTTACCTACTCAAAGGTTAATCATGCTGTATTTGTTGACTCTGAAGACAAATAACCTTGTCAAGGGATGCCTAATTGCCGACCAATACCATATGTGCTTGCAGAGATTGAAATATGCACTTGTGTTCATAAAGGTAACTCAAACCAGAGCCAACTCTCCACACAGAGCCAAATTTTGATTCTCTTGTAGAATTTGCCTGCCTCTAGGGGCTTAGATTACTGCTTGGATAAAGTGCACTCATTCAGTTCCACCAGATGAAATAGAAATTCCAGCTGTGAAGGACTCCTGCAATTCAAGAGTTTCCCAACGCAGCTGACTCTGAGCACGAGCTTAGACACTTTCCCCATACAGGACTCAAGGTTTTACGAGCCACTGATTCTGCTTCAAGTAGAGGTAAAGAAAAGAATGATGGTTTTTTGCTTCCATAGTACAGAAGGTGTTGGGAAGACGGTTTATAACCAGAGGATTGTGTTGCAATGCTTAGCATGAGTCAAGGCATCCAGGACAGACATAACTTGCTTGCAAATTTACTTTAGGTTTGGACATTACTTTATGATGCTTCTTTTGATCATCCCTGGATTTCAACATGTTTTCACTAGAAACCCAAGCTGGAGAGGAATGGGTAATATTGTGTGAGTAAAAGCAGTTTCAGTAAATATTTTTAAAGCCTAGTAAGATAATTTTTAATTACGCATTCCTCTACATTGCAAGAGTTCCAGCACAAAGCTGGTCCAAAGACCAGCTAGATGCAAATGACATTTTCTCATTTTGTTTTCTAAGCTAGCTAATAATTTCCTGGAGATTTTAAATAGGCAACAGTCGAGTCATGATCTTTCTTAAGCTTATGGAGGTAAGGAGCAGTTACATTGGGACTGCGTGAAAACAAGCAAGTTAAAGCACATGCATTTACTTACCCTTTCATGGACATCAATTTACTTTAATCTAGACAGTTCTTAAAAGGATTAAGTTAAGGATCACCAGCTTGTACAGGGACAGGCTCTCAAAATGCCATCAGGAAATGGAGATCCTCATCCTTGCTGTAGATTGCAGTATAACATAAGGGCCCTGATTTCCCACTACAGTGGGTACATACAGGTGGTGTTATTGATATTTTCATACACTATCTTAGTTATTCTCACTCTGACGTATTTATTTGGTGTACTTGACTTTCTAAAATATATATTTATATAGTTATGAGGTAGTTACATATAGAGTTTAAATCAAATCTTTTTGATCTGATAAAGGTAGATCTCAGTGCCAATATTATCCTACTACTGCCTTTGTGACAACTGGAAGATTTTCAAACTTCTATTCTTGCATTGTCAGTAGCTCAGGAACAGTTATCTGAGACAGAAAATTTTATTAAGAAGTCAACTATCATCTTAGATTGAAAATATATTTTATAGTATCCACAGTTTATTTTTTTTTTGTATAAATATGTTTCACCATCTCCCACTTACATCAGTTGCAGCTTTTGGATCAAAGGCAATTAGAGAGGTGGTGAGTGAAACATAAATCCAGACTTGCACCCCCAAAAGAGTTCCCAGGCAAATGTGAACTGAAGTGAACTCCAGGTCCCCAAGACAACCTCTTTAAATAAGGCACCTGAGGACCAGCTATTGCCTATGCTCAGGGATGATGCCATCACACCTAAGATGATTTTATACCCCTGAGCAGGCAAGACCAGGAGAGTCTAGAAATGTCAGTTGAAGGAAACTCTGAAGATCATCTACTCCAGCTTGCTTGAAAAAGGATGATGACCAAAAGCAGAAATGACAAAAATGACCAGGATGATCATCAAGACCAGTAATAACCAAGAACAGGGATGATTCTATCCCCTCCTGGTGAGACTGTGCAGAGATTACCAAGAACAAGCATGCAGACAAGAGAAAAAAAATAAGTTTCCCAGCCTCCTCCCCTGTTATGTTACAGCTGAGAGCTTAAGCCTCTTGCAATGAGCTAAGTGCAGACTTCATATAAATCACGTCTTTCGCCCACCAACCAGCTGCATTAAAATTAATAAAAATCTAAAGAGAAGGTCTTAGATTAATTAACAATTGAGTATGGACTACACTTTTATGATCTGTAGATATTAGGCAGTTGCAAGAAGATCTCTTTAGTGCATAGCACACAGCCAAAAACCAAAGGCATGCATCTATAAATTTCATAAATTTATATTGCACTCTGTGTATATATAGAACTGCTGCTTGCATGTACCACAAACATTACAGCACTGAACAAAACTGCCTGTTACAAAATTATGGTTTGCAATTTACCTTTCCAGAAAATACTGCTATAAGCAACGTCCAGTTTTCATTCTGGCTCTGTGCTGCCTCTAATTTTCCAGCTCGCTTGAATGAAGCAGAAGAAGGTCAAGTGACTGGTCCAAAGTTCCACAGCTACTCCAATGCTCATTTGCCTACTAGGGCTTGCTTAATCCCTTACACCACACAGCGTCCTACGGGGAAATTATAGAAGAGGAAAGTGAGATTGCCAGTTATTTTTCTCTATTAAAGATAGTGAGATTGCCAGTTATTTTGCTCTATCAAAACCTTATATGTAGTGTTTCTTATATTCTAGTTTTAATTCAGAAACCTTCTAGGCTGAGGCTGCTACACAGACTTAAGAGAGCAAATATCACAGAAGTACTTGAAGTAATAGACAGCACCTTACAATTTATCATTATTTTCTTGTCACAGCTATATTTGTTTTGCAGTCTTCCTGATCTGAATTTGTGAAATTGAGTTCTTGACTTGGATGAAGCACTGCAGAAGGGACTTTGAAAGCACACTGACAAAGAGATGGAGAGCTGGAGTCTGTTCCCACAAAATCAGCAATAAAACTGACTTCAATAAGCGCAAGGTGAGGTGGGGAATGACTCGATGCAGCGGCGCCCCACTGGTTGCAGTGACCTGTTTCAGTGGGCTTGAAAGCCAATTTTCGAGGAAGACAGACTCCATCCTGCTTTGCCATCAAACTGAGGTCACAGAGAGCCTGTGCAGGCTACAGGATCAGACACTGAGAACATCTAAATTTTTTTGTAGGCTGATCACATTTTTCAAGTGCAAACATTGAGGCACTTCGAAAATGAATTGCATATAAGCAATTTAAATAAATTAAGATCTGTAGCTTACTGGTATCTCAGTATTTTTTAATGTAATTAATAGCATATCAAATGGATTGCTCTTGTAAGATAGGTGAATTATCAGAGAGATGGCTGTTATCTACTACAAATACTTTTTTGTTATGAGCTAGGTTTATGAAGGTCAGCCATGCTGTGATATGAGGGACTGTTGAAAATATTAGAGATTTCTAACCTGTACTGCTCCTGCTATTATTATAAGAATTGTATAAACTGTAATAAATTGTAATGCATACTCAACCTTTCACTTAGTTTTGACGGTATGTCCCCTCCACTGATACAGCAACCGGAACATGTGGCAAACCAGAAAAGTGAATTTTTTCTGTTCATTGAAGATATAGGGTGAAATGACTGAGAGGTTAAATCCCAGTTTGAGTTGCAAGTCAAGTGAAAAAACGAAAAATTTCACTTTGATGAATCAGATCTAAGAATGTTGCTGTAACGAAGGATAATTATGATGACAGAAATTAAGGACAGAATTACGATAATTGAAAACTCTGTTGTGGCAGATATTAAAAGACCCTGGAGTTCTGGGGCTGTTAAACATTACCATTAAAATCCTGGTAATTAGAAATACTTAATAAAGGATGGGTGAACATTTAGCAAAACAAAAGCTTAACTATTAGTTTCTGATAATCCTGTTAAATTGCACACTGTATTTATTACATGTTTGAGTCTTCTGTGACTGAGACTGCTTGATGGCATAGGTGGTTTCCAGCATCTAAACCTTCCATCTTAAATCTCTGGAAATAGATTTAACTAAAAAAAAAAAAAAAAAAAAAAGGAGAAGAAAATACCGGCAAAGCTCTTGTGCTTCAGCCCATTGCTCTAATCAAACACAGACACAATAAGATATATGAAGGTCTAATTCCCATGAAAGTTTGCTTGTGACCCTGTTCTTTGCATTGTATGACTGAAATGTCTCAGTTCCTGCACAGTTGCCTAAAGTTCATTTCAGGCTGATCTCGTGGCTGTATAATGCGCATTATTCCACTCTCTTTTGTGCATTATTTGGGTGCTTTTTCTCTAAGGGAACTGCTTATATTTTCTATTTTGAGAGATCTTCTTAGTTTACCTATCCTTGGGTTACAGAAAAAGCTGCTTCTGATCATCTGTGTAGTGATCAAGTGCAGGAAAAGGGCATCCAAAAGACCAAGGACATGTAAGATTCAAAGGTAATTTTCATACTGGTGTGTATGGTAAAGCTTGATTAGTTTATGAATTATTTTCAACCACTTGAAAATGAAGTGATTTGGGTCCTGGAACACAAAGAAGAAAGAAATTACTGGGCTATTCTTATTAGAGCCAACTTGGCAGAATTTGCAACGTGACCAGCAAGAAGCTCCCATTATTTTAGGGACAGTATGGGGTCCAGCCCTGTAAACCCGCAGTCCTGGCAGCCCCAGTGAAGAGGTCATGGTGTCCATAGCAACACACTGCAGTGTGAAGTATTCCTGCACCTCCTCAGCTCCCATCCTGGCACTGCTGGGACACGGACAAACTGTGTGTGACTGATCCTGTTTGTGTCACCACTGTTTTACCTCCACATTACAAACCTTGTTTCCCCCGCAAAGAGCATCTGCTTTCTGCATGACATGTTTTTAATGTGCTGATTTATCATTGCCAGATACAGGATTTTTATTGCTGGATTTTGAATATTGTATTTAAGGTGTTCTTTTTTTCGATTACAGATATTTTACATATAAATTGCCCTATATTACAAAAAATATACTCTGTACTTCTCAAGCAGTCTCATTCTCATGTCTCTTACATTTTGATACCGTACTCTGCATGGCTAAGTGGATGTGAGTGTTGTCTGCCTGGGAGAACTGCAACCCAGGCTACAGCTCTGCAGTAGTAATTCCCCCTTGCTTGGGCATGGGGTGTGGTGTTTGAGGAAACACACATGTAACAGAGTTTTGGGTTCTGACCACAGATTTCAGCTGTATCTGCACAGTGGGTGGCCCAAAATTCTGAGATTTTGGAGAGCTCCCACTAAGGCCAGAACTGCCAGAGGCTGCAATGCACTGCCAGCTTTGAGCAACCTGGCTGGAGGTGGAGTCATGGAGCTCAAGAAAAACACTGCTGACATGGAGCCTCTTTCCCTGGGAAGAGGCAGGGAATAGGAATAACAGCTTGTGGGACCTCTGTGAGGCAGTGCAACTGGAGGAGCACTCATCCCTGGAAACTGTCAGACCCTAAAGGGTGATGAGAGGATGCTGGCTCCTGTCTCTGGAGCAGCTCGGTGGTGAGCAGGTTTGCAGCCATACGGCAGCAGCCACGCTCTCTGGGAGAGATCAGCTGCTGTTTGCAGCCTGTGACACCAGGGAACTGCCTGTCTGGTGTGCCTCGTGTCTCTGCAGTGCCAGGAGAAGAAGGATGCAACAGCAGAGACTGACTGCCTGGAGGGTGGCCAGCCTGGCCCTGCCTTCCACCCACACCAAGTCTGGCTGGGATGAGGCCACTACGGACATGAAAAGGGCAGCAGCTCAGTTCATGATGGAACAGTGGAAGAAATAGTGTTCTCAAAAGTATTTTGGCATAGATACATGCCTGTGTTGGACTCTGTTTCACTCTAGGTCATTAAGGGCACCCATGTCAGAAGTTGCTTGGACTCCAAGATCTTGCTAAAGGTGTTCCAATATCCAAGAAATAGGTTTGGTCCTAAACTTTTGTAGATAATATGAAATATTCACAGTAAGTTATTGCTTTCTTAGCACTGTAATATGGAAGCACTGAGACCTAAGCAAGTGTGACAAATTTCTGCTCCTGCTGACATCAGAAAAATTACTTGCATCATGTTTCGGACTTTGAGTTCATATAAAGTATTCATGAAGATACATGCCAGCTAACTCAGTACATGGGAGCAGCTCAGAAATTCTGCACTGAAACATGTCTTTCCTTAAACATCTGGAAAGTTTCCAGGTATTTTGTCAGGCCACAAATAATTGAATATTATTAACTGAGCAGCCAAATTTCTCAAATTGCCTTTGGATGATCGTTTCCAGCTGGTGACTGACTATGTCATGTTGCAATGGCTATAACAGTTTCTAAAGTAAGCAAAAAGATCAAGTACAACTTGATGTCTAGAGAGACTCCTAAAAATGCTCTTTCTGTTCTCTTCCCCCTCTCTAGCTCCCATCCAAAGGCAGAAACACCACCAAATTTTTGATGCGGTTTACTACTCTTCTGTGGGATCCTACTCCATGACAGCCAAAGAGCCAGGAGATGAGGTGCTGTTTGCAGATGTGGCCAGAAGAAAGAAAAGGACACAATACAGGCTGCAGAAAAGAGATGGAAGAGATTCAGCAAATATAATGAAATATCTGCTCAGAAGGGGCAGAAACAAAGAAAAATTAAATGTTACAAGAGCTGAAAAAGAAAGGGACAGCTTTTTGCTGGTAAAGAGCATAAGTAATTAGGTTATCCTACATAATCTGTGGAGAAGACTGGAAATTCCAGAAGGAGATAATGACACTACCAGATCATGGCTGGAATGCAGCTTGTAGGAAATTGAAATTTCTGGAAAAGAGATCTTTCAAAGAAATGTTTCTTCCTGCTTATGAGAAGACGATCTTCCTCCTCTCACCAGGATTTTCATCAAGACAATTGTAAGAATGTTTAATTTAATATCTCATAGAATTGTTTGGGTTGGAAAGGACCTTAAAGCTCATCTCATTCCAATACCCCTGCCATGGGCAGGGACACCTTCCACTGCACCAGGTTGCTCAAAACCACATCTGACCTGGCCTTGAACACTTCCAGGGATGGGGCAGCCACAGCTTCTCTGGGTAACCTGTACCAGTTCCTTCACCACCCTTCACAGTAAAGAGTTTTTTCCTAATATCTGATCTAACCCTGCCCTCTGTCATTTTTAAGCCAGTCCCCCTTGTCCTATTGCTACACGCCCTTGAAAAAAGTCCCTCTCTAGCCTCCTTGTAAGTCCCCTTTAGGTACTGGAAGGCTGATATCTATCAGTAACATTTATTTTTACACGAAGGAATATCAGGATGCTGCAGAAAATAACCTGTAAGTGCAGTTCTGTGAGCTGTGAAATCCTGAAACAACTTTCCCATAGTTGTTCCACGCAGCCTGGCTGCTTCCCAGGGAGTGCAGAGCAAAGTAGTTGAAATAACACCACCATCTGCTGGGCACCTGGTGAATTCAGGGAATGGAGAGCTCGTTCAGAGATGAAAGTGTGTGTGACTCCCAGCCACTGCTTCTCTGGTACATGCTAGAATATGCTTGGTAAGCCCTCATCACGTAATTCTTCATTATTTCTATTATTATTTCTGACTGATGCTTTTCCAGGCTGCTTTCTGTGTAAGACATAGCTAAACAGATACATAATAAAGAATAAAAAATGTCTGCCTTGCATGTCATAAGAAAGGAAATGGGGAACATTTTTCACAGTATTTCTGTATGGGGAGCAGCACCAGTAGAGCAGCTGTGGCCTGTAAAAGATATATTAATTTAATTCCCATTAGGACTGATATTATTTGCTCTTACAGATCTGTTGCTAGGTCTCATGCAGCTGCACCCATCAAGCCTGAAAAGCAGAAACCTAGAAATAGCAACATCCATGGACAAGCTGAGGTGCATGCCACAGCCAGATGTGGAGATCAGCATGTCACAAAGTCCCAGAAATGATTCTTGCAGCAAGTATAAATGCTGCAGGATTTCTTGCTCTTGGATGTGTTAGACTTACTGTAGCCTCCATCCGAGCTTATTTCTGGTACAAATGTTTTTCAGTGATGATTAGAGGTATCTGTGACACACAGGTGGTATTCTGCAAAAAAAGAGCTGGAAAGCCACAAGCCTACCAGCTCAGCTGACGTGGGTAAGGCACATCATCTTCTATAGCCTGAGGCACAAACAAGGATGATGTGGCTGGTATTGCATGAAGCATTTCCCCTGCCCTGCCAAATGACCAAAGACCTGCTAACAGTTGGATCAGTAGAGAAATGGCTTTCACAGGAGCCAAAAAAAAGGCTAAAATGTGTCTGTTAATGTGGTGAGACAATCTGCTGGGGTCCCTGAAATGAAGATGAGTGACAGCCCTTGTGCGAAAAGACAGTTAAGATTTTCTCCTCCTGCAGAGGAAAAGTTGCTGGAGTTATGTGAGACCTGCCCCCCACTCCATCAGCACTTCGAGTTTTTACAAACTTATAAAAGCTGTTAACACCTCCTGCTATTTCAGACCTCCATAGGGGGAAAGAAAAATAGGATGAAGTCGTTCAACTTCCTCACGCTCCTGCTTGGTGCTCCTGAAATTTAAAATGCTTTCCTTTTCGGGGAGAGATGCCCAGAGGAGACACAATCTGCTACCTGAGCTGCAAAGGTTTGCCTGGAGGCAGGACAGTGTAACATTGCAGGGTGAGGATCCTGAGACTGGATGAAGAACTTGGTCATTCTGTTACAGGATATGTGGAGATGGGGGAATATTCCTTACTGCAAGGCTGAGGATAAGCAGAAGCTTAGAACAAGGCCTATAGTGGTATGGGTATGGCACAGCATCCCTGCTGTGAGCCCTGTCAGAGCTCCCTCCTGTAAAAATCCGTGCAACAAAATGCTCACTGGGGATATTTAAGTTTGGATTTTTTTTTTGTTTTGTTTTGTTTTTTGGTTTTGGTTTTATTTTTTCTATGTGGCTTTTAGATTAGATTCTATAGAAATATACATTAGATGCTAATGTATATTTCTACAGCTGAATGGTGGTAAATCCCTACCCTCAAAAATCTATCTTACCCCTTAGAAAAACACCCCAAAAATCTTTCCTTCTAATACATTTATTCCCTTATATTTACTTATAAATGGAAATTAATAGCATCAGATAGCCAAGGTGCAACTTTTCCATCAGAAGCAAGAGTATCAGTAGGTCCTGTACATTTATAATGATTAAATATCAGTGGTGTCTGTCACACATGAATGAAGCTGTACCAGGAGCTGACTGTCTTTTACAGAAAGAACTTGGCTGACAATTTTTTCTGTGTTTTTTTTTAAACCTGTTACCTATCCCCAAGCTATCCTCTGGTTTATACCAAGGTATCACTACTGTCCATGAGATGTACTTGCTTCAGTTTCTAATATGACGCATACTCAGCAAGCTTGTATGAAATTTATACCTTCATCAGAACTATCAAGGAATTATTTTCAATAGGACAACTGAGAGCAGTCACACTACTTAATATCATAATGTCAAATGAGAGATTATTGTAATATTGCCAAAACATTTATCAAATAAAGTAGGGAGAGGATATTTTCAGTTCAGCTGTGGAATGACCACATCTGAACAACTGGGATCCTGTGAGTATTTTTGACCTGAATGACCTTCAGACTGTGATGACTCTGCATATGATATGTGCATGTAAAGGAAGGGCGTTGCTTCTCCTGCTGCTGCTGCTTCAAAAAACATCATGTGGAGGAAGGAAACATATTTAAATGCAGAATTACAATTGGGTCATCTGAAATAGTTCTCTGTGCTTTGCAGTTGCTTTCTTGAAAATATCAAGTGCCAGACTCTTTTTGCAAATTTTTCTTCAACAGTTTTTTTGATTTAAAGTATCCTGTTTATTTTGAAGTGTCAATTTAGCTGTGTCATGCTATGTATTATCATCAAGGCAAGCTGCTTTAGTTAACCCAGGAAATTATTGTTTTCTGGGAATACAAACACTAATAAAGCTATTGGTGCAATAAATTATTTTCTTTTGTATGGAGATCAAGTAATTCAGTGCTTACTTCAGAAAAGACAATACAACATATATTGTGAGTCCATTAACATCAACAACAAATCTTTTCTGGCTCTAGAGGAAAAATTAATTATTTATAAGTTTTTCATTAACTTTTTACCTACTGTTAACAGTAGGTTTTTAAAAGAATTCCTTTCTGTCTGTGATCAAAGTTTTCAACAAGCCCATTTACAAGCAGCATATTTAGCCATTTTTAATTATTTGCAGTCTGTCACAAAATGACATTAGCAATTTGTAAGCACTGCTGAAATGCTGCAGGTTTTCCAGAAATTCCTGACAAGTCTTTTTGAGAGGCCAATGTTTTCATTCGCTGCCCTTGGATCTTGTCTTCACCTTACAAAATGATAGCAAATCTCCTGAGAGACTTGAAGATTCACTCAGTCATGGATCTGGTGGCCGTGAACTTCTCTGGAGTTGTGTCTCTGCCTTAACACACCTTGGTAACACTGCTATTGGGATCTAGGCCAACAGAAAATGGGTTCATACTGCTATTTTAGGGGGAAAAAAATCACAATATTTTTTCCAGCTAAACCTGGACTCAGTTCTGGTGGGACAGTTTCAGAAAACTTGAGATAAAATGGTCATCATATTTCGTCTGAAAATCTTATAGGATCAGTAAAATTCTCAATAATTTCAACAAAAAAATGTTGAAAACTGGATTGTCTTCTGGTAACATTTTGACTCAATAAGATCTTAAAACACAAGAAAGTCAGAACTTATCCAAAGATATTTCTATTTATTCTTTAATTGACTTTATGTCTCTGTGAGGGTGTGAAACTGAATTTTTAGTAATTGATCCACCTTCCAAGCAATTTAAATAAATTTTAAAAAAACCCCAACCAAACAAACAAACAGATAAAAAAACCCAAAAAACAATAGAGAGGGTTAATATAATGGGAATTAGATTCTCAGATTTCTTGATTCACACTACAAAATGGACCATACCTTCCCAAACCGGCTGTTGAGGTGCCTTTGCATCACTGATGTGCCTTATTCCCCATTTGCTCATCCCCAGCACCTGGTACCTGGCTCTCTAGGGCCACGATCCTCAGTCAGGGGCAGTAATGTGGGGTTTTATACAAAGGCTGAAAATGTGGCTCATGCAGCAGTTCCTGCACCATGAAACAGTTGATTTCTGCTCTGTGACCCACTCTGAACTTGAGAGACGGATTTGTGATGTGACAAGCCAGGCTGTTCATTTCATCAGGCATTGCCCAGCACCAGCTGCTTCTGAGGAAAGTTCAGCAAACTTGATAATGAGCACTGGGGGAATAACAGAAGTTTCATCTTCAGCTGAACAGTAGCTGGCTCACATCTTAAATATTTCATGTCCATTATACATTCGAAAACGCTGTAAGAGGTTTGTGTAAGCCCTTGGTTTTCAGATTGCTATTTAGCCTACATTAAACACACATAGCAAATTCAACACTGTGTAATGTTATTGAATATCACAGATTTAAGATTTATTACCAAAGGAAATTACACTGAAAGAATTTATTGGAAACAAAACAAAACCCGTGACTTGGTGATGGATGACTTTGTTCTCCAGTCTTAGACCAATTATTTAACAAAGCATTTGGTACATTTGACTTTAGGCCAAACAACGATGTAAGTTGACATTTTCTAGAATATTTTAAAAAATGGACAATTTGCAATATGTAAGTGAGCCTACGAAAGAGCAACACACGTTTAGATAGAGTTATAAAATCAGATACCTTGATAACTTAGCCAGTGGTATTTAGTCATAATTTAGCCATTGGTATTGAGTCAGTTCTACTAAGTGTATAACAAAATACTGTAACAAAATGAATCATAAATTCCATGTCCCTTAATGCTACTTATTGAGTTAACTCTTCAGCGAGATGCCATTACCTGCAGTGATTACACGCTCACAGCATGGAAGTCAGAAGCAAATCTGGCAGGTGCAAACATCTGCTTCTTTATTTATAGCTGCAGGGAAAAAGTGTCCAGTAACGCAGCGTGCTTCAACTTGGACCAGAATTTTATAAAGCTCTGGGCATGTGGGGGGAAAAAAGCTTCCCTTCTTCCTGTGCAATTTTCTGAGAACTTATTTAACTTCATCCAGATTTTCTACCTGGCTAGATAAAGGGTTTGGCCAAGTTCTTGAAAGCATTGTGAATGCTGAAAAGAGATTTGCAGACCATCATTTTAGGTTATTAAATAATATTAGTCTAATAGTATGTGCTAATGGGAAACACTGGTCTGAGTGTTTTATTGTGGGTAACATACACAGAGTAGGTCTGTCTTATTGGCATTGTGAGATAATTCTGAAAATGCGCTTTGTGCTGTTCTGCCACCAAACTTGAACTGAAAGGGTCTGGGCAGCCCCATCAGACCACTCAGACAAAGATGAGGGGAAGAGTTAGTAGGGATAAAACAACAAATATCACCTTTTCCACATGGCTATTAGAGAAATAGCTGCTTTAATGGGCTTTAAACCATTAAAAGGTAGAATTAGAAGCTGAATTAGACTATTCAATTAACAGGCAGTCAGCTGTGTAAAACCTATCATGTGACACTGATGCTCTGAAATCCAAACAGGTAAATGTTATTAAAGTCCCTAATAGAGTAAAAATGTTTTTTCTTGGGTTTATATAAATAAATAACATAACACTTTTGTAAGATTTGCTGTGATGGACCACTAATTTCAGGCACCTGCATTGTAGTGGTTTGAGCCACAATAAAAATTAAACTATAACCAGAAATGCTCTCTCTGCAGCATTTGTATTGTTTTCATGAACTTTCAGAAGCAGCAACTGCAGAATTTTTTGGTGGTTAATAGCAAATCTCATGTTGCCAGTAAAACTGAAAGGGTAAAAAAGCAACTGGAGAAGAGAACAGTGGGAATAACTGGCTGTAGGCAAGATCTGAATTTTATGAATATTAGAAGCTCAGAGCCATTGTACTGAAGGTGAAATGACCCTTAAAAAGGTGGCTAAGAACAGCTAATCCAGAATGAGGTCATAAAAATGTCAAAATGGACGACAGCAGAAAAGTTGGGCAAAAATAAAGGAATAATTCAAAATATTGCTTGAGGGAGGTCTGTGTATAGTGTGAGACAGCAACACAATTATTTAAGAGCAGCCCATTATCTACTGGCCAGAAAGTCACAGAGGTTTGTAATGTAGAGTTATGATTCCAATTTATGTGACATTTGGAATGAATACTTACCTTGGTGAAAAAAACCCTCATGAAATAAAACCTATTCTAGAACCTTCATTTCCTCTGAATTGTTACTGGTCTATAACAATAAATATTATTCCATTAATTTTACATTACTATGGTTTCCAAGACAGTGGAATTAGATGAGATCTCTTCACAAGAGATGAATTTAAGAGACAACTGTTATTTATAAGAGCTGAAATAATGTGTTTGGAGTGCTTCTGTTTTTATTTAACACCTGCTTTTCCCTCCACACAATTTTCTTCAGAAAAATTCAGTAATGAATTGATTTTTACCCATTTCAAAAGATGAAAACCTGGAATTTGCAGGATGTGTGGTTGAGAATACTGAACAGAGGAAACTTGGTGGAAAATAAATTATTGGGCTGGCTATAAATTGACCCTTAGCTCCCATGAGGCCTTTCTGAGCTCTGTTGGAAACTTGCTTTTCCCGTGGGGAGATGTGTATAAATCAGATTAACTTCACTGAGAGCAATGGAGTAAACATATCTGAGGGAACACAGCACTGTACTATCAACATTTCTCTAGTTTCTGGTATTTTCAAGATGGCCACTTAGAGGTTTATGACAGTATTAGCAGTAAAAAAGTAGAGATTCAGAAAACAGTATCTGTAAGAGGTGGAGGACAGTCTTCCATCCATGGCTGGATTATGCTGCTTATGACCTGTATTTCAGCATCTCCTGTTCTACCTTCCAAGGCAACACTAACCACCAACTCATATATTCCCCACACATCTTTTCTAATATGAAGAGTTTATAATTGTTGGTGAATATAGAAAATGAAAGCTTATGAGACATACCACTGCCCTTTTCTTCTTAAAATTAATATATTCTGTAAAATCCCTAAAGGAGCTTTAGAAAAAAGCAAAAGAGAAAAGCAGGGAGCAGCATGTCCCTGTAGATGATACTTGAGGTGCCTTGGCTGATTTATAGGCCTGGAAAATATTTGCAATGCCCATATTATACTAGTTCTGGGGATAAAGAGAGGATTTAATTCACTAGTGCTATCAATCTGTTACCTTTCAAGGCAGTAAATTCACTAAATTCAGTAAAAAAAGCAATTCAGCTTCATGTAGTTGTTGTTATAATATATCATTTATCATTTACTGTATGTAAGTACCAATAGCACAAACATTTAAAATCATCAAAAGAACTATAAAGAGATGAAAGAAAAATGTTTCAGAATAAATCTCTGTCTTTCCCAAAGCAATCTACTCTGTGATAAGGTTATAGACTGAAATGTATGTCGCTGTGAGCTTGACATAAAATTCTTATTTGTAATTGCAAATGTTTTAACAAAATTGTTAAACCCCATTTCCTATTTGTGTATGACACAAGCAGGAAGATAAGGGGGAATCTTAAAACTACATTTATATGCCCTTGTCTCCGCTATAGTGATGCAGTAAGGTTTCTCCAGGAGATTTCTCAGAGATCCTAAAGTTATATATTATGGTGAGTATCCTGTGGAGGAATCTAACTGTCCTAAATGTGCTTGGATGTCTGTCTCTTAAAGCGAGCTAATCTGATAATGATGAATATTCCCATTTATAGTTAGATTAACCTATCATCTCTGAAAAGAAATAATATTTGCAATACTTTTCTTTCTTGAATGAATGTAGAAAGGCAATTGAATCAAATTAAGGGAATGATCTACATTGTAATAATCACATTTTGCTGCCACTTATTTTCATACACACACTAGTTAGCCATATATCTTTAATATTTTTATACCATTTATATCGTATTTTCAGTACAGCTGTGATACTTTTATTTACCCCTAACATCCCTTGCCTGTTCAGCAGTCTAAAAGCCTTGAAGAGGCAACATCTGTGTTGAAGAAGTAGAGGCAAATACCAGGTCTGCTTGAGATGAGCCCTGCCAAGGCCACTTGCAGAAATCAAGCTCTCTTTGAACACAACATCTGCTTTCACAGACTCCCTTACAAGATCAAATTGTAACGGCCAAGATAGAAAAGGAGGATGAAAGAAGAGATAACAGATATGTGCATAGTCATTTTTAATGCTGGTGTAGGCTGGTTTTAATCCAAGCCAAATTCCCACCTTTTGTTACTAAACCTCATGGTTCTGCTCTAATTCTCATTATTAATCCTGGCTGGGACATCTAGGAGGGGATTGACACTTCTGGATTCCCTTTATGGTTTTGATTTCTTCAAAAAGAAAGGCTTCTGGAAAAGGCTGAGTGAAATGGTTCAAGGTAGGAGCAACACCTTTCCACTTCATGCCTTTCCACTGCTAATACTGATGAAAAACTCCTGTGGAATGCCTTTCTGCTGCCATTTCAAAGGAAACTCTTTCCTAAATGGAAAGTTCACTCAATAGGAAAATTCAGTCTGCAAATTTCCTGAGTAATAGCAATTTTTTGTATTGCTCTTATTTGTCCATTATCAAGGCTATGAGTAGCCATTTCTCTTACTCTATATTTTTAGTATTGAGCCAAGATAAGTCAAGACTTAGGGAGAAGAGACAAAGAAGTGTTTAAAGAATACTTCCATAGTTATTAATATTGATTTTGCAGAAGAACAATCAAAATGTAGTTTGTTTGTTTGTTTAATTGTGTATCCATTTCACTTAAGTTGCACAATAAATGACGTTTGAAGAGGATGAAGCAATTCTTTGTAGAAGGAATTCAGGTAACCAGAGCAGCTCACAAAAGTGAAATAAATACTGAGCTGATCTAGGAACACACATTAAAAAAAAAAATAAAAAATGATTTCTAAAATATGTATCTCTTACTGATTTTGTGGAAACCATACACTTTTCTGGAAATGGATTCTGCTGAGAACTCCCCAGCCAGTTCCAATATTCACAGTTTATACATGGGTGTCCTCTTTTTATGAATATTTGGTAATTGCAAATCTCTTCACATAGAGTAATCATTTTTGGTTTTGAGTTGAGCAACAACCATTCACTTAGATTTGTCTTGGAGCACTCTGGAGCAGAGGTGAATTGCAATGTGATTTACTTTGACATCTCTGCAATAATTTGGTTCTTTCCAGCAAATAAGGAACTCATATGAAGAATTCACACATCTCACATGACTGTGCCCTAGCACACACGAGTTCACAGGGTACTTGGCTCACATATAACTCGCCTACCCTGGCAGAAGTGTCCATCCAAGAAGGGCACTGATGGTGCACGATGCACATTTAATAAGGGAATGTCGTGCCCAGTTAAAGGTCAGGTGGTCAGAGCAACATTCACAGCAAAACGGTGAAGAAACAAAGCAGTGGTTCATGGCCCTGCACACCCAGAGCTGTGGGTGCACCATGTCAGGTCAGGGGTCACATCCAGCCTTGATCCATGCCAAGGGGCAGTGTGGTTACAGAGAGCTAATTTAATGCCTTTAATAGGTTCACTTATGCTGTGTTAGAGTCCAAGCACTCGTGCTCTTGCTAGCCTTAAAAAACTTGGTGATGATCATTAGGTTTCTTCATTTTATCTCTGGTTTAGAGTTTGAAATCCCATAGTTTGGCTCACTGGGTAATGAGGAATGTTGCTCTGAAAGCCATCAGAGTTCTCCCTTCCACAAGGGAGTTAGAAGCTAAAAGAGAAACACACCAAATGAACTAACGTAGAAATCATTCTCTATATTCCCAGAGCGCTGAAAAGGGAATATATTTATGAATAATGAATTATTACTCTAAAAACCATAACTAGTCCTCTCTTAAATGAAGAGCTTGGTCCAGTAAATTATATGTACAACTTGTCTTATTTTCTGAAGAGCCAGAAATGCTGTGTTCTGTACATGAGAACACAAAAGAGAGGAAACACAATTTCCAATCACTGTGTGACCACTGATTATTTCCCTAAAGTGAGCATAAGCTGAGATGAAGTTCTTTCTGTCCAATGTAACTCACCTGGGCAGTCTTGAAATAAGAAATAAAGACCAATTTTTTTGACTAACAAGGTGTGTGAATACCATACTTTTGTTATGCCAAATGTGTTTGGCATCGCTCTAAAATATATTGACAGAGATGACAAAAAGAAATAAAAGCCAACAGTAGAGAGAGAGGACCCCAGACCTGAACCCCTTCTCATTCTTTTTAGGAAAACTCTTTGGTGCGACGAGTTCTCACTGGATGTTGCTGGATCTCAGTTAAATCCATTATGCCAAACTTTTCACTTGCTTGGAAGTTACAGAAAGGATTGGAAGAGTCAGTGGACACAGCTAGTCCATACCAACAGAGAAGGGACTGCCCTAGGAACACAGTGAGTTCATTTCTTGTTGCTGGGCTTGGCAGGTATTTTCAGTCAGATAAAAAAAGCAAACAAAAATAGATAGAGGAGGGATTTAGCATGTGAAAATATGTGAATTCAGACTTGTGAAAAAAAAATAATTTATACTATTCAGTGAAGTTATCTTTTCCCTCTGAAGGACTCTGTCCTATCAGGAAAGTGTATGTACAGGCAGGGTCATGCTCTCCCTGTCACCCATGAATAACAAATCTCTTCTCTGCCTAGAAAGCCATCCCAGGGGACAGCCTCATAGTAAGGGTATTCCTCATAGGAAGCAGAAGGAAATGCTGGCTCAAGTGCAAAAGCAAAGTGCCAGCCACACTCAATTTTTGAGAAGCAAAACATGGAATACCCCTCTCCTTTCTTTCCTGGGGTGCCCAGGTAGACAGACACTTCCACATGACCTTCAGAAATACATGAGTGCTGGGATTCATCTTTCAAAATTTCACTATAACCCAGGCCTTCTGTGTGTAACTCTCCTACACTGACTTGGGAGCCTGAGAATTTTTCATGCTTGGAACAAAGTGTCAAAAAGTCCCATCTTTGGGGACCTTTAAGGTATTTGCAACTTTATCATTATGTTTTTATTCAGTCCCATCCTGAGGTTTAGTTCTGCATCTGAAGGAAAAAGCAAATATTATTGTTCTTAATACTCTTCCTACAGCCTTCCTCCTGCCTCTGCTTATCTCCCTGTGCTGCCCTGTCCCCTCCATCTGAGCCAGCCCAGCTCCTCCAGCCCATCCCCAGCACCAACTCTCCCAGTGGGATATTTTAGGCAAACTGTGTGTCTTTCTTATAAAGTGAAGACAACTGAATATCTACATGTGTATCCATCAGGCAATTTATGGCCAAGCCTGAAATGCTGCTGCCAGCTTCCAGCTGTGACTTTTGGCTTGTTTTAACTCCCTGTCTCCATCCCTACCACTGAAAATTAATTTAATACTAGAAGGACTTGGTGCTGGGGCCTCAGTGCTGTGCTGGGTTTTTGTACAGACAGCAAAGGGAATCGTTTCAAGTGTTCACTCCCCACGTTTGACTACACCCATTTTCTGAGCGTTTTCAGGTTCTCCTCTTGTTCAGGTTAATAGTGTGGAAACTGTGACAGTATTTTCCAATATTTTTATGCAGATTCTCCATGGGTTTAGTTTCACACTATTTTTCAGAATGTTTGGGAGGAGGGAGAAGGTGGTGTTCACTATTTTTTCTGAATTCTGTGAGGGCTTTTCTTGGGGTGGGAGAATGGGAATTAGAGAATTGTCTGACCTCATTGTCTGACCTGGCACTGTTTGTCTTCCCAAAATGAAAGGAGTCATATCCAGCTGAGGGAAACTTCTTAGCTGAGACAATGGGAATCTTCATTTCATCTTTAGCATGTCCAAAGGCTCTCCTTGATTAAAACCTGCTTAAGAAGAAAACAGGTAAGGGGATAAACAGTTCTACAAAACTGTCCCTTTTCTCCTTTTCCCCTGAATCCCTACTATTTACATTTTTTTTGCCTGAATACTTTTGCTTTCTGTATATAAAGGCCACCAAAGACTGAGCTGTTTGTGGAAAGCTCTCTTTGCTGTAAATTGGTTTTGATTGCCAATATTTTGGCAAGGACAAATCTCAACCCTCAAAAGATTTCAGAGCTATGCCTTTTAGGCCAAAATTTAGAGTCAAAAGAAATTGGACCCCTATCACTGTGTAGAAACTACCACAAACACATTCAAGCATTAACTGAGAAAGCCATAGAAAAGTAGAAATTGGGTGCTGATAAAAACAAAATTATTTTTTTCATTGGATATGCTTGTACCCAGGAAATGGACAGGCATGTCTTATGAAAAAAAAGTCAGAAACATTGGATTCTTAATGATCTTGAAAGAATACAGTCTAGACATCAGTAAAATAAATGGAAAGACTCAGAGAGGCTCCCAAAGGGCTACAAGTCAGGCCTATGAAGTGGCTGATCCAATGAGAGTGACTGATTACAGATTTTGCACCTCCAAAATCTATAATCAAAACTTAGAAAAAAGTTTTAGAAGTTTCTTCTTAAATAGCCTATATTTCCCTCAAGGAATCCAGTGGTAAAACTCCTCGAGGGATGTAGTTAAGCCAAATGAACAACATTTTAAACTCCTTGGCTGTATTGCAAAATCGTTTTAATGGCTTTGTGCATGCTTTTTCATGAAATGGCTCCTCACAGTGATTTGTGTGGAATGTTTACAGTCTTGGGTATTACTCTCTTATCAGATAATTCACAATATCCTCACTTAAACAAGCAGACACAATCAAACTTGACAAGTCAAAGAAAGGAGTGCTGGCAGATATGGAAAATACTGAACAGTGGGTGGAGATGTAAAATTTTCTAAATAAAACACCATGAATATCAGAGTATAGGATGTGATTTGATAGCAGATTCCTCAGGTTGGGCATTAAGATGGTATTATGCATTGTCGTACAATAAATTGTTCACACTGACTGGAAGTAGCACAAAGGACCCATGTGGCAGCAACAGGGCATTTTGCAATGAGACCAAACTTTAGAAAAATGTGGTTGGGTAACACTAGTGATGGAATTCTTCCCCTGCATTTTGCTTTTGTCTTTTGTTCTGTTACTATCTCTGGTGACACTACGCTCTGAAATGCACGTCTCTTTTTTCAGGATCCTCGCGCGTAAACATGATGCCAGATATGACTGCAGTAATCTGGAGTTACTGCTGCCTGCTTTAAGATCCTGGCAAGCAAGCACATTTTACAACCCTAATTTCTGCAGGCTCACCTCCCACCCCTGAGGTACAGGCTGTCCTCGCCCTCTGTGTGTGCGGGTGTGTTACCGGGTGCGTAAATCCCGGCAGCTGCAGCCGGAGCAGCTGCAGGGACACATGGGCTCTGTTTGTGTGTGGGAGGGTGTGAGTGTGGTTTGTGTGTGGCTGGAGGGCTTCCCTCTTGGAAATTCTGGGATTAATGACACATTAAACCCTCTCCAAGAGAGTGGATTGAACAGAGCAAAAGAAAGAAAAAAAAAAAAAAACAAATTGAAACAGGCAGGCAGGCTGATGGGCTTTTCCTGCAAAGTTTAGGGCTTCAAAAGTTAACTTATAAGCAACTGCAGATGCATGGATAAAACCTACCTTGGACACTATGCAGCAGCACTTTCCTTTCCATCACCATCTCCAACTTGTTGCCTACCTCTGTTGGATTTCCTTGCTGGCCATTAGTGCTGAGTCAGCCACATTAGGTAAGGATTTTGTACTTTTTAATTATTTGACAGTCATTCAAGTGATGAGTTCATGTGTATTTTAAACTGAGATGATCTTGCTTAGATTTATGTTTGAATGTGGGTTGGAGTGACAGAGGGCTATTATTAGAAAGAGTCTCCAAAATAGAATGGAAGTAAGGTTAAAATAAACAACCAAGGTAATGAAGAAGGTCACAGTGATAGCCAAGCATACTTTCAGCACATGATGTATTTGGATCATTACAGGACTTTCACTTTAATTTTTTACTTCTTTTTTATTTTTAAAGAAATTAAAGACCTATGAAAATTCTTACTTACTATTAGAAAAAAAATCAAACTACTTAAAAAGTATATAAAATATTTTCCCGTAAATGGAGTATGTGAAATAAACCATAAAAGAAAAAACACTTTAAAATAACAATCTATTCCTCTGGGAAAGAATTATATACACCATATATCAGAGCAACATTACAGATTAGTTAATTACACATATAATAGTACACAGCTATATGGCCTCTGGCAATAGAAAGTTCATGAGTAATTTCGCTACTACTGTACACAACAAATGTGAGGCTTGTTACACTCTAGCACAGAGTTCGAAGAGGACACAGATTTTACATATGTGGCTTGTTTATACAGCTTTATTAGTTACCTGTAGGAATACATTGAGAGTCATGTTAGACATTAGTTAACTAGTGAAAACAGAGTTAATAAAAGAAACTGAGAAAAGCAGTCAGACAAGTGCGCAGTGCTGTGAGTGATTATGGATTCAGCTTTGGCAAGCTCCAGGGAGGCACTCCCCCTTAATGGAAAAATGTTGCAATATTTTACAAAATTTTATTCTAGCAGAGTTCCAACTAGTCTTAACACTGATTGTCAGCCAGCACTCATTAGCTCTATGAAGATAAAACAATTTAAAGCCCTCTTCACTTGGATATCAGAGGGTCACCCAGAAAGTTCTGCAGGACTAAACACAAAACAAATGACCTTATCGCCTTTGTCTTCAAACAATGCCTTTAATTTCTGAAACCTTTTGAAGGGTTGCCAGTTTTATGGAGGGTAGCAGCTACTTATCTATAGAACAAGCTTTTCATCAAGGGGAAACGACCTTTTAACTCCTAGTAACTAAGTAACTGTATTTACCACTGTATTTTTGTAAGTGAAGGTAATATGTATAGACATTCTTATGAAACTGGGAATACAAAACAAGAATTAAGAAGTGCTGTCTCTTAGGTGATGCAGAAGGATTCATAAGGCTCGTTGTTGTGGGGTTTTTTTTTGTAGTGTGAACTTGAAATAAATCAACCTGCTCAAAAAGTTTACATTCTGACAGATTGTGTTGTGACCTTATGAGGATATTAACTGTTTACTTTATGCTGTTTACTTTTGTACTCTAACAAACCTACTAATCCCATAAGAATTGAGTGGTGAATAAGGAATATCTGACCAAAGAGGTTTTTGCAGATGCCTTATTAAGAGGGAGAAGATGAAAAAGTCCTTTAAAGACCAAGGAAGAGCTTTATCATCTTCTGCAGTCTTATTTTAGGTAATGAACCTCCCTGTGACTGAGGATATTCTGAATATTTGGGCTTTTTACATGATTTCCTATGACTGAGAAACATGAAAGCGTTACCAACAACAACATCTGTAGCTGCTCTCTGGTAGAAGATTAAATAAAGCATCAGAGACAAAAGCAACTCAGTGAATCATAGATGTGGGAGGGCTGACACAAAACAGAGCTTGTCAGACTTTTCTCAGATGAAATTCTGTAAATAAGTCAATCAAAAGAAAAAGACAATAGATTTTTTACAGGGGTATTTTAAACAAAAACATTTATCTTAGAATAGATAGTTGCTTGTAGCATCACCAGTGAGACGGAATTGCTTCCCATCCCCTTTGGAACCTTTTCATAATGTACAATTGAAAAAGTTTTTAATTTAGATATGAGTTTCCTGCAAAGGCATCCTTGAAGCTCACAAAATCCACTGGAGCTTCACTACAAGATGAAGCTACTACTGTATGTAGTAAAATCAGATACAATTAATTGTTTCTAAGTTCAGTCCTGTGGGTTTCCCTCAACTCTGAAACACACAAGAAAATATTCAAGCACATCCAGAGGTGAAGAAAGAGAAGAGAGAACATGGTGTCAGGGGAAGGTGAAGTGCCTACAGCCAACATGGAAAGATAGTGTGTTCTCCAATGATCTGAATAGTTTAATTTGATTTAAGAAAGTAAATGAGAATGGTCTAGCATGGCAAAAATCACTCAGTATGTCTTGCAATTTTATAAGCCTTGGTCTTGCTTTCCATAGAAGAATGAAATGAAAATCAGAGTGTGTAATTTGCTTTGTATGCTACCCATAATCAACTCATGATCTCACTGAGAGTTTCTGCTGTAAAACTTGAGTACCAGGGACTGTCCACGCTGAAAGCTGGACCTAGGGAAACATTTCCTCATAAGTATTTCAAAAGGAATAATTCAAACTATTCAGGACTTCTTCCACCTGCTTCAAGATGGCAAACTCTCCCATCCCTTGGTCATACCTCAAACATGTCACTCAGGTCCTCAGCAACCCCCAGAGCCCCAGGGCTTCTTCTACCCTCAGGGTCCCCGAGCACAGTAGGAATGTGAGCAATCACATGGAATCCCCAGTATCTGGTCTGGAAACAGCTTACAGGGATCAAGCTCTCAGGTCATGAGTGGGTTTGGTCAGGAACATTCCCATGCCTTTGGAAATGACACTGGGATTACTCTGGCTCTGTGTCTTCACTCTGTGGAAAGCACAACAGACATTAACAAACAAAGAATACTCAGCTGATTGCTTTCCTATGGAAGTAACCCCAAGATTCCGTGGCCATGGCAAACAACTCCTAAAGAGAGAGGAACAACCTTTACGGTTTGCCTTCCAACATTATTTTTAATTATAAAAACTTGTTTACAGGTTAATATTCTATTTTCTCTTCTTTAAATTGTGTCAATATCAAGTACTCCAATGACCTCATCGTCTGGAATTGTCATAGAATCACAGAACAGTTTTGGTTGGAAAGGACCCTAAAGATCACCTAGTTCCAACACCCCTCCCATGGGCAGGGATGCCACCCACTAGATCAGGTAACTGGCCCAAATTAAGCTAGTTTTATTTTTTAAACTAAGATTGAAATCTGAATTTATCTGATTTTGTGATCTCAAAGTGAAGCAGACATTTTACAATGATTTCTGTTTGCTGGTAATGTTTTTGTTCCACTCTTTTTTCACATGAAAAAGCACAACAGGGTTGTGCTTAATGCAGGGATAGTTCATTCATAAAGAAGGAAAAATCAGGAGCCGTTGCAGTCTAGGGGAGAGGAACATCTTTCACCTTACAGTGAATATGTTTGCGACTCTCTGAGCTGTATCAGTCCATCACTATCAGGTTTTAGGGCTTTAAAAATTGTCAGAGAAACATTTTTTTGCTCAAGCATTTGCCTTTTAATTTCTGATGAAAATTAATGATAGATTTCAAAGTTATACCTACTTAAAAAAATAAGTTTGGTGAGAGAGGACTGCCTTTCACCTACCTATCTCAGGGATTTGCCTATTTCCCATTGACCTGCCAAACATGTAAGCTGTTTGAACTTCTTAACAGCTATTTATTACTCTGTGCTGTGCTAAAATTGAGGATCAATTTGTTAGACACTGCTCATAAGAGTATAGGACATTCATGGCCAAAATGTTTCCTTTAATGTTCCGGTTCCTCAAAGTTATTTTGTCTCCAAATGCCAGATCTCAAGAAGTATTGTGCACATCCAAGTTCCTTTGCAATCGATAGGAACTGTGAGCAGTCAAGACAAATCAGTGTTTGTTCCTAAGGTGACAAGACAGATTTCTGCAGAGAGGAAGCATCATCATTTTGTTTTACAGATGGGATGGGGACGTGAAGAGGCTCAAGGTCATCCACAAAATCCTTTGGTGAAGCTGAGATCTGTGCCGAGGCCTCGTTAGTCACAACCCAGCCCCATTAACTGCAGCACAGCTCAAAACTGGAACAAAAGCCAATATAGGAAATTGAGTGTAATAAAAATGCTCAACCTCTCTCCATCTTCCTTGTAAACTTTGAAGTCAAATGGCTACACACAAACTCAAGGGGACACAAAGTGGTTTTGGTGGATTTTAGACTGCTTAACATGTGGCCAATACTTGAAATTCCCCCTAGATCCCCTTTGATTTCAATGGGAAATGATCCATTCACTTTCCAAAATGCTATATGTCTTGATCATACAAATACAGAAGAAGAAAAGAAGGAAAAGCCAATCCTGCACTAGTTTCATTAGAGACAGAATTTCTTTTCTGATTGTTCCTACTTCTTCCTCAACCACTTCTGTAGCCTAATAAATTAATTCTGGTTTTGGAAATATCTTTCCTCCATCTTCTTTTTTTGTGATCTGGGCTGGCTCCTCCAAAAGGCTGGGAATATTGTGGAAGTACCATTTTGTTGGTATTTCACTGCGTTTGTGCTGTACTTCGTTGAAAAGTTTGTTTGAAAAAGCTCACAAGGCAGCCAGATTACTACCTTGTCTGATTTTGTCTACAAGTTTGTTCCCTTGGATGGTTTGTTCTTACTTTTTGGCTACTTTCTCCCTGGGTCAAGTGTCTTTCTTGTCACCTCAGAGGCTGAAGTTTAGTGTTGGACATTGCTGATGCCCAATCCACTGCAGAAATGGATTTTGTCTTTAACAGTGTTGGCAGCATGTGTTATTTGCTTAATGATTGTTAAGTTTTCTACAAAGAATTATATTTTACCTTCAGTTATGACCTTTATTAATGTCATTGTGGCAGCTACACTATGTGTTTTGCCTTAGTTAGAAATTATTTATGGTGAAATATGAAAAACATGGATTAGATTGAAGAATATTTTTATCTGACTTTGAAACACCAATAAACCCATGTGTTAGTGAATGCAATTGTTTGTGCAGCTTCTCTGGGAAGAGTTTTGTGTGTTAAGCTCTTAGGAGATTTACTTAATGAGAGTATGTACTCATTTGCTTCTTTCTGACACATCTTATTTTGATTACTCTGACGTCTATTACTTTGATTGCTGTGTTCACACTGCATGGCATCCACGGGGAGCCGCAAGGGAATATTCTACATATTGAAAGGAAAAAAAAATTGATTGCCTAATATAGCTGAGGGATTGTAACAGTCTGCTCTGCTCCTTTTGCAGGTTTTATATTAATTCATCGATTGAAACAGAGTTTACTTATTCGTCTACTTTTTTCACAAAGCAGCTTCCATGAGCTGGGTAGCAATTTATCTGCATACCACAGTAATGTAATGCATCTCCTGTGGTAGCTGGAGCATTTTACAACTCAACTGTCTCTTGACAGCTTTGTGTGTTGACTGTTTCAGTAAAGGTCTCCTCATGTGGCATCTCACTAATGCCTCATCAGCTCAGTAGCTCTTGCATTTTCCATGAACTGGTGGATACCCCAAATTTCCTCCTCCTTATGCTATTAAGAAAAAGCATAACATTTCCCATCCTGGACTCACAGTTTTACTTTCTCTCAGTTTTTTAAATGGCTGATCAAGTTATGTTCAATTTGCCTCAGAAGGCAGAAGTCTTGCAGAAAAAACATTTAGCGGATGATACAAAGACAAGAGTGTTCTCAGAAGTTCCTGAATAGCTCTTTAATGAGTTTAATGGTGAATGTGGAAGACTGTTTGGGATCAGAACTAGACAATTCCTTTACAGAGAGGAACATATTTTATGTCAACACCTGCTTCCTTCTGATCTCCATTTAAAATTGTATTTTGCTAATGTTTGACTATCATGCAAAGTTTTCATGGAATTTTATCTCACTGATTTTCTACAGACCTGTATGAAAAGCAAGAGAAGATAAAATTCAGCCAGGAGCTTATTTAATAGCTAAGATAATGTTTTGTTATTCATAACTTCGTAATTAAAAATCTATTTAGAATTAACATTATTAAACTTCATTCATCAAATGTGTTATTTGTTGATCTGGTCCAGCTACCAGAACAGAGAGATCCACAAACATCTTTCAGAGATTACTTTAATCACCTTCTCTGTCCCTTTCCTCCAATTATTTACTTTACAATCAACTATGGGCATGCTATAAAACTAGTTGACTGTGACTCAGCCTCCCTCAATAACAGAGCATAGATACTTTGATTCACTCAGGCTACCTTTTCATCAGCTCTCTTCTTTTCTTAATGGACTAGAGAAAAAATATATATAAAAATTCCCTGAGCCATTTGCTCTGTTCTTCTATTAGATGTTAAGATTAGAGCTAGCAACAAAGACATAAACAGGGTGAAATCTAATTAATTCCTAGTTTCTCTTTTGCAAGAAATACAAGGAAAATTAAGAGAAGGCTATTTCCTACCCCATTGTACTTACAACTCATTCTTCAAGTGCTAAAATATGTGGACATTCCATTTTCTGAATGTGTATAAATAAGAATAAAAATAAAGATAAAAGAAATCTATCCTTTTCCTTCAGCTACCCCATAACGACCCCAGAAGTTTTTGGCTCCAACAGTCTTCTAAGTGCCAGTGGGACTCAGACATCCACACCCCACAATATTCCTGAAGTATTTGGGTTTCTTTTCTCCTATAATATCCTTTAAAAGTCTCATTCATAATTACTGAATATATCAAACCTCCCATTTCAAATGATTTTCAGTCTTTTGTCTAGTCTTGTTATTTCAATTGATCTTGTAAAAGATTATTGTGAACAGGTATACTGGGAAAGCTGAAGTAGCTCACAGCATTCTCAGTCTGGAGCAAAGATGCATTTTGTTCATCCTCCCCTCCTTGCATGGAAGTACCAGTCATGACCTGGGGGTCAAAATCTGCCCAAATAGCAGCAGACAGGACTCATTTGTGCCCACACCCCATGTATCTCCCTGCAGAGCACCAGGGGTGTCCTGCCTACTGCAACATACCTCAGAGGAAGGAAGGTTTGGTATACCCTTAATGTATAATTGGCAAAGATTGTGACCATGTAGAAGCTCTCAGGCTTGGATTTGGAGGGATGAGGTTTAATCCCTGTCCCTGGCATGTGCTTGTGTGAGGGCATTAGGATTAAGGATACTGGTGTGCTTCAGGACACTGGATCCAGGTTGCAGACTATGATCCCAGCACAAGCTATACATCTCCCAGACGAATTTTATGACTATTTTCTCCTCTTGACATGATTCTTGCCTTGCAATACAAATAGTTTTGACATAAATCATAAATTTACTGCCCACCCCCAGTCCTTTGCTTCTGCTTCACATTTTCCCAATAACTGATACCTTAGCCAGGAAAATCACCCACAGCCATTCCTGCTGCCTCCTAATGTTTGTTATCCACTAATATTAATTTTTCTGTTTGCTATTACCTGTACTCTGCACGGGTGTGGAGACACTTTCTCTCATTAAAATGCCTCTGACAATATTATTCATCTGCTGTTTCCAAACAACTTCATCTTCTGTCTTAGGTCTGAGCTTGCAGCTTGTCTCCCGAGAATACCAAGCATCCTCATTAGGTGCTGGAAGGATGTGAGGGGAGCTATACTTGGTCAGCCCCATGCTGCTGCCAAGGACTCTGGCACAGAAACACTCACAAGGACAAAAAACCTCTGGAATAAGGAAAAAGCATCTTTACTGCTCAGAAAAACTGGTGGCAGAGACTCTAAATTCTACTTATATACACAATGATTAGCTGGAAAAGGAGCTGTCTCCCAAAGTCTGGGTTTTGTGCTGGCATCAGATTATTTTTTTATGACCTTTAAGCAGATAACTTCATGTTTCTTTCAATGTGGCTAAATGGAGTATAAAACTAAAACTTTACAATCCTGTAAAAGGCAGCACAGGTGGCCACGTGTGTACGTAAGCACAGGAAGCATCACTTTGGCCACCAGAGTTATCACTGCTTCATGTAATTATTCCTGCAATTAGTGCTGCAGAAATGCTGTGAGAAAAATTATGGTGGTACCAAAAAATTCACCACACAAATCCACCCAGTGCACTGGATTTTTGCCTCTGAGTTCCATCACTGCTCTTACAACCCATCTCCTCACTGTGATTATCCACATAACAGTTTATAGACTATATGACTTCCCAAAGATATCCTACTCCACGTTGAGTAACTGCTGTTGATCCACACAGGAAGGTTTTCTTCTCTCTGATTGCTTTAACAATTGAAAACAATTAAAAATTTACTTTTCCACTGAGATATAAGCAGGAAAAAACCAAAGTGCTAACTGATATTCTGGTATTTTGTTAATCACTACTGACAGGAAAGATGTTGTGCTTTAGGACAGTGGAGCCAGATCAATCTCTTCTGTCACAGACAAGTGCCCTCAGAACTGGTCTATCGATTATGCCAGGGAGAATATCTTTAGATCTCTTATTTGAACTGTTTCACTTTCTATTAGTAATTAAATACATCTTAAAATGAGGGCTTCAGTGTCAGTGCCATGCATTCATCCCCTGTAAACGTATAAATACCTGTGGTGGACAACAGCTTCATTCACTCTATGGCATAATGTATACATGTTATTTATAAAAAATAAAAATAAAGGAATTCCAGTACAGTTAGATGAGTAGATGATCATTCAATTGGTCAATACACATTATTTTGGTCAAAACCTTATGTTCCAGAGCACAAGCCTCCAAATTTCTCCCCTCCTAATACAAAACCTGCACCAACAAAGGAATACAGGTCTTCTCAAAACTTTCAAATTTCTATGAAAAGTTTCATTAACAGCATATAAAATAATCAACACTCAAAATTCCTGACCAGCTCTAACTCAAGTATACATTTTTTAGAAGAACAAACAAGCTGAATAAAGGGGGCAGTAAATTTCAATATCGGTAATGATACTTGTTTATGAGTCCCCAACAATTTGTAAAGGAGTGATTTATGTTAATTTGTGCTTGGGAAACAATGTCCTAATACACTGATTTTCAAATGTTCTTTTAATCAAAGATCCTTTTCTTTCAAAAGAAAGCCATGGAGTGTCCTGTATCCCTTATTGTTTTATTCTTAAGGGAGGCCATTAGGGATATTTTGCATAAAGAAAAGAGGATAAAGTGAAACTAGTTTTTTATTTACAAAAATCATAGTTTTACTAAAGGCAAGGGACTCCTTAATTTTTGAGGTACTGATAAAGGCCCTGGAGCCTGGGTAGGAGGTAGCCATTGGCACACAGCCAAACAGGGCTATGGTTATACTTGAGTAAATTCTGTGTGAAGAGCTGGATGCTCTTTGCTTCATGAACTGAAATCTGACATCTTAAGAGACAAGTTAAATAATATTTCAGCCATTCCCTATTATCAGATGGTTTGAGCAAGGTACTGGCAATATATTCCCTACATACAGTGCAGGCAACTGGTGGTGAGTAAGGCTGCTCTGGATCTTGCTCCATACTCATATCCAATAACTTCCTCAAGGCCACGAGCTTATTCCTGCTCTTTAAAGCCACCTTCATTTCTTAAAGTGTTGCCTAGCACTAAAGTGCTCTGTTAAGCTGCTGCCATGTTTTTCCATTCTGGTAGAAATTATTGTTCTATATAGTTTGATTTTAAGAGTCCCTTCTGGCATCCATTTGGGGAAAAGGCACTACATAAAAGCAAAATCAATACGAGAGACAGTTATATTTCCTGGGCTTTTTCATTAGCTATAAAATATATAAATTCAAGAAGGGAGGGGGGAAGAATATCAGTTCTACCCAAACTGAAAGAGGACAAGACAAAGCATGGAAGACTATGCATAAATGTGCACTGGCAGGAGCATGGACTGTGCAGGTTGCTGGGCACAGGCAGGTCTCTGATCTCACTATGTACAAACAACCCCACAAGACATTGGCCTGTCCTGTGACAGGCATCAAGCAACTGCCAAAATACAGAAATATATGTATTTTAGTAAGTTATGTGTTTCTTGACTTGTTCTTACTTTTTTGTTAAAGCCAAACTGACTATTAGCTAAACACAGGAAAATTTGCCTTTGCTCAGTACTAAGAATGAATAAAAGAATAAAACAGTGCTGAGCCAAATTCTTCCTCAAATCCCCACTGAACTCCACCTATGCTACCTTTACTCTTTTTTCCCAAAGTATACCAAAATATTCTTCTTTCTATCTGAGAAAACCGTCCTTTCAAGCATCCTTGGATAAATTCCTCATCACCTCATGTGATATATTTTCTAGGATTTGCAAGCATAGAACTGGAACAAATTCTGAAAAAGCTGTAACTGATATCTCTACAATTATGAGCTTAAAGATATAGCAGTAAATTTTTACCCAAACCAAGTTATTATACTTCTTTATTAAAGCCCAGCTGAAAAATTAAAATTCAGACTGCTGTATTAGCTGGTATTCTGACACAGGTTACCAAACCAGAAAGGCAAGCACCTTATTTTAACTTGGAGTAAAATTTCAAATCACAGTGTCTGTTCAGTATCAGCATGCAATTATGGGAGTGAGAAATTGCACATAAGCCTTTTTTTTTTTTTCTTTTTAACATGGGCCTTCTATAATGACATTTTCATTAGCAGAAAATACCTGTTGTCTGTAGAAAAATAATTTGTCCTGGTTTTTGAAAACTAAATTATCCCCTCTAAAAGATTAGCTGAAAAACACTATATAAATTCATAAGCATTCCAGATTAAATAACAAAGTTTTGCTTCTTTCTGGTGACCCCTAGTGATGCATTTTGTGAGAGAGTTCAAGAGTAAACCCAACAACTTATTTATTTCTGAAACGCAGATAAGGCATCTGGAAGATTTTATCTATGTGATTTTTTTCCACTAGCCCATAATTCAGAGATCTGGGAAATAAAGGCCCAGAAAACTTATCAGCATGCAGTTGTTGATTTGAAACCCAAGTGAAGCTGTGGAGAAAAACTTGCAAGCTGGCAGTGACAGCACGAAGTAGAAGAGCTTTTGTAGGACAGCCGCTGCCTAAAATCAGCCTCTTGGGTTTCAGGTATCACTTACATGATGTGCTTACCATCAAGAAGCTTTACACACATCTCTTCACGTTTGCCCTTTTGCCTCATACTCTCGGTTTTGTTATTCACCGTAACTCCTTTCCTGTTTTGGCTTCTCTTTGGCCTCTCAGTGAGGTAAGACGGTGAAACAAACCAGAACTGGGATTCAAAACGTCAGGAAAAGCAGCCATTAAGAAGAATTTAATTTTTATCATCATAACTGTGTGGCATACAGATCAAAACTCATTTCAAACTCGCTTCATGAAGGTGCATCAGAAGGTGTCTCTCTCCTGTTGGCCAGACCATTCTATCCTATGACTGTGAGGTGTAGCTTGTTGAACATGTTATTCCATCATGGGAGAGTGCTCCTTGCTGTGCACAGACTACTGCATTACAGGAATGGTTTAAACTAAAAAGAACAAGCCTCCAGCTATCACTGCCCAGCCTCTACCATCGCACAGTACATCTCATACAAACAAGAAACATTTGTCTGCCTGATTCATTCCACTTGAGTCAGGAATTGTAATATGAGCCTTAGCAGGATGTTTTGGTGCTATCGTGCCATCTATACCCATCCTAGGACCCTGCTTCCCTCTCACCCTGCCCAGAGCCCACCCCATCTCAACATCTGCTGCTCCCCATCCCCAGCTCCTGATCAGACTTTTCTGGGCATCGGCTGGAGCTTGGACATTTTGTCTTCCCCAGAACCTTTGTTCCAGGGGAAAAGGGTGGGAAAGCATTTCTTATTCATCTTTCTACTTGTTGCACCATGGTAGAAGTTGATGATTTTATCAATCCTTTTACATGCTTCAGTATCCTGCTCAAACAGTTGAGTTTATTTATACTAAATAAAATGGAAGAGTGTGTCTAATTTTTAACACAGGGATCTCATGTTATGAACATTGTAATACCATGTTAAATTCAAGACCCTTGGTCCTGTCCAACTCCTCTGATTTTCACTGGGGATAGAGCAGAGAGCAGCTTGGCTCATTTGTGCATTGTAACAGCTGTCCTCAAACCCATTTTCCTTAAAAAAAACATTGTGGCCAGCCTTACATATCACAGACTCCCCTTTGCATACTTTTTCATTTTTTCCTCCTAAATTAAACTGTTGAGAAAATAACATTCACCATCCTAATATTTGTATTACTAATGTGAGGATAGGCAAGAAAATTTCCCTTCTGTTTTTATAGCAGAAAGATTTATTGCAGGTTGCTAAACAGTGGAGTGATTAAGTCATATTAAAGACATATTTAAGACAAGTGATTTCTGTCTTCTGAAGTTTTTAGCTTGGTTCAAGAACATGTCTTGATTTTGAACGTGACAATATTTCTTCACAGTAGTGCAAATATTTCTGCCCTTCATCAGTGGGTCACTATGAAGTCAATAAAATATGCACACAAGAAATGCAAGCAGCATTTGGCTCAATATAAAGATTGATAATGTAACCACCTAAAAAACCTGCTTTTTATTATCATAAGACTCTCCTCATTTTTTTATAGTTTTCATTGAGCAAAACAATCCATCATACTTGAACTTCATCCACGTTCCTGAAGCCAACAGTTTGCACTAGTCAATTTTTAATTATGATATTTTTATAAAACCTACAATTTATTTCCTGATTTTGTAAAACGCTTTAAACAGCAAGTCATTGATATAAATTATGTAAATCTCAAGTGACCCCAAAGTCATTAATCTGACTGGATTTCACAGCAAAGTATAATACAGCATAACTTACTGGCTCTCCATCTGATACCCCAGAGCAGCAAAGATGGGGCCAGCAGTGAGGAACAGTGGGAAATCTCCATTTTGCTCTAGATTAGTGTGATTTTTAACCTTTTAAATAAAATGCCTATTGTGCTTAGAATCCCTGTTGCACTCTCACATTTAGGGCGAAAGGAAAATGGGTCTTTTAACTTTGAAAAAGAGAATAAAAGATTCTCATCCTTAGCATTGTACAAAGAGCAGTGAACCCCTACTCCAAAATATTGAGCTTTACACTCAGCCTGATGGTGAACTTGTCCCTATCCCATTCCTACAGCAAATCCTGTTAGCAACAGAAGGGAATCTGTCCAGGAGGGTTGAGAGCAGAAATGGCCCATTGGTAGCAGCTGTTTTCCAAAATGGCTTTCTGCTTTGAAGGGGGAAAAAAAAATAATCCATTGTGCAAAACCCCTTCCTCGTGGCTTTTTACTGCTACAGGCCAAAGGCTGCAGAGCTGCTGGAAAGGTGACTCTCCCAACCTGTGTGAAGCACAAATTCCCCCTTCTCCTTCCTATCTCCTGTTACTGCTCCTTTCTCAGGGTCCTCCCTTGCCGAGGGTTCCTGCAGCCTGCCAGGCAATCTCACCTCTCCAGACCCAATACCTGCTTCTCTCATTTAAGACAGTTTTTTTGTGTGCCTCCTTTTAAAACCTCTTTTTTGCTTTTCCAGCTGTTCTCCCTTTTGGTGGTTACCTCAGTCCTTTCCAGCTGCTATCTCTCTCGGCACAGCTGTGCTGGCTTCATCCTCCTCTGCTGGCTGCAGCCCCCTGCCTTCCCTTCCTTTGTGTTCATGGACATCACTTGCATCCTTGTGGACTTAATGCTATTAAAATAGCAGTGAAGTATGTAAAGGATAAGAACGTAGCACAGGGATGAATGAGGATTACTTTTTGCTCATGCACAGGAGAGAGAATCACAGGATTTAGCCTGTATTTTTCAATTAACAGTATTTTTCTGTGTGTCAATTTTTAGTTCTATTAAAAGTAGGATGCAGTTACTGTCTCAGTCTACATGAACTAGCATCACCTAGGTTCCTGTAGACAAAGAGAAGAGGAACTATTGGAAGGCAAAGTATCCTGGCTGTTACACCTTTCCAGCTTCTCTTACTTTCAGTGCCTTTCCTTTCACTTTATGAAAGTCTTTGCAGGAGACCAGCAGGTGAGAGGGAGCAACTGCAGCACTTTAGGATGTTTGCTAAAATGGAGTGACAGAGTAGAGTACGATGGGTTAAGAAAAAAAAGAAAAATCCAATGGCTTTTTTACTTTTCCTAGGGGACAATTCCCACACACTCCATTCTTTTTTCAGCACTTGAAATGGTTTCTCTTCATATTTACAGAGTAAGATATACAGTCTGTACTTCAGTTCATATTTTTGAAGTTCAGATGCTCTTCTCCATATTAAAATATCTCACAGGCAAATGCATATCCTTATTTATACTTCTTATATTAACCCAGTTACATGGTGGCTATAAAATTCCATAATAAGAAATAAGAGCTCTCATTGCACATTCACAAAACCCTCCAAAGAACAGAGGAAGAACAGGCCATAAGTCTCATAAATCTAACTCAATTTATTCCCAGCAAGAGTCTACAAATCAAACATTTTTATAATCCAAGATATTTATGATAAAATGGTGAATGTATAAACCTCCCCCAATGGTAATTCAATAATTAATGAGAAAATAACAAAATAGATAACAAGTTTCAAAATTTTTGCATCAAAAAAGTGAAATATTATAAACAGTAATGTGGCCTGTAAGCATTCAATCAAATCTGCAGTGAGAGAGGGCAAGAATAACATTTCAAAACTTTCAGAGCTCTCTCATCCCCTGATCCAGAATATTCCAGTTTTGCTGCTGCAGTAGCTGCAGTAATATGCAGATATTTTCCTTTCATCAAATATTCCCAAGTAAGCTGGGGGGTAGATTCCAGGCATCATGTGCATTTTCGGTCTCCAGGAGGATTTTCAGGTATTATATCCACAAGAGAAAGGGGGTGGTATGACCGACCTGTCTGTTCCAGTCCATCTGAGAAGATGAACTGGAAAGAGGATTTGGCAAATGCCACCATGCAGAGCTCTCTCGGTCACATGATAAAAGCCCCTCCTGTACAAATCCTACAATTGCTCTTGCTCATTCCAAGTTCCTTGCTACAGAGGCAGCTATCTAATCCATCTCGTAAAAGAGCTATTTGGCTTGAATCACCTAGGCCTTTACCTTTCAAAAAAAAAGTAGAAATTCCCTATTTTCCACCCCAAATATGTTCATAGATGTTGCTTTTAAGCAGGTGTTTTCACAACATTCTCCCTTAGCCTGGAGTTCCCTTCCCTGCTTTGTACATATCAGCAACACAAAGTGCATCCTCATCTCCGTTTTGCTAGGCTAAGCAAATTAGTTTTAATCTGTACTTTAAGAGCAAACTCTTTACTCTCCTGATTATCCTAATAGTCATTCCTTCTGCTTGCTCAAATCAGAACACCTACACAGGGATCCAAATGAGCTCTGCACAGTGGCACTAATTTATCTGCTGCTCTACTGTATTTTCAGCACTGAAAGCAGCTTTTCATATTGCAGTGGAAACAGTCACCTTGTGATCAGATAGTATATCCTTCTTTTATTGACCCAATTCTATTGTTAAATCTTGGGCTTGCTAATGTACTGCTCTGCCCTGGAAGTGCTCAAGTCTCATTTGTATGTGAACAGGACTTAAAAGGGTTTTTGGAGATAATTCTAGATAACAGTATATAAGACCTATGCATACTCAATTCAATGGTATTTGTGAGAAAAAGGAGGGAAACGAATGTGCAGCAACAAAGGAAATTCTGTGACTCAGCTAGAAAAGTAAAAAGCAGGAATCCAGTAAATATCAGTCTTTAGGGATAATAGCTTTCAGTGTTCAGCTATTCTTCACCAGCTCCTTATCTAAAGCCTCTGTGGCACAAGCTGAGGAGAGAGAATTCAACCCACCAGAGCCTCACAGGAGAAAGGGATGTACAATCTGTGCCCACTTTTCAGCCACTTAGGAATAATACATGCTTTTTGTTGATAATTTAGATTAGAAATCAAGCTATCAGGACTTTCCTACCTGGAAGGAAGGTTCTGGTTTACAGTGTTTCTGATCATGGAACCTCTTTCTCCTGTTTAAAATTGTTAAAGTGCATGTCAAGGTCAATTTTCTGTCAGTGGCCAACAGTGCACAATTTGTGCTTGCGTGACTTTGTGTGATTACAAAATCCTCTTGCTGGTCTCAGGAATTCCAACAGAAACGATTATTTCTGCCTTGCTCTTTCCCATTTAAGTTGTGAAAACACTCCACAAAATGTAAATGTAAATGCAGATCTTCCTGCTTCCTGCCTGACAGCAACTGGCAAAACTGATGGGGAATCTCTTCACAGCTCTGCCTTTTTTTTTTTTCTCAGGCATCCTGGTGAGTCTATCTTCCTCTAGGAAAGATAAGACATCAAGCCTGCCTTGTTAAAAATCAGCTTAGGGAGTAACACTCAGCAGTGCCAAAGCTCATGAGGATTTTCTGCCACAACCTACCAGAAGAACATGCCATCTACACATCTAGAAGGGACAAATCCTACCTCATTCTTCACTATTCAGGAGGGATTTTATTAAAAAAGAAGGTGCTTCATGGGGCTTGAAGCAACAGGACAGAAATCCCATAGCCTGGGTGGCCTTGGTGGCCACCGCAGTCCCCTACACCTTGCTGTGTATGAAACTGGACAAAATATAAACATGTTGGAATCAAACAGCCTTTTTCTAGAGTGAATTAGATAACAATTTTATTCAAGACTTGTAGGAGAAGATTACTTACTGCTGTCTGGTGTCTGCAGAGAGCCACAGTCTCATCTCAGACTAATGATGCTCTGGCATTCACGCTTTATTTCAGTCCTCAGCAAGCACTCACAATTAACATAAAAAGGGTACTACTTACACATTAGTTTCTGTATTTGACCTGAAGATGCAGATGAGTAATACTAAATAAACATCAACTGTTAGACTGTGGGACTTAATATGTTTTTGGAAACAGGCAATGGAAGTTTTAATTGCACACAGAAAGATTTCGAGATCATTGAGATCACTTCCATCTGACACTAATGACTGCAGTTTCCCAAATCAAAGCCCAGAATTTACAGCCAGGCTCAGCACCCATTTTGCTTAGATCCTCTCTTAGGAGCAGTAATGGCCGCTAATGAAACAGCCAAAAGCCCAGGTGGCTCTCCTGAAAATGTACATTTTAGAGCCTTGAGACCTGATCCCGCAGCTGCCAGCTTCACCCTGGGAAAGCCATTAGCAGCTGGCTTCACGTCTAGAAAAGGAAAACGAAATATGTTGCATTTTCACAGCCATCAATCAGCAGTTGCATTGCCAGGAAAGCTTCATAATGATGTAGATATTGCCAATTGACTTTGCAAAAAAAATGTACTTTTCAGGGGGAAAACATGTAGGCAAAGCCCAACAGAAGATCTCAACATACGCTTGTGTGTATGTGATAGAGTTGTGTTTCTTATTCAGAGGGGAGGGGACTGATATGAGAAAGCACCTCCCTTGACAGAGGTTCCACTGTTCACCCTTGTCCCAAAGGGTGGCAGCAAGAGGGCACATTTCCTGCACCCCTCAGCACCACCTCCCAGGAGCTGTGGCAGGGGGCTTGTCCCCAGCCTTACGTAATGAACGACTGTGCTTGCCCTGCTGAGCTTTCTGTTACTCTTTGGAGAAGAAAGTTGTAAGAGCAGAAGACCTTAAAATGAAAAAAAAAAAAAAGTTGGAACCCTCAGAGTTACATACTGATGCAAGCAAATGTGTTGGGGAGAAATACAAAAGCACTAATGAACTGATGTTACTTTTGGGGTTTGGTTGGTTTCTTCCTTAATGTTCCACAAAATGGCTGAAAATTATCAGCAGCATCACTGCTCTTAAATGTTGTATTTCCAACGATTTTGCTGCTTTTAGACCTTTTTTATTATCTTTACCGTCTTCCTGAGAGAGATACTGAAATGTCTGGCATGACTCACGCTGCGAGCAATCCCTCTGTGAGAACTGAATGAAAACAGGCTGATAACAAGGGTGATTTCATTAAAAGAGCCCAGCCAGGTGACTGGTTACATGGGATGTTATTGAAATTATGCATGCAGAACTCTAACACTGTCATATTGTTTTAGATCATGTTTTCCATGGTGCAGGAGAAAGTACCTTTGTCAGTTCAGTGGAGAAAGGTTGGAGATGATTGAAGTAAAACAGTAGGAGGGGGCTGATATGATTAAGTCACATAGCCAACTGCCCATGTATAACACAGTAATGGAGGTGAAAGTAGAGGGCAAACTAAAATTAAGTCAAAAGGACACAGGAGACAAAAGGCTACACATATAGGACATGGAGAGGATGTACAATGAGCTGACTTGTACAGCAGGCAGAGTGCAAAATTTTCATGCCCCAAATTCAGATAATTCCTGTTAATATTGATGTGAACACTGTACTAACTAGTGCTGGAATGGACAGTCTGTTTTATGAGCATGCATGAAGAAAAGCATGTTTAATTAATTTTACGGTAGTAGGCAGAAAGGTCAGATGACAGCCTGTGAGTCAAATCCCCAGCAGCCAGACTGGACAACAGAACAAAAAAAAAAAAAAGAGTATTTGGGACAAAACCAAGGTCAAGCCTGGACTCACTATGGTGATTGTTCACACCTCTTCAGCAGAAAATAAGGTCTTAATTTTGCTGCAAGCCACAAGGTAAGTATATCCTTATTGAAGAAAATCTCAGTTGCTACAAAGACAACATAGGCTACTTTAATTTGTTCCCTCTGAGTAGAACAAGACACAAATCACAAAACAGATGGTCATATGAGCTATGGGGCAGCCAGGGTATCAGCACTGCAGTGCTCTCCAAGGAAGAAATGAACCATAAAGAGTCATTACAAACTTCTGCAGTTTGGTGCAGAGGCTGCTGGGGTTCACATCACATCAGGGTGTCGTTTGGACCCCAGCAAACTCAAGGAAATATGCTGGGTGAACAGAAAGCTGGCAAAGATGACTTGCTGGTCACCTTTATAAGGTGCCATTCAGATTTTCATGGTGCTGTTTTGGCCTGAGGCCTGGTTTCACTGCAGAATGAATTCCATTTACAATTCACATCGTTGCACATGCTCACAAAGAGTTGTGCAAGTCACAGGTACCATCTCCAAATGTTTCCAGAAGACAGCAGGACTGCCTCGTACAATCATACAGTCATCAGACACTACAGCAGTAGAAATTTCTATAAATGTATGTAATCACTAAGAGAATATTATTCTGTCCCCCTATGGATAAGGAACTACAAAAGCAGAGAACAGTAACAGTGCAAGTTACAATCCCAGACAGGAGTGAAAGATATAACTTCTTCTAAGGCAAGGAAGCATTCAGTGCCTTGAAGAACCTGACAGGACACTACCCAGCACTGGGGCCAGAGCAAATATTTCACTTTCCATCTATCAACACACAAAGGTATGATGGGAAGCTCACTGATTTCCTCAAGGGATGGTGCTTCCTTCAGTGCCCGGAATAGATGGCACTCCATGACAGAGCAGTGAGCCACTATTTCATGTCATTCTTACTTGTGAGCATGTGGCTTTAATGCATGTATTGCTCAAAGTAGCAAATCCCATCTTGGAAATGCCATTTGTTTCCTGATAGGCTTTTTCCTTCTTTATTATACTAACTGGGTGCTTAATTTACAGTCATTAATTTACTTTCACAGCCTTTGTGGGGTATAGGGCAAATAATATCAATGTTATCAAGGCAAAGGAAAGTAGTGCAGGTCCATTAACAGGAAAGGAGAGCAGGTAAAATGACATAGGAATACAGATGCAGTTGCTTCTTTCTTCTCAGAGACATTTCATTACAATCAGATATTTAGCACAGTTAATTTCAAAATGGTAATAGGAACACAAGGTACAAAAAAAGGAAAGAGCTAAAAATGCATATATCCAGGTTGTCAGTAACTGCTGAATCCACCTTAAGTAACAGGTAAGTCATTATTTGAATCATTAAAAGCTGCCTTCAAAAACTGAGGAAGAACCTCTGAGATCCAAAGGGCAAAAACAGAGGCAAAAATCTGGTGGTTAACAACAACAACAACAAAAAAAGATGTTAGGCTGTTTTGAGAACCCACAAACCAGCCAGACTGCCTTCCATGCAGGTTCCTAATGATCTGCAACTTGCAGAATTATTAGGAAAAATTAAGAATGAAATTTGTTACTGAGGGTAGTGCACATAAAGCACAGCAACTCATTAGACCTGTGCACATGGATCTGAGAGGCCACAGCTGGAGTACTGCGAATAATTTTGATCATCCTCCTGAAATAAAGCTGGATGAATTATAGGCAGTTCAGAAAGGGAGCAGAAATGCTAACTAGGAGCTTGGAAACATGACCTAAAAGGAAAGTAAAAAAAGATATAGGCTTACCTTAGAGAAGAGAGCATTGAAAGGGGATGTGTTTAGTCTTCTATTATGGGGAGCAGAGAAGGCAGCAGTTGCCTATTCCCCATATCCACAGATAGTAGAGAAAGAAAAATTTAGCCATGAGTTAAGTGGTGGGACACTGCTGGGGAAATCAATGTCAACAAAACTCCCTTCACCTGGAGCTAGAAAGAGACAGGTAAACCCCCCAGGTTTACCTGTCTCAGAAAAGGTGAAAATTAGGTGATTGGAAAAAGCTGGTGTGGATTATTATGATCCAATTGCACCACATGAGTCAATTTTCTTCTCTTACAGCATTACTTGTCTAGCGAGTAAGAGGCAAGTGTGAGGTTTGGTATATTCTGTCTTCAACAACATCTCCAGGACAACAAGTTAATGGTTGCAGAGACAGAGAAATGGGGCTGAAAGTGTCCCAACTGCTGAGGTGTCTGAACTCTGAACCCAAAGCAGAGCCAGTCACAGAGCTGCTCTTCCCTTTCGTGAAAAGTACAGAGAGGTTTTTTCCATTCTTTCATACTGCATTGAAACAAAATTCCTTTGAAATGTTTAGTAAAAGCACTTAGAAAAAGAGTGAAAGGAGAAAGATCCTCTTTTCCTTCCCCTCTCTCCCCACCCCAACCCCCTAATAGCTATCAGCCCAGGAGACAGTGACATTAATTTGGGAAATTTTGCTCGAGAAGATCCAGAGCAGAGCCCAAGCCTCTCATTTTGTGGTTTCTCATGTGCTTTGATTATTCCAAAGTGCAGAGTTTTCTCCCTTTTCTTTTCTCCCTTTTTTCCCCTCCAGCAATTCTGTACTAAGAAATCACACAACAAAAACTTCAATGGAAAAATACACTCTGTGAAAATCTCAGCTGTGGCGAGTCAACATTTTCCAACAGAGGAATTTTTCATCAGAAAGCTCACAGCCGGCTCCAACATCGAGATTTCAGGAGCAGCTGAGCTTTAAGTGCCTCATATTTCTGCATATCGGGGTCGTCAGTCAGGCACCCAGAAAACAAGGAGCCTAGAAGTAATGATCACCTCTGACATGGCTGGAGTGACTTATCCAGCACGACACAGGCCCCCGTGGCAGCCGTATCAATCACCTCCTTGGGGCAGCGTTCTCAGAGAACTTTTTTTTCTCCAAAACATCAATACGAGCTAACATTTTTTAAACACTGTCATCCATTTCAGTCAATCTTTTTCTTCATAATTTCAGTTTTGCTCTGTTGGGAAATTGGAGTGTATTTCATCGTGTGAAGTGTCAGGAGAACAACTGTGTCAAGGAGCGACATTCTTTCCTTTGGCACCTATATTTGTTTGCTGGAGAAATATGTGGAGTAGCAAAGTGTTCACATGCACCCCAGCAAGAGATTAACTGTTCTGACGCACCACCACAGCCTAAGCATCTCTTAGACATACTAAATAGTTTAGCATTCAAAATCTCTGCGTGACCAGAGATCAGATTTTCAGGTAGCTTCATCTTCCTACCCAGCCTTCTACTTTTTTTTCCTTTCTTCATAATATTGGATCATTTAGATAAAATCTTAATGGGTGAAGCTACTTCTTGGCTAACTTCTCCATGCAATTGCCTTAGCCCACTTATATGCAATAATCTTGCAAAGAGCTTATACTTTTCACTTTTATCAGCCAAAAAGCATACTGGAATTAACATATGGTATCTCACTCTGTTTGCTTTCTACTGAATCCAAATACTCAGGGGCAAGTTGTTAGCAGGGAGAGAGTAAAACAAGCATGTAAAATCCATACCAAGCACTAAATAAACAAGGGTGTGAACAAGCCCCCCTTGTTAGCAACAGGGGACTGCCTGGAGCCCTCTCCTCGGAGGGACCTGCAGATATTCCCCCAGGGCAGCACCTGAGGCCCAGAGAAAATTAATTTGCAAAGTTTTTAGGGAATTTCTGGGAGCTGCTCAGAGAGATAAGTTCTGCTTCAAAGCAATGCACTCTGCTAAGAGCGCAGACCAAGCCACTGTAGTATCTCTAGAGTTCACAAATGTTATCCCATGTGTGACAAATAGGACTGTATAATCCACGGTGTGTGTTGTTGAATGCAGGTGTATTACATGACCTTCCCCAGTCCTTTCCTGCTCTATTTGCTTTGACCTTCTATTGCACTGCCCAAATGTCCTGTAGTTCCTTGCTGCTGCCTCAGGTTAGATCTCAGGACAGCAGGGACAGACAGTCTGTTTTCCCCAGTGTGTTTCTCTCTTTATCCTTCTAGCAAGGTTTTGCCTTGTAGACTGGGATTTTTTTCCACCTGTCAGTGTAAGAGGGGATAACTCAGCTGTAGTGTCAATTTTACTTGGGCCAGAAGAAGTGATTAATTGGTTTGTTTATTCTCTTTAATCTTGACAGTGATTGTTAACAGGTTCAAATCCTGCTTGACCTGGCAGAAAAACATTAACTTTTGTTTTAGTTATTATACATACATATAGAGCTATCTTATAAAAGGGCTGAAAAACAGACTCTTCCTTATATATTGTGTGCACAAACATATGATCACATCTCAATTTTTTGCATCCCACTCTCATTGAAAAGGACATTTAGCTTAAAGACTATTTGCAGAGCATTTTTCAAAGAGTTGGACTGCCATTTTGCATGGAATCACAGTCAAAATAACCTGGTGTTGTAAGAAATCCTTGAAAGGATTTTAGTGATGTGAAAATACTGGAAAATACTATTGCAAATGAGATTCAATCTGTATAAAAATCTATGTCATTCTTGGCATATACCCATGAAGTCTATGGACTATCCTGAGAAAAACTTTGCCTTGAAAGAGAAAAGGTCATTTTTCCTACCTTAGAAGAGGATTTTAAACAGTGGGACACATTCCAAGAATAGGTCTGAAAAGAAAATATGAAAGCTGTAATCCTATGATCAGAGTGATAATGTTTTTTGGTCCCTGATTAAAGAGAAATATTCAACTTTGATGTACTCCCTGTAGTCAAGGAGTCATAATGAATAAGTAACAAATATCAAGAAATTAGTTTGAGAGAAATACAGAAATTGACTGGTTCAGATGGCCACCTTGAGTCAGACCTACCCTGTATTATCCATATCAGTGACTGAGACTCTAATGGCAGATCAGATTTGCTGGCAACATGCACAAATCTGCTTTGTGGAGAAGAAGAAATGCAGCCTAAAAGGGTGCAAAATTGTAGGAAGGGCAGTTGTCTCTCAGGATGGATGAAGACTATGTCTTGTTGAGGAAATATGGACAAATATTGCAGGAGACATGGACACAGAGTGCTTTGGAAGAGTATCTAGGGGAGTCATTCATTTATGTGGCTGTACATTACAATATGGGAGATAAATCAGAATTAGACATCCTTGCTTGAGGTAGAGAGCAGGGAAATACTTCTGTTGTAGGACTGTCAAGAGACTGAAGCAGTCTCCTCACCTCATCTTCCCATGCAGATGCTGCAGGAAGAGTTTAGAGATAAGAAGGATTATCACAAAAAACAGTAGTCTGACCCTCTTTTCAGCACTGCTCATGCCAGCATGCCTTTGTGCTCCTTACACTGGATAATCAGGGTTGAGATGAGTGCCATGCCAAGGCACATTTCATTCTTCTGTACATTTATACCATGGGCAGACATCACTTCCCTGACGCCAGAGCAGTCACAGCTATGCAACTTCCACCTTGTAATGTGATGGGGGTCTTGCAGGAGACCTTTGTTTTGGATTTGGCAGTGCCAAGGTCAGAATAAAAAGAATAAAACCTAAGAGCTCATCATACAAAGCAGTGCATGTGAATTAAAGCCTGTGGAGGCAGGGAAAACCCAATGCAGTGAGCACCCTGGGGAGCATGTTTCAGGTTAACAGAGGGTTAAAACGGCATTGGCAACACTTTTCTCCACATCAGCAAGATCCACCATCATTTCATTTGGAATCCGACAAACTATTTAGCCTAGAGAAAAAGAGGCATATTTTTCTGAAAGCTGAAATTTTTTATTTCGATGTCTTTGCAAATGAAATGGCTCGATGCCTCCTGTTTCCAAGATATTTAATTTTAGGTTGAAGAGGAGTTTAGTCTGAATGTCAATATTTTCAATCATTCTTTGTGATTTTAGAGATTCTATTTCTCTGGAAAAAATGGAAAGATTTCATTTTAGACTGAAATGAGTCACTTTTTCTCACTGGACCATCAAATTGGAAATCATCTACTTACTAAATTTTCCATGTGCCGGTAACATCTGTTCAACAGTGGCCTTTTTCAAAATTTACAGCAGCACAGCATTATAGCCATGTCTTTTTGTCCCTCCTACATGCAGTCTTTTCCTTTCTGCTTTGCTCTGGGTGCTGTCTGTACTTATATTATTGCAGTAGAAAAATGTAGAACATTAGCATCTGTTAATCCTTTTATACCTCAAGTCTTCACATGTTTGTCCAACTCTGCTTTTCATTGTGCCTGCATGTCTCTGGAATAACCTCAAAATTCCAGATACAGCAAAATAACCCAAAGTGTATCCTGGCCCTGTGGTGCTGCTGGAAGGCTATTTTAGAATTAAGATAATTCAGTGGTTTAAGTGTATTTGCTGGATCCCTAGGAGCAAACTTTTACCCCACTTTGCAGGGATTTAGCCATTCAGTTGTTATTAATACTGAGCTATGCTGCTGAATCTACATGTTCTATAAGGAATAACCTAGTTTTGAGTGTCTTCCTTTACACTAGACAACTTATTTTAGCAAATAATAGAAAGGATGAAAGGAAACTTGACTTTAGCCTACAATTATACAGTGGCATGACAGAGGAGGAATGAGAGGCTAAAGAATAGCTAGCAAAGATCTTCACAGTAAATTTGGACCCTGGCTTTTCTTTCACACCATGTTTGAAAGTATATATTGGCTAAAAAAAGAGTCCCAAAATATCCTGATTTCGAAGGGACCCCAAAGGATCATTGAGAGAATAGAGAGGTAATTGTAGAGTTGCCAAAAGGGTAAATTTGTTTAAATAACGTGGGGTGAGAGTGAGAGTCCAGTAAGGACATTTACCCATGTTGTAATACAGAATAAAGTACCTGGCCCATCTCTAAAACAAAAAAAATGCCTTATCCAAAGCAGTTCAGGTTTTATAGCCCATGAGGAGCAATTTCCTTTGCTGCACAACACGAGGACCAGATAGGTAGGAGGGCAGCAGCACCACAACCAGGAGGATGAGCAGGGAGATGCCTGAATTCCCTTAGTGAGACTGGAGCAGGGACAGTAGGTAAACTTTGTCCTTCTGAGACTTTGAGTCTACCTCACCCACTTCAGAAATCTCATCTGTGAAACCCTCTCCCACAGCTAAGTTCTTCCAACAGAAAATTTAGAGCTGAGAAAAAAAAAATAAAAAGAAATATTTTCCATCTCATTGCAGCTAATAAACAGAGCTTGGGCAAAGAAACTGGTTTTAATATCTCATTCCCTGGTTTCTACTCCACAGGTGTATCATGAGGCAGCAGAACATTTTGGTATCAGATCTGTAGGTTTTCTTGATGAAATCATGCATTGTATAAAACAGAATTGAATATGCATCAGTGCAAAGAAAAATTAAAGGAAGGAAAACATAACTGGAAGATGATAAAGTTGGCATATTCTTATTTATAGCAAATAGTTAACAAAAGTACAAAAAGAGTGGTTTCAGTGGGAGGGGATCTGCCATGGAATAGCCAAGTGCTCAGGCCATTGCCCCAGCACATGGCAGTCGTGGTTCCAAGTCAGGGAGAATCAGCCAGCTCCAAACCTGCCCAGGAGGCTCAACCCCAGGAGATGATGCCCTCTAGTCACCCCCCTCCTCTCACCTGTTTTTTTGCTTTTTGTTATTCTTTTGCTGGGTCTATTCTGTGGACTGCGCTCCAAAGACATCCAGTGCCTCTCTGAGCATATCCACTGCTTGCAAACAATATTTATACAACTCAATTCAACATCAAGACTAAAAAATGTTAATGTGATCTTCATTTCCAAATGCAGAAAGACGAACATTATGGGGGATAAAAAAAGACAAAGTGCTCTTGAGGTCACTTATGAATAAATGTGAACAGGTGTGGCACAGTAGCTTGTGGTACCCCCACTTCTCAGTCTATCACAGGCAAACATCTTTTTATTAATGGGCTGATAGACATGTTATCCAAACCACGGGGTTAAAAACATCATTTCATTTCTATACTATTCCACCCACACAGTGGGTACTCTAAAAGAGGCAATAGTCACTCTTGCACATGGGACCACAGTGACTCATGCTCTATTTGGAGTAGTAGGTCCATAGGGTGTCTTTTAAAGTGGCATTTGAAGTTTTAGTGGTAGCTAAACCTTCTCTGAACCGGATTAACAGTGGGGAAAAAAACCAAACAAAAAAACCCCCAAAAAACAGAAATAGAGCTGCCAGGCTTCCATGCTAAATTTTAGCTATTAGTGTGCTTGGCAGATGCCAGACAGATCTACCTATACAAATGCTCTGTTCTCTAAACAACTCCTAGAATAGAATCACAGAATCATTAAGATTGGAAAAGATCTCCAAAATCATCCAGTCCAAACTTTGATCAATCACCGTCTTGTCAACTAGACTGCAGCACTGAGTACCACGTCCAGTCAATTGCTGGACACCTCCAGCTATGGTGACTCCACCACCTCCCTGGGGAGTCCATTCCAATGCTTAACAACCCTTTCAGTGAATAAATTTTTCCTATGTCCAACCTGAACCTCCCCTGGCACAGCTTGAGGTTATGTCCTTTTGTCATAAAACAACTCATAAAACACAACACAGAAGTGACCAAAGCCTGACATTCACCAGGTTTCTCCTAATCAAATTTTACAAGTTTAAAAAGCAACTCAGCAATGACTGCAAATTGCTAAATAATAAAGTAGCAAATGATAAATTGATTGCCTGCTGTTTCTTTGTGCACTAATTTGTGTTATGGCTTTCCAATCTGAAATTGCTTGACTAGATTTTTGCCGATTGTTTTTTCTTAGCTCAAATTACAAATGAAATGACTGTTATAAACTGAACATATCAAGTCTAATGAAGAATTGATCAGTTGTCATATTGTAGGGTTTTTCTGAATACTGGTTTCTAGTCTATTTTCCTAAGAGTAAAATTACCGTTGTTAGCCAATTACCAACTAAGAATGCAAAATTGAGTCTGGTTTTGATAACAGAAAGATGGAAGAAAGCCTGAAATAGTGCATGTCTGCCTATAATCACCTTGTTTTACCTATGAATGGGGATCCACAGATAACATTTTCTATTGAATTATTCCTTAACAAAAGCATTAAGATCTGGTTGCTTCCTCCTTCAGTAATGTTATTTTTTAAACCATGTTTTTCATTAAATGGTAGAACTTTATTTTATAATCTAAAAGTATACTCTCACTGTTATCAGGCAAGAAGGAGTTGGAAAAGTAGAATTGAAAGCTCAGCATGGAAATGGCTCTATGGAAATAAAAAATTTCTAGGATTCATCTCATCTGGTGAGAGAAAACTACTGCGCTACCAGTGTCTAAGGAGAGTGGTTCCCATTGAAAAATACTCCATCTGCAAATCTGATTTTCTTTTACTTTTTTTTCTAAAGAACTAGAAGGTGTCAGTGCTGCACCTCCTGTAAAAAGCACTGGCACCACGTCGACCGTGGTGGAGGAAATCCCCATCCCAACCCATTCCTGTATGGGAAGCCCTCCCACGGCCTGACTAGCCACTGAGGGACAGAGCTTATTTCTGGCTCAGAAGACCTTCTGAGCACACAGATCTCCCCAGCACATTTTTTAAGCAATCAGAAGCTTTAAAACATACAAACCTACACTGTGATTAAAGTTAATTCAGTGTAAATGAGAAAAAAATCAGTCAGTTTACCTTCTGCACGGCTGATCCTGATCAAAACACATCTGCCTATAATATGCACCATATGGGGCAACAATTGTCTCCTGTTTATTCCTGTGCCTTCCTAATCCCCTGTGTTCCCTGTGAACACACATATCTGTACCTGCAGCTTTAGCTGGATGGTCACAGAAAGGCATTTTGCTTTACATATACATAATTATGGAGATTTTTTTTTTCTTTTTACAGTAATTACATCCTAAAAGGTTGTGCAGATAGCAGCTGCAAATATGATGAAGACTTAGCTGATACCAGCTGAGCTGAATTTTGTTTTACATCAAAAAGCAGCTTATAACTGAAGGCCTTATAGGTTCCTGAAGCTTTGCTATTTTTATGGATGCTTCCACTACTACTGGTAAACAACCAGAGATCTGTGGAGCAAGCAAAGCAGAGACAACCCTAAACAAAAAGGAAAATAACTACCTGTTAGAACAGTGAGTTGGGAGCTGAATTCCACTAAATTAAAATAGCAAGTGCATTTACCTGAAGGTTTTGTATACAGGAACTGAAAGCCTTGTTCTTACATGGCAAGAATAGGCTTCAACAGATCTCTATCAGGTGCTAGACACACAACCAGATTCCCCTGGAATATTATCATGGCTGAGGGAAACTGCTGGCTGGAACTGGAACTATCCTGTTTCTATAGGAGAAAGATAATGATGCATTTTAAATTTGAAGATATTATGACTATACGTACAGAAACCATGTCTTTCGAATTTTGAAGAAACAAACAGTGAGGATTGCTGATAAATTTGGATTTTAGAAATCTATTAGGCTTAATGTTGCACTTCCACGGTTGGGAGTACACAACTTTATCTTATCACACTGGCCAGGCAGGCTGCCGGCTATTTCTAGCTCATGACCTTTTATTTCAATATTTTTTAAATCCATCCAAAGTGCTATAATGCATGAGAAGAGGTTTTTGCATCCACAGCAGGAGTTGTTATGAGCCTGAGCCTGTTTTGTATCAACTCTGTCCAAGTTTCAAAGAGTGCACAGCCTACAAGGGGATGAAGGACAGGGTCAAAGAAGACCTAAATTTTAGTAGGAAGGTGGCAAGATCCTTGCAGGTTTGTGCAGTAGTTGGGAAGTGGAACATGTCCATGTGCATTACTGCAGAGCAGTAATGAATAAAGCCTTACTCCAAAGGCAAGAGCAAACCCAACCATTCATCCTAAATGTCAAACCCCTGACAGAAAACCCCATTATAAACACGTGAAGAGTGTGCAGCTGCCGAAACCACTGTTGTGCCAGTGAATGGAATGAATAATAGCCATGAATAATAGCAAAACAATAGCAGGAAAAATTGCCTCGTCACCCTGAATACATTAGGAACTAAATCACACCCAGGACACACGCAAACGGATCTGGCATTTGGCAGCACTAAGCTGCTCACAGTCAGAGTCCCCTTAGCTGTTCTCCAGTCTCTGCTGCATCCTGGATGCACTGACACCGAGTTAGTGGTGACACTTTCCCCAACATAATGTCATCCATACACAGAATTGCATCGAAGAAGTGGAGGAAAATGTAGCCAAAATTCAGCATTAGCCATGGGAGCAGTCTGGAAAAATGTGTGGCTTGCAAATTGTAATTAGCCCGTGTCATGGTTGAGGTATAGAAACAGCTCCAGCTCTCAGAGGGGTAAGCCATGGAAATCAAATTTCCATCTGAATAGAGTCCAGTGAGTTCTAAAATCAAAATATGTGAGGGGTTTTTTGCTGCTGCTATTTAGTAAAGGTACATTTGTGACTGTATGCACAACTGAGATTAGAGAGGTAAGAAAGAACCTTTTCATTTGGTTTCACTTTTTCATTCTGAGAGATGAGAGCAAAACAGATCAATCAATAACAATAATTATAATTTTCTTTTTATTGATTGCTCAGAAGTCCTTAAAGGAATCATCATTAACTCAGAGATAACTTGAGGAAATTTATGAGTTTTTTAATTCTGTTCTGACACAGAAATAATAAGTGATTTTTATATATTCAGATTCTCAGCCTGCTTGGCTGTGAGGCTGATCCAGAATGAGCAAGGAGGAGACTTGGTAAAATGTAATAGAGCTATTGACACAATTTGGCTTTGTTGCTTTTTCTAAGTGGTACATTCAATAGATGAGTCTGTATTTCACAAAGCAGGGTATCTACCAAATTCACCTGTCCTGTACAGCTGCTGATTGCTTTTTATCCATATGATGTGTGCCGTCCCTCTTGTGTCCACCACGGTATTCATGAACAATTTTCACATTGATGAGAGATACCAGATAGTGAATCCTGGGGACTGAAACATTTTAAAGGACAACAGTCCTGCTGGAAACTTCTTGGCTCATTCACATCAGTTGGCCACACAGGCCTTGTCCCTGAATATAAACACTCAGCGTCTTCATCCTTTCTATTTATGGAGAACTGAAGAAAGTGCTTTCTATCCCATCTCCTGTGACAGCTTTCCAAACTCCACAATAAGCTGCCTGGAAGTTCCTTAGACTTTGCTCACACTTTTCCCAGGGACCCCTTATTGTCACCTGTTTTTTCAGCCCCTCTTGACACCTCTTCTGGTCTCATGCAAAATGCTTGTCTGCCTGTCTCTGCATCCTCTTGTATGAGCTATATGCAGTTATTATTCTGCAAAGTATTCAGGGGATACAAAGACTAGACAAAAAGTTTCACATAATCAATTCCTCATTTCTAAACAACAAGTTAAAAATAGAAATGCAAACCAAGATAAGAGATACAAGCATGAATAAATATATGTTTGCTCTGGCACTGAATGTTGGCCTTTGATTTGTCAATAGTATATTCCTTTACTTCATAGAAGACCAGGATGATAAGTGACCTTGTTCCCAGACAAATGAAATTCAAATGCATCATAAAGACAACACCTTCAGATTGTAGGAGGGATTTTTTCAGCTGTGCTTTCCATCAGGGAAAGTGCTGTTATCTTTGTGCAGAAGAACAGAATTCCCTAAGAATTAAGCAACAAACTAACTAATTCTGCCTGATGGGAGAAAACTCTAGTAAGAGTTTCAGTTCCATATACCGTAAATATAAAATATCAAAGATGTAGCATAGAGCATCCTTGGGTCTGAGGGAATAAGGAAAGGGATCTCTTCCCGTATCATTGCCACTGTCATTGGTGCTTGGACCACACTCAACCACTGCACAAGGATGTATACAGGCTGTGTTTTGTTTCCAAACACAGTAGATCCCTAGAGCAGAACAGTCTAAGTGTGCTTGCTCTGTAAGACATACATGTTAGAGAGTCTTTAATTGCACGTTGAGATCCTTGGGTTACAAGAAGAGGTTTATTTTTAAAAACTTCTAAGGGGAAGTCTTAAGCAGCAGAATCGTAGAAAACCATGTTCCTACTTGGCTTGGTTTTCCTTCTTCTCAATTCTGTCTGATATTCAGTACAAATAAAATGTCTCAAACATGTCTTATTCTTTTCAGCAGGTGCTAAAGCCTCTTCCTGGGTCAATTTTTCTATAATTACATTCATTTTTCACAATGGTTCATTTATCTCTATCAATTTTGCCTTATGAATGTTTTATGACTTGTTCAAGACCTGGCTATTATGAGTATGTGGCATTTATACAATGGGCTTTCTTATCATTTCAGTTCAGTAGGAGGTTCTTCTGCTTCTGAATTCTCTGAAAATAGTTTTATTTATTAACTATCAAGGCTTTTTAATAAAATTATTATGTTTTATCTACCAGAGGAGCATGCATGGTTCAAGCATCTTAATTTAGTGATCACTGTCATATTCACAAAAAAATTCTGCTTCTAAATATTGCTAGGAATAAATTTTTTGTCATCAGCAGGTAGAATAATTGCATTAAAGTCTTAGAAAGTATTGGTGAAATAAGGCAGCAACTTTTGTCTTTAATAAACTGTCAGGTATTCCTTAGCTACAAGTGCCTTGTCTATTAATAAATAATTGTTCAGCTGGAACTTGCATCCACCAAAAGGAATTTTTAAATGCTGTCAGATCATTGGCTTCTACTGTTGTTTTTAACATATCCATTAAAACCTTGGAAAGAATTTCTCTTTCCCAACATCTGCTTTCCTTTTCTACCCAAACTTTACTTCAATGGATGGTGAATCATATTATGGAGAAGTGATGGCACTGACATGCTGAAAGCTTCAGGAGCTTTCACCTGAGCTCTGCTGCATCAGTGAAATGCAGCCCCTGGGCATGGAAGTGGCTGGAGATTAAAAGGTTTCCTTCTGTCTCTAAAGCAGAAAGAGAGTAAAGCAAATACATCCTTTGTCTGCAGTTAATTGGAGTTATGGTTTAACAGCCTCGGCATTTCGGACTGATTTTTCCAGATGAAAATCTTCCATAATTTTCCTGTGAAGAGACAGTCAAACACTCTGGAAAACATGTTGTTCCACTATGGATTGTAAGAAACAAAAAGCAGAAATCTGAAAATCTACCAGGGAGGGAGACACTTCAAAAATTCACTGTATATCATACAAATATCAAAAATACGAGTACTCTTGTACATCATTTGAAACATATATATATATTAATATACAGATATGCATACTGACATATACCTACATGTATATTGTCAAATGTCATACTTACAATCTCCCCAGCACCTCCCTGCTCTGCCTTAGAGTAAAGCCATGTGAAATCTCTTGGGCAGCCCCACTTCCCAGTCCTCACTGCAGTTTTAGGGGAAACCTCCAGGTGGGTTCCCATGATATGGGAGGTGATGGCAAGAAAGAAATCTGGGTTTGGTAACCCAGCTTTCCTCATCACAGAATAACTACATCCCATCTCCAAATGGTGCTGCTGGTTAATTTTACCTGGATCTGTCACTGTGTTTTCATTCACTCTCCACACAAAAATTATTTTTTGATCTGCCAGTTATTTCAAAAGGCTTTAGAATGCCCTTTAGATATATTGTGTGGCTGGCACCACTTTGCCCAAAGCAAACATGCACCTCAGGCTTGTGGACTATATTTCTTTCAGGGTTCTCTAGCTGCCATCACATATTGATATTATTTGATTTGCAGCTGCTATTCAAAGCAAACAAACAAAATCTCACAGCTTCTTAAACCTTCTTCCACGTAAGCCACTGATATTTACTGGGAGCAAAAGTGACAGGTAAAGCTCTATCACCTGCCTGTAGAAACAAAAGCAAAGGTCTAGCAAATTATTTTCTTCCAGTTTTTCAGCCTGCCACTCCAATTTTCCTAGCTTTCTCCCTGATATTTCTGATGCTTCCTCCCATGGCCATGAGCATGAGCCAGGGTGGACAGACTTTCAGCAAATGCCTGGTGCTCCCACAGCAGCATCTTTTCCACGAACACCTCTGCCCAAGAACTGTACAGGTGGCTCAGCTGCTTCCAGACCATCCAGTTACCAACCTGCTTGAAATAAGCTGCAGCCAGCAGATGTTTAAGGTGTTAAATGTGTGGGTCTGTGCTGGGGGCATCCCAGAGCAATGCCCTAAAAACATCCTTCTGGGTTCTTGTTTGGCTGGTCACTGATGGAGCCTCAGTGCCATCTCATACAATACTGATCACCACACCAAGAGTGGGCTTCCAGGCTGCTGCTCCCAGAACCAGAACACATATATCCTCCTCCAGCTGTGGTCACATCAATGTTTCCTTTAGCTGAGAGCCAAACCCCATACCCAGAGCAGTATTTCAGTGGGAAACAAGAGTTCAGACATTCCCTTCCTGCTCATTTTCCTTTGAGTATTTCTGGATGCTTCTGCCTTCATCATGAGACTCTCCCCTTCACAGCAAGCCCATAGGCAGCCCCTCCTTTCCCACATATTAACTTTGTGTGAATCTCAACCTCCAGGCATTAACAGCAAGATTCCTTAGGGCTTCAATGCAGACAGGTTTTTCCCCACAGGACTTGCTTTATCATGTCACCAGAGTTACTCAGATGCCATTTTCACTTAGCAGCTACAACAGGTATTATTATTTGTTTGCTTTTTGTGTCAGAAAAGAGCTACTCAATGTCTCTTTGCCACAAGTTGCCACTGCAAAATTGTTATATTTTAAAAAGAAATAAGCTTTTAAGTCTAGTAAAGCAAAACATCCTTTTGTCTTAGCAACAGTTCCTTGCCTTTATCAAGGGTGGTGGTGGTTGAAGAAGCAGCTCTTAGCAGGAGACTAAAGCACCAGCTACCACCCAGCATTTAATTCCAACAGCTCTGGACTGAGAGCCACAAAATCTCACTGCACAGTTTAATTCCTTCCTGAAGGAAACATGGATGGTCATCATGACCAGGTCCCTGAAAAGCCATAATTTATTTCATAAGCCTTTTTAATAAAATTATAGGAGCAGAGCTAGATTAAATTAAACTTCTAAGTTTCTCTTACATAAGGAAATAAATATTTCCTTTTAAAGACAACCTTGTCTGCATACCACAGAGTAGTAGTGACTCCATACGAGACATGAATGTGGACTTTTATTCTTCCGCAAAACAGGGGGGATGATTGGGATGCTGAGCACTTCATCACTGTACACAAGCTTGACATCTGTACCTGACTTTGCTGTGAATTAAAAATGAACAGGAAGGCTTCCTCTGATTAGTGAAGCTGCAGCCACCATAAGGTACAGGTGGGCATCTCTCAGGTGAGCAACCAAAAGGGCTCAGCTGTATCCTCTTGTTGTTTTTAAATAACATTTTTATAATGTAGTCTGATTACAGCAATTCTTTTGTTTCTGCAGGAAAGCCAGTGGTAATTAACTTGTACCATGGCCTGCAATTTGCATGTTAAAGTTTACAATCATTTTGTCATAGGGCCATAATAAGCACTGCTTAACAAGGAAAACTCAGTAATTGAGGGGTTGTTTTGCTCATGGCTTTCTGCAAAACCTGGGTGAGCTTTTGCAACGCCATCAGCTCCATGTGCTCTGGTCTGATCTGCATCAGAGAGGGAGCAAAATCCGTCAGGCTGACTCCAAGGGAGCTGACAGCAGATCAATTTGCCTTGCTACCTCCTGGATGACAGCCTCCAAGCATAACTAAACCCAGTCACAGGTATATAAACACACTGACAGCTAATAGAGGGTAAAATGGGCCTTTAGAAGTGGTGACTGCTTGAACCGGGGCTTCATATGTATATTCCTTAGGGAGTGAACACATGGCTCTAGTCTCAACTTCTGCTAAATTTAATGGGTGACCACCCCTCTCCTTAGGGACCTTGCATGCCTGTCCTGTGTGCTCCTCCAAGTCCCTCCCTGCCCCTTGCCAGTCCTGTGTGCAGTGTTCAGTTAACACAAGAAACAGCATTTTCTGAACAACTGCAAACAAAACTGTGCAAAGGATGAAAAATAATTATCTGTGTGTCAGAGTCTAATATGTTTGCATTGTTTAGACAGAGTAGTTAATCACTGGTAAGACCACAACATGTGGTGTGAATGTGAATTATAACTAATATGTATTGAGCAGAAGGCTATTAATTACATTTAAAGGCACTATTTGATATTATTATTATTATTGAGAAAGTGAATGCAATTAATTATATTACAATGTTTTTGCAGGATTCCTGTGGCAGTACTGTACAAAGAGCTGTTTACTTTCAGACTCCTTTGTCTTTTGTTCAGAAAGAAGCTAATTCAGGCAAGCAAAAGGCATCACAAGCCAAGATTCTGTTCCCATTAACACTCCCGAAGCACTGAGTGATATTGAAGGGGTCAGCAAGGGTCTGCATTTTTTTAAGGGTTTTTAAATATGGGTAAACTTTTCATTTGAGTAAAATAGTTGGCCTGCTGAAATGTCACTTCTTCCCTTGGGTTGGAATTAGCAAAGGACAGTCTCCATGTGGTCCCCAGAAAGGACTTCTGAGAAAGGGAATCACATCCCAGATTTAATTAGAGGAGCAATATTTCCCAGCGTTCCCTCTCTAAAATGGCTCTTACCTGTAGAAAAGAAAAGCTTAGGGCGCTTCTTTTTTATTTAAAAAGGTAATTGTATTAATTCAGCAGAATTTTGCATTGAAATTGCAATGGCTTTGACAGTTTAGTTCCCTGAAAATTGCAATAAAGGCTCTGTTATGCTACATTTTGTCCCCATTCGTCTTGTATACCATTGCCTTGCCTTTGGCACAATCAAAATAATCTTTAAAAATAGTTCCATAAATGGATTGACTTTGACCTTCTGAGTATCTTGTCAATAAAATAAAAATGATAAATGTGTTTCAGAGTACCACTGGCATAATATTAAAGCAGAGTCACAACCTGAAAAGTGACATTTGAAAAATTATGTTATGGGGAGGGGTCTTATTCTCTGTCAACGCTGTAACATAAATAAGATCTTTTTACAACAAAAAGGGGATTTTGCTCACTGCCAGGTTGTGCAATTCCTGCAGTGTGGCCTCTGCCTCTTACATCATCATTAGCAATTAAAGATTACTGCAGCAAGAAATTAGCTGAGCCTTCTGTTGCTGATGCAGAGCAGCGCCACCTCGGTCTGCTCCTGTGACCCTCTATCACTGCTGACACAGTGAAAACAGACTTAGCCTCATCAAGAAATGTCTCAGATAACCAAGAAAAGACCCTTTTTTCTACATGATCAGCTCTTTGAACTTCTAAAAGAATCATTGCAAGGCTTCTTTTTATTAGGTGATAAGTAAAGAACCAAATATTCTATAAAAAAATCGAGAGTTGCATGAAAATAAACAGGGCAAGTGAGTAAACAAACACATGCCAAAGGGCAGCAGGTTTGATTCAGACTTTGAGGTGCACACATAGAAGCTCTGATGTATTTGGCTTTATGCTTCAAGTGAGTCTTACTTGTAGCTTGAATATTTGAAGGCCTAACTTGAGCTGATTTCTAAAAAATCTGTACTGTTGTTTTAACATCATTTATTTTCCCCCTTTTTAGCGTTTCGTGTTCTCATTCTTCTAAAAACATATTTAAAAGTATGTGAAGTGCACCTTTATGCTTGACCATCAATTTATACCATGTTTAAAATGCTCATGCATATAGTAAAATAAAAGAAAAATTAAATTACAATTAAACCTGCATATATTTTGAAAGGTCACAGGGCTTTGGAACCTCAAAACATGACTTAATTTCTGAGGAGGAGTGACTCTGCTAATCACTAAAAGTAGGCTGAAATCATGTTAAAAGGATAAGGTTTCTGGTCTTGATTCAGATATGATGAAAATCTAGACAACTAATATCTTTATGTTACCAACCTTACAATTCTACATATTTAATTCCAAATTTGATCTTTTCCTGGTGTTTGCCTCGAAAATTAGCCCAATCCTGAACTGAATCTAAACATAAAAGGACATAGCCCTCTTTAAGCATCTATTAACAGTACCCAGTTGATTTAACTTGTTTAATCATTGCCCTGTCCAGCTCCCGAGTGCTCACCAGAAGGACACCGGATCCTCCACAATCCCTACCGGAGCACCAGGTTCGACTCCCTGGAGCTGCAGAGAACAGCAGTTGAGGACCTGGTGTGTGACCACTCCTTGCCACCAGCATGGTACCGCTTCCTGATCCACGGCAGGCCCGCGGAGATGCCAACCAGGTGCATCGAAGTCAGTAAAACTTGAGCACTTAACCCCGGGGAACTTGAATAAACCCTTTGGTGTAGTTTTCCTGTCTATCCATCCCAGTAGACTGCAATGAGTGAGTGGCAGTGGGACAACCACTCTAATAATGATAATGATGATAATAATGACAGTGATAACAGCGACAGCAACAACCACAACAATAAAATCAACAACAATAGTAGCACTGTCACATCCAAGTCAGAGACTAGGACCTCTGTGCACTAGGAAATATTCAAATATAAAACCAGGTGTTTACCAGCTCTAAAGGGAGATATTTATTAATCCACATATGTCACTGGAAGTTGTATTTTTTCCAAGCAACTGCTTTAAGAATGGATTCTGCGACCTGGCTCTTTCCCCACATAATTTATTGTGAGTTAAGAATATGTTCTTCTTACAAAATCAGAAGGGAAAAATCAGAAAAGGTGATTATTTAAAGAGAGCTGTAGTGATACAGAAGGATAAGCTAAATTTGAGTCTCTTTCTGCTGTTACCATTTCTTGCATTCTTTAGTCTCATAAGTATGTTAATGGCTTTCCAGAGCCAAAAGCCCTCCACCACATAAGACTACTCTCTAAAAGAGACAAACCAATAAGATAATTATTGGGTTTATATGTGTTTAATCTCTATGACAATAACATTTAACTTGCAATAGTTGTTTCCAGATCAACTTGAGCCCCCAGCTAAAGCCATTGCCACCTCAGATAGCTCAGCTGCAGGAGGTTAGAATAATTTCAACACATAGTTAAACAACATTATTCTGAAAATAATAAACTAATTTCCCTAAATTACTTTAGAAATTAAATATTCAAACTAGAGTGCCAGGAGATTTGGTATCAGGTAATGCTACCCAAGCTGGAGAAACCTCTCAAAATTATCAAAATATGATTTATATCCATTCAAAATGGACCTGTGAGCTCATCACAATAGAAGTATATCTTAATAATCTAACATTTAAGGAAATGCTAAGAGAGAGCTGTTATTTCTGTGGGATTTCTAACTCGCTTCACACACAGACCATAAATCTAATTAACATGAATAAATTGGCAGGATTACTATTGAAATATTAATTTCATGGCAGGTCATCCTTGCATATACCAACACATTATGAAGTATATTTTTACAAATTGCTCTATAAGTTTATATATGTTCTATAATATTATTTAATTTGTCATTTTATTTCAGAAATTTTGAGCTTGTGGCAATGCTTGACTGTATCAGATTTCTTTTCAACAATACATGCTTTGTTTCTTTTAACCTCTTCTCTGGAGTTTTTTATTCAAGTTTGTGGACCTATATTCATTGGTTTAGTTTCTTATCTTGTAACATAATGCTTGCCATTGGTTTCTTCATTATCCTCTGAATGACGGTAAATCTCTGCTTCACCATGCTGATGAAGGATTACATCTGTTAGATGTCATAAATGGAAGAATACGCTTCTTTTAGATTTTCACCTTCTAAATCTACCTCTACATTCTATCTCTTCCACTTAATTAAATCATTGTTTAATTTGGTTTTCCATTTAACTTGAGCAAAACCTCTGGAACAAAATAATTTAAATTAATAACTGCACAGCTTTCACTCCTTAATAAGCTGTTATTATTGGACATTCCAGTCTGGCTGGAGTGAGCTGATTTTAATTAAACAAGTCAAAGACAAAGCCCTGAACAGATAGAAGAGAAAAGAGACCACATAAAGCCTGACAATGTGGGTGGAGAATTAAAAAGTACATTACTCCAGCATCTTGTAAAATATATGCCTGGTGATACCCTGTTGATACCAGCTCGATACAATTAGCTGCTTATCAGTGGATAAGATTAACTTCTTAAGTCAAAATGTTAGTAGGTAAAGGCTCTTGTCACCCAATTGAGCTTAGGGATTTAAATCCTAATGGAAATTTAGACGTCCTTCCCAGTGTGGCAGGGAGTTGCAGGAGGACAAGTGGCACCTGCTGGGGGTACACAAGGGAGGTGAGCACCCAGAACAGGCTGTGCGTCCTAGGCAGGGCTAGCTGACTCCTCCAGACAGGCTCTCAATGCCTGTGTTCTGAGTCTTGCCATAAAAAACCCTCCACAATAAAAATATGGCTCTGACAGCATGTAGTTTCATAGGTATAGGAAGTATTATATTCAACAGAGAGGAGAACCAGGTCATATAAAGATGTGAGAGCCCCAGACTACAACCTTGTCACAGCTGAGAGCCACAGCAAACTTCACAATGAAAAACGAGTAACAGCTATTAAGGAGCTGCTTCTCATGTACTAATTTAATAAAAAAGTGGAAAACAAAGGGGAAAAAGACAGAAGAAAAACCCAAAAGCTTCTGTGTCACAGAAAGTGAAAATGTTAATTGTATTCCTGAACTCTCTACCCCTTGAATCCGACTGCTGTATGTAAACTCATTCCTCCAGTGGTAAAATGGTTTTGATTGAAACAGCTTTCCAACTTAGGCTTTGCCTGCTGAATTTCTCAGGGGGGTGGAGAGGGTAACGAATGATCCTGACCTTCCTCCCTCTATTTCTTCCTCATCTTTCCTCCTGTTCTCCCAACAGAGGCACAGCAACTACCAGATTCTGGGCGTGCTCTCTTGGCCACAGCCACTTCCCCATCTAAAACCATATTCTAGTAGAAAAGCAACACAAACTTGTAAATTTTGGATCCCCAGGTACTGAGGTTGCTGCCTGCAGACCACAAACAACAGTTTGTTCTTCAAGAACTGCCCAATTCTCTGTGAAAGGCAAAAACATTAAAGGAAGAAAGCATAGGGAAGCTTTTACTAAGATTAAGGGAGTGTTCTAAGGAGCAAGAAAGAATGCACAGACGTGGCCAGACCTAGTAGTAAAATGACCTTCAGAGGAAGAACACCAGTGATAGTAAAATTAGAGCTCAACAGAGAATCTATTAAAAATACAGAGGAGTATTTAACAGCCAATATGGGAAAAACATACAAACATACATCAATTACAGAAATTTCAGCTTCTGAATTAAAATTACACAGGTTATATGCATACATCTGTATACATGTACATATGGGCAAGCCCCATGAGAGGCATAAACACTAAAAGGAAGTGCGACAGAACATAACACACCACTGTTATTGAAAATCTGCTCCACAGTCAGATAAAAGATCAATCTGTGGATTACAGCGGAGCAGCGCACGCTGCTGCCTGTAAAGCAAATGCCACACCACACTCACAACAAAGCCAGAAACAGGGCTGCAAATGCACTTTTTCCCCTCATTTACATGGGGGTAAAAAAGCATGAGTCATACTCTGCAATTTTAAGGAAAAATATCAATTAAGAACTTGATTATGCAAAGAGTAATTGATTCTGGAGCCAGCAATGATACTCCTGATACCACACACACGAGTCGGCTTCATTCCTTCTCAAACAAAGCTCATATTTTCAGCTTTGAGTAGTCAATTGCACACAGAAAACAATAAGCTAAAAAGAAAGGGATTAAAAACAGGATCACTACTGGAACAACTGCCATTATCAAACACTTGTGCTCTGAAACAGAGGATTCCTGGTACCATATTTCTTGAGAGGAGAGATTAATGCAAATGTTAAGTCACCGCTAACAAAAATCACTGCACACCCACTGCTGGGGTGGCAAAAACATTCAGGCACAGCACCAGGTCCTGTCAGCTCAAATTCAACCTCTCAGAGCAGCCATCGCTCTACTCTTGGTTTCCTCCCATCTTAAGGTAGCCCTTTGGTTCACTCCATTTCCTGCAGTCCTGTTGACAGGCATGGTAGAAGCCTTCAGTCACCTCTTGCCTTACCATGGAGGTCCACTGGTCCCAGGTGCTTGTCCTCATCAGCAGCTGAATGTGTTTTTCGAGAGGGAACTGCAGGAATGGGAGAATAATTTCACCTTTGCACATTAACAATCCCCAGCAACCCTTGGTTCAGGGGCTTCTGGATTCAGATATGGGTTGTATAACACTTTAAAGTAATTTGTCCCCCATGAGCCAGTCCTGTGACTGTAATTTTTGGCATACACAGTTCTGTAACAAGCTTTCCTACAGGTTAGTTACGGGTACAACGCTCTGTTTGGGAAATGCCCAGTAATATCTGCTTATGATAGTGCACCAATATTACTTCCAATGCCCTTCTTCAGAAATTTGATCCTCTAAATCAGCAAAACCATCTCCAAATCTTTATATGCTCTAAATACATGTACCACTGTATAAGTGTAACCACAGGGACATGTTACACAGTAAGGGCTGGTGTTTTCTCAACAGTTGCATTTTCAACAATACAAATTTACTTTTATATATATGTACTAGGCTCAAACATAGGTTTACATGCTAATCTTTGGTGTATAAAACAAGGTCATGTTAAAGCTCTCCAAATCTAACCTGCCTATGATGCTTAATATTTCAGCCTCTGGAGAAGGAGAAGGTTTATTTTTCCCATACTCAGCTTAATTCCCTCCTCTTTAACCTGTTGTAGAGCATTTTATACTCACAATAAAAACACAATATCTCAGCTGCATACTATTAATTTAGCATTTTGTTTCAATTTTTGCTTTGCTCTGGATCCAACCCTACTTTACTTTGCAATTGTTCTACGAATTTAAAAGAAAGTGACACTTTCAAGGTATTATTTCATCCGTAATTCTCTTTCTCACACATGTATGTGAATATTCCAAATCATAATGGTAGGTATGAAGAGGCTTTGTTTTCCTTATTTGTTTTTCAGACATACAAAAAGCCTCCTGTAGAAATTACAATTACAGCCTCTATTGTTCAGAGGCGTGTGCTTAAAAGAAAACACAAGACAGGCACCAGTTTAATTGCTACTACAGATATTCCTGACGTAAACTGTGGAGTTTGGGCTCAGATTGAAATAAAAAAAAAATATTTACTTTAACTTGCTACAAAGAAATTTAAAAAAAAAAAGGCAAAGTAAAGTTTTGAGTGGATAACAGATGCAAAATCACAATGCTTTAACTGCCAACCAGCAGCACACCAAAAAGCCTTCCATCTCCATCCAACTAAAACAATGCATTTCTCACATATGGTGCTACTTATTTTTAACAGCATAATTTCAGCAATACCCAAGTGACGAGAACAATCAAGCTTGATTTCTTTGTGCAATTATGAAGAACTGTAGTGTTCAATCAATCAAACTTGTTGATACTCCCAACTCCAACCTAATGGAAGGAGACATCATTGGATTAAACAATAATGGTTTGTCTCCTTGTTTTGGCAGAGGGAACAAATTTTATTTTTTTTTTATTTAGGTTTGCTAAACTGGAGTATTTAAATGATTAGCTGGTGACTAATTATGAATCAAAAATACTTAATGAATGCCTACCTGCCACATAGAGGTGTTGTGAAGACTAATTAGGTAAGGTTTACAAAATACTTTGAAGATTAAAAACACCACTTAACAATAATTGGATAAAGTATGCAAGGATACTAAAGAAACTTGGCAACAGCCTAAAATCTCCCTTTTGTGTTAGAGTTCTCCTTTGTGCAAGCTGTGTCACTGGATGCCTAAACTTGTGCAGTTTGCTCCTGTGTGAAGGCAGCTGTGTAATTCCTCTTCCTTTTGGAAATGCTGCTGAATTATGGTGTGAGATTCCCACAGCTTTACAACATCCTTAGAGCATCAGTAGCTGTAGGTATTGCAGATAAATGCTCTATCCTAAATGCCAATCATTTACTACCTCTATATTTAATTTTCTGGTTACTTTGCCCTATGACAGCTACAAAATTTAATGCTAATTTTACCACAGCTGGGACTCAAAAATTTTGGCTCTTTGAAACCTCTTCTCCTAGACTTTGTTTTTATAACTGTCTTCTAATTTACAGAGGCCTCATGCAGCAAATCCTTTCAGCTTGTGTGGGGCAACTTGCCTGACTCAGACGGACAGTATGCAGCTTGCAGAAGAAAATAAATTCATGTATGCCACAGAGCTGCCAGGAGAATAGAAATACCCAATCTATAACAAAATTCTTACTTGGCCAGCCTGTAATACTGCATTATAGCTTGTTACAATAACTTTCTGTCTCACAGTCTGACTATTCCTGGGTGCAAAATCTGTCAGAAGGGTTGATTATTGCTTGTAATTTGTGCACGTTACACAAGGAACTGTCTGGCTCATGCGATTTCAGTGCAGGATTTGCCAGGACAAATCCAGGGTACCGGAGATGCCAGCGGGGGGTTATCAGGAAGCCTGCACACAGTGCTGGGGCTGACGTCAGTGATGCTAATCCATACTTTCTCAAGCGCTGAAATGGCTCACAGACTTGTGGCGAGGATAAATACAGAGGGAGAAAATCACCCTCCTCTTATTTCAGCATTTTATTTTTCTTCCTCTCTGCGTTAACAAGGGATACAGACTCACTTTTATGTTTGGAATGCTTTTTGTCATTTTTCACAGCCAGAATGAACTCACATCTGTCTATTTATCTACATGGCCCACAGCACAGCAGATAGGTGGGTATCTCACTAATGAATTATCTTCTCAGCACTGCTTCAAGGCAGGGAAGTACTGTTACCATCTCAGCCACCTCCACCTCTGGTTGAGAGATAAGGAAGCCAGGTACACAGAGAGTAAGTGATTTATTTGCCCAAGGTCAGGCAGCAACCAGAGAAACTGAGGCACTGCCTGTGCCTGGCCAGAGGCAGCCCAACAGTCACACCCACAATGGATCAGCACTGACATGTTGGCTCCAGTGACATTGGTAAAGGCAGCATCACATGGACACAATAGCTTATTTTCAGCAGCAAAAGGTCAGTTACAGAAAATCCTGAGATTATTTTTTCAGTTTGCTGAGACACAGGTGTGAATGTGTCTTGACACCACAGGTAGTTTCAGGAGATCGAGTCACCTCAAAATGATGAAAATCACTATTCAGCATCCAAATATCAGTAGATGGTGGCAACAGCCTTTTGCAGGGATGTTAGGAGCACTGGGAATGCTTGCCATGGCAAGTGTGATGCCAGCATCCCTTCTCCTCCTCCTCCTCAGACAGTGAGTTCCAGTGCAGCCATGGAATCAGTAGGAGCAGAGGAGTGCTGTGGGAGGAATGGGTGGGCTCTGCTGTGTCTCCTTTCCAGACCATTTCTTTCAAGGATCTGTGAGCTTGTACACACCTATTGAGCTCCAGCACTCACTCCTCCCTGCTGTTCTGCTACCACAGCTCTTATTTTTCCTGTCTTGTGTGGTTCAAAACACCATCAGGGTGCACTAGCTAATACCTGCATTTTAGTGTAATTTCAAAAATAATGTTCCAATCCAGCAATCTTTACTCATACATGCAGAGACACTGCAGTTTGCACTTTCCTTGTGTCAGAGGAAATTCCAGGTGTAAATATCTCATCAAGAAGAGCATTAAACAGAGACCACTGAGCTCTAGTTCCCATCCTTCTGTCTGTTCCCATACATCTCCACTGGATATCGGTTATTTTGTTCTCCTGGGTCCTTTCAGTACAAGTGTATGCTCATAAATGTGCTTTGGAAACATGCTACTTCACCAGATCTCACACTCTAGGTCAAGAGTTCATCAGTATGCAACAAATTCCTGTCATCTGTATATTTCCCAGCTCAGAGAACATCTGTGTCCCTTAAAGCTGTAAATAAATAAATAGAACAAACCTCTTAAAAAGTTACACACAAAGTGACTTTTAAAGAAAGAAAGGGAAGGGATTGCCCTCAAATTCCACCTAAAAACATTTTCATGTCAATCCCCTCTTCTCCTTTGTTAGCACAATGACAGCACGCTGCTCCTCCCCAGGGACCAGCTACATTGTGTGAGCTCTGGTGCCTTCTGCAAGAGCACCAGGACACGAAACAGGAGAGCAGGGTCAGCCCCTCTGCTCGGCTGCTGCCACATTTCAGGGGGAAAAAACTTTGGGCAATTTCAGTGGTGTCTCTCTGGAGTCCTTGGTTTTAGAAGCCTGAAAATAATTAGATCCAAATGGAAATCAGACCATGTCATGCCATAAGCTTGATCTTCTTCAAACACCCTTCCTTTTGTGGGTGTGCACCCCCAGTCCCCTGACTCTGCATTCTGGCTCATGTGACTCCCAGATACAATTCAAACTGCAGGAGGGCACTGGTGCATGACTCAATAAATGTATCCTTTAACTTTCAGTGCTTCCTCTGCTGTCACAAACAACTTTTGATCTTAAAAGTGAAACAGCAAACCTGGACCAACAGGAAAAAATGGTGGGGTTGTTTTGGGGGTTTTTTTCAACGTGATTTATAGCCAAACATTCACACTGGGAGGAACCTGTTCCCCAGTTCAGACTGGTAGAGATGGTTCACTATCTCTGGTTGAAGAAATGCAAAATGAATGCAGCAGTCACACTCTGCTGAATAGGGCTGTCTGAGACTTAAATTATTGTCAGTATTTGGTAATAATTTTTGAACGTTAGCTCAAATACCTCTGTGCTTTGCATATTGGTAAATGCTAGGTAATGATGCAGAATAACGAGTCACCATTGTAATTGGTTTTGTATATTTAATAAGGCTCTGATTATATCTAATCTCCTCACTGAGGTACTTAAATTAAAGACAGCCTTGGAGAATCATGTTCCTTTAGTCAGTGGGAAGTGCAGGTACAGAGGGCAGCTGAGATTTGAGATGCCTGAACATCCCTCTGTAAGCTGGGAGAAGGAAATCAGTCTTAAACCACTTAGGACCAACTCCTTCTGCTTTGGGATTTCCTGCATTCAGGGTATTCAGGGAATTTGATAATAGATAAAAGCCTGAAAGTAAAAACAAAAAAGATAAATTATTATCGTGCATATACTGCACATGTGTTTTGTACATCCTGTATATTTGTCTCTCCTCAAGAATGAGTTAGAGGTTCAGGCCCCAAAGATGTGTCTAGTACCTGCTGTAAGGGTAGGGGAGGAGCTGCCAGGACCATGGCAGCTGAAACTGTAGCTGTTTTGTAGGCAGGTGATGAGGTGTGATGCTCTGAGCATCACCTGCTTCTTCAGGATGGTCCTAACACCTTCTTATCCCTCATGCTCTGTCAGCCTTTACTTTCCTCTGCCACAGATGTGTCCAGCCAGCTGATGTGACCCAAAGGCCCTCCCCAGGGAAGGGATCTGACCTGTTTATATACTTTCATCTTTTTCATACAAACCAACAAAAACCAGAGGAAAGTACTTTGAAATCCAGTTATTGTGTTCTTTGAGAGTTTTATCTGTGTAAAGTCACTTCTCTAAACTGAGCAAGACGTTTTCATCCCCACCTACACATCCTTTTCTCTGATCCTCTGGGTTCACCACACTAGATTCTTGGTTTTTAGTGATTTTCCGCGGAGTCTTACAGCCCTTGCTCCAAATGGGTTTTTTTGTGTGCATCCTCAGATGAACAAATGTGGGACACAAGCTCCAGTGTGGCTGTCACTGAAGTCTGAGTCCCTGCCAGTTCCTGGAGAGAGCAAGAGGCTCACAGCCTGTGCCACCTGGCAGGTCCTCTTTGGGGGCACCAGGGACTGCTGCTTGTTTCGGATACCTGTCGCCGTCAGGAACTGCGGGGAATTCTTTGTGTACCTCCTGCAGCCCACTCAAGGATGCATGGGCTACTGTGCTGAAGGTGAGGGGTGGTGAGGTATTTATCAATAAGATTACTTATGCCTCTCAGACTGGGTGTTCAAAGGTCCTGGTGCTGCAGTGCATGTCTCGGTGACCTTGTGAGTCAAGTGTCACTCCCGGTAAGACGCAGACCGTGTAGGAAATAAATCAGTGGCAGTCCAAGGTGTTCCTGAAGAATAGCTCTTATTACCAGTGCAAAATGTAATCTGGTGTGTATTACTGAAACGCTCTTTGCTTGGTTACAGCTCACATGTAACCTTTCCTGCTGTCTTTGGCTCCACTTTGGCTTGAAGTTGCAAAGCTAGAGAGTGGAAGCATCTCAGCTGTAGTGAAGCACTGTATCCAGGATACTGTCTCTAAGGTCTGTTCTTATCTTTAATAATCTAGTACCAACCCCCCCTCCAAAAAAAAAATAAAAGATAATAGATAATTCTGAAACTCTGTAAGAAAAAAAAAACAAACAAAAACCAAAAAACAAAACCCCACAAACTGATAACATCTTTTTCATGACATTTAAATAATTGTTCTCATCAGAAATAATTTTCAGCTTACTACAAGAGATGCATCCCCTGTTTGGTAGCTAGGAAACAAAGGAAAAGCAGAAAGGAATTGCTCATTCAGTTAAACCTTCTGAACTTTAGAGCATGTTCAGGTGCATATAGATTTCATCAGAAAAGCCACTTCTTTCTAAAAATGAAATTAATTACCTTTATACTTTCCTTTCAGTGTTTTGGACAGAGATATGACACATTGAGAAACTAGAGTTATCAGCTTTCAATGAGGCAAAATCCAAGCTTAAATAAATTTTAAAGAGAAAGATAACTATTTTCTTATCTTTATCAATATTTTAACATTCCCACATGAAGAAGAGGAAGGAAGAAAGGCTCAAAGAATATGAGATTAATTCACTATTTGAAATAAAAAAATCCATTAAAATAAATGAAACTGATTCTTTCTCAGAAATTACTTTTTAACAGAACAGAGTCATTTTTCAGTTTAAGCTTGGCTTTTTTATAAACTATAAGATTTCCACAACCCTTGTTCAAAGAACTTTTTGCCAGTACCTTTTGGGTGGTTAATTTTGCCCTTTCTGTTGATTCATACCTGTTTGGTGATGTAAATCTGCCTTTCATGAAAGAAAACTTATCCCTTCCCATGTATCCCAAACCACCGAACTGCTGCCTTTTCCTTACCACTGCTGTTGAAACTTTCACCTTTTTCCTCGACATTTCAGTGAGGGCCAGTCCTCCCGAGCCTTTTCTTGTCATTAGGATGTTTTTGCAGTATTATACATCGCATGGAAAGCACCCAAAATTTTTTACTGGGGGGATTTTACCTCAGTGTCTTAAATTCAGCTGTAAACTTTGCACCACAGGAGCCCCACGCAGCCCCAGAACCGGGTCCAGCTGGCATCGTCACGGCTCCGTGCAGGGGTCAATTCCCCAGCCCCTTCTGCTGGAGGCTCGGGAGCAGGACACTGGTCAGTGCTCCTGACCTGCAAAACAAAATGAATTTAAAGCTTCACAACTTGTCAGAAAAGACACAGCTGGGAAAAGCAGCATTTGTGCTTGCAATTCCGCTCACATTCTCCCATGAGCTGATCACCTAAGTCTGTCCTTCTAGGATAATTTCCTGCAGAAAGTCATGGTGTGAGCCACAGCTTGAGGCAGCTTTTCTTAGAAACAAAATAGAAAACTATATAAACAACAGGTCATTACTCATATTTAAAGTAACTTCTTTCTTTTTCTTTCCTCTTGTTATCTGCCCTGGACAGATGTTAACACATTGGTTCTCCATTCTGTTCATAACTTATTCTCTTGGGCTCCCATAATATTTTCTCCTCCAAAAATGTTACTTAATTTATCCTTTCAAGGCATCTGAACCAGCTTCATGTTCTGTTTGAGTCCTTGTCTCCAGAGATGAAAGAACATCCCCCTACGCTATTATACATCTTTTTGTTTCTACTTTCTAGGTGAGTTTAACAGGAAGAAAGGTTTCAGACTTCATTACCTGTTGAAGCCTGCAGAAAGCAGGCTGTATTTTTAGAGCAGTGACATTATTCTGGGCAGAGGGAAACTAAACTGAGCAGACCTGGCCTAGATACATCCCAAAGCAGCCTGGAAAGGATCTTCACAGCGTGGCAATATGGGCTGGATGCTCTCTGAGAGTCAGTTTACATCTGCAACATAACGATTTCTCATATCTCTTCTGTGCTTATTGCAAAACTTGGATCAAAAGGCTGCGCTTCAGGGAAATGCAAAGCTGATGGCCTTTGCCAGACTAATTAATTTGTATTAATCTGAGTGCTTCATTTCCACAAAATTTCTCTTACTGAAAAAAAAAAAAAAAAAAAAAAAAACCAAACAACACACACACATTAAAAAAAAGCAGGTCAAATATTACAGCAACAGTGGGTAGTGAGTACACAATTAGCAATTTTTGCATTTCACACGAAACCCATTTTCTCGCTTGCATGGTTCATAAATCACAGGAATATAAAATGTAACATTTCTCCCACCTTTAGTTATATTGACACCTTCGTGTGAGGTGAACAATTGTAACATTAAAATAACATTTTGTGTTACATCCTTCATTTGTTTCCCTCTTCCAGACAGACTCACAAGCCTGTCTTTGCAACCAGTGATAACTCCCGAGCTCGTGCAAGGTCGTGTCCACCTGAAGTGCACCTACAGCCACCCTCCCTCCAAGCCCCCCCCTGCAGTACGTGGTGCTCTGGTCACGCCTCTCCAGCCCTGGCAAGAGAGAGCAGATCCACCGGGAGACCACCCTGGAGTCGTTTTCCTACGTAGAGATGGACGGCACAAATCTCAGACTGGGAGACACGGTAATGCCACCCTGCCTTCAGCAAAAAGAGGTCAAACACTTGGGGGGACCAGATCCCTTTCTTAAATCTTTCCTGTGGTTTTATTAATGCTGCTCCTCACTCCTCATACTTGTAATTGCTGCACTAGAAAGTACTGAAACTGTTTCATAACAGGATTATTAAATAACATTAACCAGATTCAGGACCTGTAACATTTCTTTGAATTGCAGTAAATTCATGGAAGGTATTTTACTACTTTCCAAAGGCGACTTGAATATTTGCACTTACAGTACAGCTTTAATGCTATGAAGTTTGTATAAGTGATAGCTACATGTGCCTGAGCCAATTTTTGTTTGTTACTTTTCATATCTTGAAAGAGTGAGAATTTGCAGTAGAGGCAGGCTCAGCTATATGCACTCAGTAATTTTTATATCCATGGATCAGAGACACAATCACATCTTTTCACAGAAAAAAAAGGATAGCACATTTTAAAATAGAGGGAGGTTTACTTTATGGTCTTTTTCATGGTGTTCTGCCTCTCTGATTCCAAATTCTTGGTTCAATAGCACACTGAAAGATAGAGTTCATTACAAAACAATCTTTAAGAAGTATATTTGATGGCTTACACAGCAACACAGATCTAGTTTCAACAACAACAACAAAACAGAAACCAATACAAGATGTGAAAAAAATTGACTTGTGTATGAATTCATGGCCTTTCATGCTACAGAAACAAGACTTTTAAAGTTAAATTAGGTTCATAACTTTTATAGGCAGAGGGCCATTAGTGATGCTACAACAAACTGAAGAAATAAACAGGGATAATGGTCTTGTGTTAAAAGTAGGTTGGAAATAGTCTTGGCATTTTGCAGCTCTTCTTTGAGATCATGGAATCACAGAATGCCAGGCTGGAAGAGACTTCAAGATTCATCTGGTCCAAACTTTCTTGGTAAAAGCACAGTCTAGACAAGGTAAAAGCATTTCTCCTTGCTGAACTTCATGAGGGTCTTATTAGCCCTCTCTTCTAGCCTACCTGGGTCTTCCTGCATGTTGCTCTCCTTTCCAAAATGTCAAATTCCCCACTCACTTTGGTGTCCTTGGCAAACTCTGTCAGGATATTCTTGATCCCACCTTCCAGACCACTTATGAAGACATTAAACAGCACTGGGCCCAGTATCTCACTGCTCTGGTTGGCCTGGCTTATTCCCCAGTTGGTTTCAAGGGTGGGAGTGTTGCCACCTCAGACCCCATCCCTGAGTCCTTCAGTTCAATGTCCACCTCACCAAGTTGTCCAGACTGGTGCCAAAGATTCCCTTGCTTCTTCTAGACAGGTGAATCCCATCCTTCCCTAGATAGATGTTGAAGAAATTATTCTAAACTTTTTTCCAGTTCTTGAAAGGATAAGTCATTTATAACAGCAGCACAATCTAGATAGGATTGTTTTTGTCATTTCTTCTCATAATTATGCCTCCTGAGTTCAGAATCTGACTGATGATGCCCTCACATATTATGAGACAGATAATTCTGCCAGTTTAAGACAAGTTTGTGTTATGAAGAGATATTTTCATCAAAATAATTTCACTTGCAATCACTTCAAATCTAGTTTTAACAATCCTGAGGGATTCAGAGAAAATATGGTTCTGTTAACTAGTAGCATTGCCAAATCTTTATAAGACCATTTTTATTATATTAAGTTTTCAGTAAGCCCTTCTTTGTCCTCTGCTGAAACTACGTGTTTAATTTAGTGGGTTTAGTGAGACTAAAATGTTCTCTTCCTTGTTAGATTTCTTTAAAGGTCTTCATGGCCTATTTGACTAATTATAATTATTCATAAATCATCATGGGTAAAAACCAAGCGATGAAGCTTCAGCTGTAACTGAGAATTTGCTTTTACAGAATAAAGATTAAAAAAAACATTTCACCCTGTTTTCCATCCTAGTCTGGATGTCTAATAGGAGTCACAAAGGAGACGACTCTCCCCTCCAGTGGTGTAAATCTGAAGAAATTTAGCATTGCTAGGGCTACCCCAGAGGAAAGGTGATGGCACTAAAAGGAGAATCAAACCCTGAGTACCAAACTCCACTGCACAGAGGCAGCTGGCAACTTCCACCTGCCCATGAAAGATGCAGGTGGAAGACTATTCTCTCAGGTAGCATGAAAGAGAGGCCAGATTCCCCTGATAGAAGCCATATGAGAGAGGAGACAATGAACTGGGGGCACTTTCCAGTTCTGTTTCCCCTTCTCCATGCACAGCCCAGTGATATCATCCCCATGGCTGTGCGCTACCAGGGTGCACTGGTGGCAATCAGTGCAGAATTTGTTCACCAGGACACAGAATTTGCCCCCAAGGATGCAGAATTTGTAGTGTTTGAAAACTGCTTCCTTTTTTTAACCTTTTTAGCTCTTCACCTCTACCTGCATTTGGTCTCGACACATTCATGGCCTGAAATTGGCATCTTTGTTCATTTCTTGATAAAAAAACTACAGCGAAGCAAAAAGATATATTTTTTTAATCACCTAAAAGGTGATTGATATCTATGCTATTTTTTATTTGTAAAAAAGTCTCCAGGTAATAGGTCAGCCCCATAATAGGATAGCTATTGATATATTTTAATGCACAGTCAAACCTTAGAAAAGAGCTGAGATTTACCGGTCGACATTCCTGAACTTGTATTGACTAAACAGCCAGTTATTTTTTAATAGCCATCATGTGTCCTTTTTTTCCTCCCATCTTTGGGTTCCAATTTTGTTATTTCAGACAGTAATGTTGGCAGCATAATGTTCACGAAACTATTGCAGCCTTAAATAAATCTATAACATGCCACTATTTCTATATAAACTGTGTAAGAAGCCTACTCCATCTGATATGAAAATCCTGGCACTCCTAAGCCTTATTTATGTGATAGTGACAGAGGTCATTTCATTCCTCGAGGCACAGCCATCTATAAATTATAGTGGTGCACTGTGAGTAATGAGTTATGGTAAGAAAGAAAGGTGTTTAGAAGAAAACTGTGCAGATTTTGCTCAGCCCAGCAATCCAAAAGTTCACACAGTGAGGAGCAATTGTCACTGTACATAAACCATGATGCACATTGTAAAATAAGAATGTTTAAGCAAAACCAGCCTTTCTGAGCTCTGTGATAGAAGTGGCTGCTTTGCATGGAACTCTGCACAACCAAAGATAATGCCCCAGACAAAAAAACATTGTAAATTACTGCTTCAATATATAAAATAACTATTTTTACCCTCACAAGGGAAAGGGTGTGAAATTTCATGGTTTGGATTGGAAGAGACCGCAAAAATCTTCCAGTTCCAACTCCCCTGTCATGGGCAGAGACACCTTCCACTAGACTACACTGCTACAAGCCCCATCCAAAGTGGCCTTGAACACCTCCAGTCATGGGGAAAGAGATCCTACTATCCTATTGTTCTTGGTGCTAAAGCCAGATCTTGCAGAGCACTTACTCTTCATGTCTCAGGGAAATAGGATCTTTGTCTCATTACCAGCACTTCTAATAGAAGAGGTCCCAGTTCAGCTCATGGGAGAGAAGCTGCTGATCTCCTGCAGAAGCCCATACCAGATGAGAGACACAGTACATTTATTGCACTTAGCTTAGATGGAGAATCCCTAGAATATGGGCTCATAAATGTTAAAACATATTAAGTCTATATCTATGTATATCCTCAAGTGCTTAGAAGGCCATATTTAGGATTTGCCCCTTCTCCTTTCCCAAAAATAATAAGGTCCAAGCTTACAAACCCCCAGCCAGCACCAACACCCAGCATCTCTCCTCTTCAATTACTTCATGCTCTTGGCACAGCTCTCAAACTAACTCAGACTTTTCCACTTCACAGCTCATTCTGCACTGGCATCTGAACTGCTAAGTGCCAAAGTGGCATTTCCCCCCACTTAAATGCTAATCCCCTCCCAGCCACTGGACTTGTCAAAATCAACAGCAGAAATAGGAAGACCTGCTTGTTTGTAGGTCACACCTGAGTTTACAATTTCTTTCTCAGCCTTCAGGTAGAAAATGAGGAGCATCCCCACAGAAACAGAACTTTGGGTGAACTTTAACAGAGCTTTTAAAGCAGAAAGGGTCAGAGAGTTGATGAGCAAAACTCTGCAGATGATAAAACACCTTACTACTACCCTGGAAAAATTTCCTTCCTTAGCAGAATAATGACCTACAGTCAGCTTCCACACACTGTTTGGCCATTTGACAACTGGAAGAGCTGCCTTCTTTATGTACGGTAACAGAGTGAGCAGAGCTGGACTCCCCGCAGTGTCAGGTCACGCTGCTGCACCAGCTCCCTCCCTTCTGCAGCCAAAGGCCCCTCACAGGGAGCAATTTGTGTTCTAAAGCTTTAAGGTCTAGTCCATTAATTAAATCAAAGTCAGATTCTCCCTACTTTCCCCTTCCTGCTAACCCTTCTGGAAAGCCTTTCCAGAAACTTTGTTCCTACACCTTTCTGCAAATACCTACAGCCAGATCATTTCCTCAAGCTAATGAGAACTATTTTTCTTTTCCTCTGGCTTCCCTAGAAATGTCATCCTTCAGTTCTGCTCATCCCTTCTCTTTTCATCAAGGCTGTAAACCACAGCTCCCTCCCACACGCACCCCCAGCTCCCAGCAGACTGGAGACTACAGGTTTTTCTAACCCCAGCCCATTAGTGTTTAATGGAGCAGGCAATGGCAGTGCCTGTGCCTTGACAGCCATCGGGAGACACCTTTCACCCGGTGTGATGATTCTCTGCCCAACCCTCCAGCTGCAAGCCATGAGTGCTACTGAGCGGCTCTCACCCTTGCAGCCTCAGCCTGCCTTCTGATATGGCTGATGTAGCTATAGGAGGGTAGATCCAATCCTGGAATTAATAATCACCCCAGTTTGGGCATCTGCATCTTCCCAGTACCATCCAGACTTTCCTACCCAGTGAACAGGAAGAAGTAGGTAACCCTAAATGGTACCTGGTGTTGAGAAGGGAGCTTCCCACAAGTGGAGGACATAAATTACTAACTGGGTCAGCATCCCTGAATTACCACACCTCTAAGGAGATTGTATGTCCTGATCAGCAAAGTGCCTCTATCTACCTCTTCATCCAGACTTTCCACTCCTACTGAGGTGTACCTGGCTGTGTGTGGGCTTTGAATGACTACTGCCAGTAAAAGCAAATATTTCAGCTTTGTTGCTGTTGTCACTGTCTGGCCTCTGTCATCACAATGTAGCTCAAGCACTTGTTGGGTAGCTGGCCCACTTGACTACGAGCTGCACGTGTCCTGCCCTTCCCAAGGGAGTGTCCCACCCCCAGGACACAGGCTGCACTAGGAGAGGAAGCAGGGACTGCAGCCAGGGACTGGCACTTGCATTTGCTTGTTTTCTCTGGTGGCTGTTTAGGTAAAACTTTCAAGCCATCATGACAGGCAGATACAAACCCAGTACTTCCATCTGCCAGCTCTTCCCATTTTGGGGACAAGTGGCATTGCCCTTGAGACAACTCTGGAAATGGGTGGTGGCACCATTTCTGCCAGTGCTTTGAGAAGCATGTGCCTGAGGTTGGCATCTTTCTGAGAGCTCCTGAAATTATTTTTTGGCAAATCCAGGAGCCTTCACAGGTACTGATGAGCAGGGATGGGTTTTGAGCACACAAGTAACTCCTCTTTGGCCTTTAGGAACCCAAGCCCTTGTATGAGCACAGTGGGAGGGGCTGATGAAAGAGGAGCCATGGCAATGTTGGATGTGCTGGCAAACATCCCCCTCGATGCCCAAGCCTACACTCCCCACAGTAGATTCAGAATTAATCAGGGGCACAGGAAAAGGTGAAATTCGAGGCATTTTTATGGTCAAAATAAGTATAAATAACTGATTTTGATGAGTTTTGATCTCTGAAAGCTATGGGGGAAAACACCCATGTTTTAACAGGCAGGTTTTGCTAGGGAGAAATTTACTGGAGGCAGTGACAAATCCTAGGATTAAAATATTCTCCCAAATTGCTTCTCAGAGCTAGTTGACCCTCTTCGAATTAATAACTGAATTATTCTGCTCTTGGCTAAATAAACTGCTCATCAGGTTCATGTCAAAATGGGAGGGAATCTGTTTGAGTCCATGGAAAGGGGGAAATCTGCTCCAACGTACAGGAAAAGAGACACTTCTTAGATAAAAAGGGCCTTTTTAATCAGAATTTTCTGCCTAGAAGTAGTTTCTGCCCTATGGAAAGTTCTGCCAGCACAAGGGGAAAAGGGAGTAGCCCATGCTGAGAAGAAATTGAGCCACCCTGCCTGAGAGTACACTTACATTTCTCTCCCTTTAAAAGGGATGATGAAAAATAATAATTTGATTTTTTTAACAGATCCTGTGAGTTTGTGGAAAAATACTGCCTAACTTGTCATGGCCATCAGCATACTGCTATCAGTGATGCTTTTATCTCTATGTTTTAAAAAGGCTGCATCCTGAGATGGGTGGAGGGTAGGGGGGGGAGAAAAAGAGAAAGAAAAAGTTGGTTACTGAACTGGAGAAAAAAGAGCTAGTATTTAGCTGAAGGCAAAAAAAAAAAAAACAACCCTCTTCAGAATGACTATCATCATAATTATGTGACAAACTGTCAACCTGTAGCTTGGTAGCCGATGAACATATCTGCTGATTGTGAAGCATGCACCTAACAAGGTAAAGGTACTACAAGGGGAGGAATGATATAAAAGACAGAAATAAAATGTAACTTGTGATGGCTATCAATACATATAGAATTTGCAAAGTTTGTGCTAATCTCCAAAAGCACTGAAGATCTCTAAGGGTGCTGAAGACAGAGCTGGGATGGACTGATAGTCTTAGAGTATTTTGGTGTATCATTACGAAGTAAATTTTTCTTTGAGTGCTTTATCAATAAAATATATCTCTAAAATATATATGAGAGGAAATACAACAGAGCTGGGTTCTGATATGCCCCAGAATGTCACTTTGGGGAAGATCACCAGGCTGATGTCTTCATCAGTGCTGGGCATCCTTGTGCGTGTCCCTGATGCCTGTCATTACAGCTTCCTGCCTGGCACGAATGCTCCACATGGAATGCTCAGAGGGAAGCTTTAGTGTGAACATTTTTGGTTAAAAGCACTGAAGTCAAGAGTGCAAAGAGCTCAGTGAGACCAAATATAGTGTCTGCAATGCAGATGCATATAATCTGCTTGATGAGCTCTGCAAGGGGATCAGTATTAGTTATTTTTTGGTAGGGGGAGTATACGCTATCTGAACTCTTTCTCTGTTGTCACCACCTTGTCAGAGCCTGATTTTGCAGCCTCTCCCTGTGGCAGCTGCAACAGAAGCTGCATGAGGATGATCAACACTTGCCGTTTGCCTTCCCAGCAGAAGAACTGCTTTGAAAAGTCTGTAAGCTGAACATGAGCCTTTAGGGAATGATTGGAGATAATAAATATCTAATGATAACAGGGGCTTATTACCTTGAGGAGACAACAACTTGCTCTACTTTGGAGGCAAACTGACTAACTATGAAATATCTGAGGAATTTTAACTGTAAAGTACCTCTGTGAGGTGAGGTCTGTTTTTCCCCAGTATACCCAGTATGACCTCAAGGCTTCCATCTCGTTAATGTAACAAATGACACCATTTTCACTGGGCCAAACTGGCTGGAGCTGTCTGCAAAAGAGTGAGAAAAATGGTGAAGGTAAAAATATCCCAAAGGGCACATAAGCCTGGGACTGACCTGGACTGGAAATAATCCACTTGAACAGCCCAGAAAACACTTGTCTTTCCCCACAGCCCTGCAAATGACTCTGTATTGCTGGTGGGCAATTTTTGTTGTGCATAAATGAGTGTGGGAAGAAGATTCTTCAGTTTGATGGTAACAAAGAGGGATTTTTAGGGTGGTAAAGGAACTATTCCAGGCTACTGTGCAACTCATACCCATATGACCGCAGGACTCAGTGAATATCCTGGATTTGAGCCCGTTTTGTAGCTGGTGATCATGAGGGTCATGCCTGAGCCAGCATGTGAGAGCTACCAAGATCAGCATGGTCAGTGAATGATGATGGAAAATCCATCCAAAGGAGTTTAGCACAATGGAGAAAAAAAGTGGATCGGTCCAGTTCTTCCTCATGGGTTACTTGAGGCTTGAAAAAGGCAGTAGCTATAAATATGTCTTCTGACTATTTGTAATTTGATTTCATATGTCACAATCTGTTAGTCCATTTCCAAGAACAGGCCCAAAAAAATATTTAGAACTACAGTCTCAGAGTCTATTGTCATATGCTTTAAGGAAAATTTCTGTATTTTAATCTTATGATCCTAGGAATGATTTTAGCAATTTGGTTTCTCTGAAACCAATGAAACATTAAGATGGCAGATGGTGTGCGGGCTCAGCAGAGATAAAGGTTGTGTGACTGTGCTAGGAATAAAACATAAGTGTCCTGGTACATTGTGTTTGGGGGAGATTTTTGTTTGGGGGGATTTTCTTTTTCCTTTTTTTTCTTTCATGATATAAACCTTTTAGGCACATCTGCATCATATTTATAATACCATAAGGGGAAAAAAAGGAACTTCTTATGTTGCTATCACAATTTCTGAGACTGGATAACTGTCAAAATAATTTAAATTTTAAAATAAACTGCTTACAAACAAGGTACAGAGAGAGGATATTTGATTCAGTGGACAGACTGAAGTCTGGAATCCCAAGGGAAAGTGTCTTAATCCTAACAGTAACATCTGTGAACAATGTAATTCTCCCTAAGTAAAATGAGTTAAAATCACAAAGCAAGGTACTTGAAGAACTGCAGAAGAAAACCCATTGTAAACATTCAGTGTTATTAATTGTTGAGAAAAAAATCTATGTTTCTTCCCTTATTAAGCAAATCAAAAGATCTTCCAAATCTCAAAATTTATGCATAAACATTCCTAAAGCCTAAATCCCCGAAACATAGTTCAACAGCAGAAAGAAATCTTAACAACTTTGAGCAACAGAGAGATGCATAATTACACGAATGTTATTCAAGAAATGCTACATAGTGTGTGCTGTTTATTTATTTATTACAGGTCTTTTGCACTGTCACAGCTTTTACAAGGGACACTCCTGAGCAGCAGTCATTGCCTGAGGACAGCAAAGGTTTCTATGCTGGGATTAAGGTAATGCTGATGGCCCTGATTTAGTGACTAGGGAACATTTGTGCAGCCTCTGAAAATCAGGATGCAGAAATGTAAGTCTGATCATCATAACCAGTGCTGCTTTTGTGTTCGCTTTGAGAAAACGACTTTTAGTTTGTTGGTAAAACATCCTAAAACACCCATCAGCACCATGTGTACATTAATGTATCCCAAAGATGAGCAAAATTACATGTTATAGTGAGTGTGCCCCAAAGTTCTCTGGTGGTTTAATGGGAAGATACACCTACAAACCTGCAAGGATGTAGAATTTTGTTGTAACTAAACCAGAACAAACGAAGAAAAAAGTTATATTCTGTCCATCATCTTCTTATGGTCACATTACAAAATAGAAACTGCTGAAGATAAATTCAGACTGAGTGCAAGAACCAGGTCTAATCCCATTCAAGGATTAGGCTGTCAGCCTGGCAGTCCAAGAGGTTTTGAGATCTTCTGAGTATCTAACCTTCATACCTCCATGAATGGTGTTTGAAAAATCTGACTGCCCATTCTGTGTGATATTTGAAGAACACTTTCTGAGGGTTTTTTTTCGAAATGTCAGAATTTCCCAGGGAAATTCCCATTTCTGACTAGCTCTGAGTGCTGTTTCTGCTCTTTCTCTGGGAGAACAGACAGACAGACATGACAAAACCTGAGCTCTCTCACTGGCACACAGGTCCCTGAATCCGTAATCCCTCTGCCTGCCATAGTAAGGAAAGAGAGTGGTCAAAAATTGCACTTTTTTTGCACCTCTTGCAGATTACGAAGATAGAGTCCATGACCATGAGGTTATGCCATACTTTATACCATGGTGTTTCTCCCAGTAAATTGGAATAGAAGGTCCTTTAAACCATGGATATTAAAAATTAATTAAATTCTACAGTATCATGATATTTTCAGGCTAATAAAAGCCTGGTTTGAGATTTGGAGATGAGAAGCAATTACACTATATATGGAAACTGCAAACATTTTCTTAATTGCCAAGAATTTTAAAGTATATTAACAACAAGTTTACCTTAGAATGTTGAAGATCATTACTACAAAATTATTATTATTATTAAGAGGATTATGATAAAGATTATTATTATTTTGCAAGCAATTATACATCTTCGTAATTGATTAAAACCACTTAAAATTTCATAGATATCAAGCGTTGTCTAATTAATCTGTCATCTGTCTTGCCTGTCAAAATTATCTTAAAACTGTTTACTTCTTTCCAGTTTTTACCAGAATCACTACAAATTGCAGAGGATGGCAAAGAGCATATTTTGACTGTTCTGAGTACAGTACCCATTGCCTGTCCTGGGCAGGATGACTCCTGTAAAATTACTTTGCAGCTAAGTACTGAGGATTTGGGTAAGAGTTTTACATATTGGCATCAAATCAATGGGATTACTTTTTCCAGAATTAAATTACAATGGATTCTAATAGAAACATGATATGTAAATAACAACAAAGGGTAGAAGCCATAAAATCAACACACTAGGACATATATTTATCTGCAAAATAAAGCAGCTGATAGTATCAGACAGGTTTTTGAGGAAAAAAACCTCAAAAACATAAATCTGACTAGCAATAACCTGAACAGTAGTCTGTAGAGATTTATGGATGAAATAACTGTGAGTAGAAGAACTTATTTTAAATTCTAGGAGTGTAAAATTCCATTTTTAAGTTTTTTGCAGCAGCAATGTTCTTAGGTAGAACAATTTCATTAATTATCAATAAAAAGCTCCTTTGCTGATTTATTATTCAGTAAATGTATACTGAAGCCTTTTTCTGGCTTGTAGTTTTTTCTAACTTAATACAGAATGAAAAAAAAAATTCTTATGCTTATATATTTTTTACTTTCTAAACTTCTTTTTTTTAATTGAAAACCTTGACAAAGTCACTTAGAAAACTCTTGCCCTTTTATTCAGTAAATGATTTCTTCAGGTCAATCTGGTGGAATACCATTGCTATTTACTTTCCATTTGCACTAAATAAAACACACACGCCTTTTTCTAAACAGGTACTTATTTCTCTTCCATAAGTGACTCAATGAGAGAAACGTTCAGAGATAGGATTACAGCTGCAGTTTCTCTACCCACAAAAACCCAGCTCTAAAAAATTTTGGCAAAACCCAGACAGTTCCTGATATTTTTCTCTGTTTAAATCCTCTCCTAACTCTCCTCCTCATCAGCCAAGTGCTTAGACAGAAGGAAAGAAAAGTCATTCAAATGGTATCATAACACAATGATCTTAAACTGAGCAGCACCTTATGGTTCCAGCAGCTGTGTTGGCTCTGGCACGTGGAGTGCTTTGCATTTCTCCATGGCTCTGTTCTGCATATTGCTCTTGGCTTAGAGTCTGTGCTGGCCCATCAGGAAAACATCCACTGAGCTCATGGGAACAGATTTTCTTAGATATTGAGGCAGCAAAGATCCTGCTCATATTGAGGGATTGAGGATGCCAAAGCTGGTGGGTGGTGCAACATCCCCACAGAGTCCAAATAACTTAGGCACTGACTGCTAGGAGAATCAAATAAGAATTAGTCCCAGTCAAGGTCATTGCTTTTAACTCACAGTTTCTTAGGCATCAATAAAACCTTTTAAAATCTCACTGACACTGAAAGCAGGGTCCAGGAGCTCTCAAATGGAGGAGATTGAGCTTGATAGATTGGACTGAGCCCGACCTCTTACCACGGGCTTCTCCAATCCCACAGTGTGCACTGGACTGGAAGAAAAAGAGGATACAAGACTTGCAGAAGCAGCTCTATTTTCAAGCTGTCAATGGGCTTGATGTGTCAGGAGGTGTCAGGATGGAGGCACAACTCATCCAATTAACTAATCTTTGAAGGAAGTTGTTGCTGAAGTGGAAAATTTCTGTTAGTTTCAATTAACTCATTTCTGCAGCTTAAACTAAACCCAGCTTTAGCCCCTGGTTGCTCCATCCTGAGGCTGTTTCCTTGGATGACACTCGGGCTGTTTATGATCAGTTGAGCTATCTATATATACTTAAGATTGAGTATCTGCTACTGGGTGTTTGCATAACCACGTTTGTTTTGAGCCTTTATTGTCTTTAGGGTCCATTAGTTTATCTGAAGGAACACCGCAGGGTTCTGAAAAATATGTTGGCCACAGTGCTGTAAATTAAAAATAAACCTCATTTTAGTTAAGCTTCATTTATACCAAACAAAATAACTGACAAGCTCCTTTTCTGACTGAATCCATATAACAACACAGTTGTGTTAATTATGTAGGAATAAGTGATAAGAAAGCTAATTACAAGCACAGAAATATCTCTCCACATTCAGACAATATCATAATGAATGCCAAGGAATAGCAGAGCCACAGGAGTTTGGCTTCTCTTAAGTTTATCATTACTATTTTGACAAGATGATTTTCTTTGATTTTAAGCTTTTACTCTGGATTGTGAGCACAGCTCATGGGGCTGTAATGGCAATAACTATTCCTCATGGAAACCTCCAATTTAATTGAATCAAGAGCCTTGAATATGAGCCATGACTTTTCTATAAAATGTGAGGTGAGGCAGCCTTTAAGGATTTGATATGAGAGATAATATGTTATTAATATCTGTAGGTTTTAGTTCAGTTCCTATAGTACTCTACATGGTTAATTTAAATTATATTTCATAAGACTTTTCCATAAGGAATAAAACATTGATTATTTGAATGTGTTAGAAATGTCATCTTAAAATACCTTAATGCCACCTCTATAAATTATTTTGCAGTTCTACAAATGGGAGAAAATATACGAAAATCACTTTTTTAATATCAGAAAATCACTTATTTTCATCTCAGTTTCATTGCATTGCCACCATTTCTAGAACCTTATCAGATGATAATTAATGGTCTGAGACAGCAAACTAAATATTCCTCAAAAAATGCTGTAAGTCCTGAAATCAGGAGTGAGATTCTGACTGGCTTCAATAGGAATCATAATTTCATTTTTTGTCAACCAAAGGATTAACGAAAGGTTGGGTGGCTTCTTATATGCAGTGCAGACCAGGTGGCTTAGAACTAAATGCTATCATAATTTAGTGTTTGTAAGGAAAAACACATCTGTGGAAATAAAAAGTTCAGGTTTGCCTTTTACCTGAGACCTCATCAGGGTCAGCACCCATGAGAGGTGGACATTATCATTCTTGCTGCTTGTAGAGATCCCTTTAGGAAAGACATGATGTGCAGAGGCAGAGCTGCATGAGTGACTTGGGCTGGCATTGTCATACTGATTTTACCACCACCCATCATTTCCCTACCCACCACAGACACTTATATAGCCAATACCTCCATAGCTTCTTATTTTTCCTCATTCTTTTAGTGAATCTATCCTCACAATACCTCTGTGAAGGATACAAAACTATCATCATTTTACAGACTGGAAAGTAAAACGCTGCAACCTAACTAAGCCAAAAATACAAAAAATGCTGCACTTGCCTTTCTGCTGTGGATCCATAGTTCACTAAAAACTAACTCAAGAATCCTCCCCTTCCACATAAAAAAAATCTGTTTATTTTAAAATAAATAACTCCCAGCATATACCTCCTTATCCTCAAGTTAGTGAAAGAAAAATGTGTTTCAGAAACATAGACTCATCTCTTGCTTTGTCACGAGAACGACTTGTCTTCATTCACTGGGCATGCACCCATAAAGATAACACTGTCAGTCCAGAAATATCATCTGTGCAAAAATAGGCACCGTGGAGTTGTAGTAAACTTTGTAACACATGGGGGAAAAAACCCCAGCACAGCAGCAGGTGCAGAGGGATGCCAGATTCAGTCAGTCACAACTGTCTTCATGCAAACCCCATCTGGTTTCAAGGCATGTGTGTCCTGGAACGTGAGGCATTTCTGTTGAATGGTAAACAGGGTATGGTTAACTGTTTGGAGAACTCTTGTCAGATGCTGTGTTTGTGTTCCTTTTAGACAGCCACTTACCAGGGCCCCCAAACATCGCCCTTTCAGCGTGCCAGGTGGATCTGCTGCAGGCTCCCTGCTCAGAAAGCAACTGTGCAGCAGCCACGGTGACAGTGACAGCTGTGACAGACTTCGCTCAGGACAGGAACCGCGTCAGCCACGTCAGAGCTGAGCCAGTCGGACGGAGGGATTTGCTTTGGAGGGCTCACACGCCCAAGGATGTGAAGGTCAGGTCCTAAAATAAGCTGGAGAATGTGTCAAATTTAAATGAGAGGCTTTTTTTTTTTTCTCCCTCAAAGAAAGTGCAATGCTGATAACCCCTAACCATATAACATGTTTGGGATGGCATCATAAAATCGCAGAATGATCTCCATTGGAAGGGAACTTAAAGATCATCTCATTCCAACACCACTGCCCTGGCCAGGGACACCTTCCACTAGACCAGGTTGCTCCAAGCCCTGTCCATCCTGGCCTTGAACACTTCCAGGGATGGGGTAGCCACAGCCTCTTTGGAAAATCTCTGCCAGTGTCTCGCTACCCTCACAGTGAAGAATTTCTTCCCAATATCTAATCTAACCCTGCCCTCTGCCAGCAGAGTAAACCAAAACAGTTTCTTTATACACCAAGAAAATTAACTGGTGCTTTAGCAGATTTAGGTTTGATTATTAGCCAAAACATCAGTAAGGCAAAGAGCTGGAACATGGATGTAAGCAGGCGTGTTTCTGTATGCTGGAAGAGGAGAGAGGGGCAGTGTGGGTTAGGGAATTAGCACTTTTTCAAGAAGGAAGGAGGGGGAAAAATGAGGGTTTGGAGGACATTTTCTGAAAAAACAGAGGAAATACAGTGCCTCAGAAATGAGAGAGGACAAAAGGGCTCAGCAGTGCCATGTTCAGTGTGTCCCTCTGCTAGGAATCACCGGGACACCTTTGACAACGCATGTGGTTGCTCCATCTTTTCATTCATCCCTGTGCAAAATGGGCAAAATAAAAATAATAAGAAGCAATCAGGGAGGCAAGCCACACTTTCCCTGCAGAAAGCCTGGCTAAAGAAACAGTGAACAGGGACCAGTCCCTTGTCTGTGAAGCTGTTTCAGGGCCTCAGCTGGGTGGTTTGAGAGCTGTAATCCCACCACCCCAGAGAAATAACCAGAGCACAGATTTGACTAAGCTAAATTTCTCAGAGCAGCGGCACATCCAAGTTGGCACATTTTAAGTAACTGAAAACAAACCCCAAATGAAATCCACAATTTCCCTGCCCTAATTTTTGTGGATTTGCTCAGGAGAGAATGACATTAAACTGGACCAAAAGAATTTTTGTCTTCAAAGGTAAAATGCCAAGTGTGGGACTATAACCTTTCCTCTCCAGCACAGGCTTCTTTTGAACATTTTAAGATTCTTAAATCAGAAACTGCAGCTAATTCAGTGTATTGCACTCAAATACCCATATTTTTTTCTTGAAGTTACAAATTCTTTCATTAAAATATGAAAATGTAGCAAGTGTGAAATTGAATTAACCAATTTTAATAATAAATCCATTTATCTCAGTTAAAACTTGATTTATGGAAACATAATAGACATTACCTTCCCTCCCTCCCATTTTCCTGTTGCTGTTTTGCAGTTAATTAGAGGCCTTAATGTAACACAGTTCCTGCAACAAAGCAAGAGAAACCCCATGTATTAAAACTCACATAATCTTTAGTCCTTCTGGCTTGTTCAAATATTTTTGATTTGTCTGAAAATTGAACGGAAATGGTGGGCAGAACATCCTGACACATCCAGGCACCCAGCAAAGAGGATTTCCTCAGCAAACTACACCTGCCTACAACCAGGACTTGCAGCTTCTGCTGATATCATGCATGAAAGAGCAGAGCAGAAAGGACCACATGGATTTCTTTGTGCTAAAGTTTTGCTTAGGAAGCGTGAGGCCATGGAGAAAATGGGAAAATTCTCAGACACTTCTTCACTGTAGATCTGATACAAATTACCTCAGATCAAAAAGCTGTTCAAAGAGGTGTTCACTTTTTCTTTTCTCAAGACCATCACTCTAATAGTTTGGTGTGCCAGACGCTGAGGGGGTGTCTAAGAAGTGTTTCTGTGCCAAGGTTAAGGGGTATTTTGAAACACAGATGATGTATTGCACAGGTGACGAATGTTGTCAGAAACCATTGTTCTATCTTCACCCTCTTATTCATGTATTTAATTTCACCTCTGTTCCCAAAAGTTAAGTTCTGCTTTGTCACTGAAAGACTGCACAGGGATAGAGCAGCCATTCCTCTTCTCCGCTCTGTGGATCCTGGTAGAACTAACTGAAGTTCACCTCTGGACTTCTCATGGACAAAGAGAGAGCAAAGAATTAACAGCCCTGTCCAAAAAATCAGCCTGACAGGATGGATAAGGGAATACCATAGCACTTCATCACTCCCACCAGTAATGACTGGGGGCTCTTCATATTACAAATCACTACACAACCCAAAATTACATTTCTGAGAAATGGACAGCTGAGCATTCAGCCATGGGAAAACACCTCCTTGAGCAGATGTGGAAATGTGGGTCCAGCACTGCCTGAGAGTCAGGTATTACAGCTTCAAAGTACTGTTTCTGGCTTTTGCAGGCTACTTGCAGAGTACCAAGACTCTCATACCTCGTCTGTGACCCTGCTACTGCCCAAGGAACCAAGAGCTGTTGCAGATGATCTCTGTTGCTATAGTAGATCCTTTCCTCTCTTTTTACACGTGCCTAATGCAGGCAGCTCCAACAGCCTGATGTGGGGCCTCATCACCAGTTTCTGATCAATAACCACATCAAATATATAACTCAGCCAATAAGACACCGTAACTGGAAATCTAAGGTCAAATTAGGGACAGGTAGCTACTACTAAAACATGCTAATGCTACTTAATTACAGCACACCTTTTACCATACTTCAGGCATTAAAAATTGTACAATTAAATGAGCACTCTACTCTCCCTATAATTTCAGTGAATGATCTACTTCTTAGCAAAAAGTTTTAATAAAAAACCTTCATATTGTACCAGAAAAAGAAAGACATTACATCAGGTGAATAGGAGCACTTTGAACTCCCTTTATTGCATGTGATTAAACTCCGCTGCTTGAAAGTGAAGCCTATTTTGTACCCATCCACAATCATGTTTGAGAAGTCAGACTGTAGTTTGTACCTAACCCATGAATCCTGTCCCTTATGTTTTGTGAGAAACAGTAATGAAGAAAAACTGCTGTGTAGACTGTATTCATTACACATTTCATTTTAACTAGGTCACAGTTCGAGACCTCCCAACAGGGAACTGCTACTCTTTCACTGATCCACACATTATCACATTTGATGGATGGTGAGTATTCTACTTTGAAACAATTTGGCTCAATTACTGCAGTTACCAGTTTTTGGATGTGACATGCATTTGGTTTTACATGCAATAGAATATCAAAAGAGCATTGTACCAGTTTGCTTACAGTGAGGAATGTCGTGCTTCAATAACATAGATGGTTTTCTTCCAGCTGTTTTTACTCCTTTTAAGAAAAGGATTAAAAATGGATCAATCTTGGAGAAGTAATGGGTTTGAGTCTGAATAATTTTTACAAGACAAAAGTCAGATTCCAAAATGTTCTTCAAACAGAACCACCATTAATGACTTCGAGAAGGTGCCTACACCACATGCCACCATGTTAGTGACACCCCAGTGCAACACAAGTGAGCCATTGCATCCCTGGAGCAGCACAGCACACAGGGACAGCCTGGTCCTTCCCATCACTTTACTAACAACAGACGTAAAGTCACTCATCACCAGGATGTTCTTGATTTCTTCTACTTCTACAGCTGGTTTATGCACACCTGGAGTTGACAGTCACAAACCTAACCAGAATAACATACAGACGGCCACACTGTCTCGGCTGAAAGATGCCCAGAAATGATAAATGGCAAATATCAAGGGAAGAGTGCAAAAATAAAAGTTGTACATCCTGCTGTAGTGTCCAAATATCCTTCTATATTATCCAGCAATAAGCTACTTAAAGACTTACAAAGTGGTACTTTTGTATTTGACAGCCTGAACTGTACAGAACTTTTCCTTGTTGAACTTCCCTAATCATTCATGGATCTATTTATCCCAGCTAATTGACAACATAGAAAGTTTTTTAAAGTTTGCATCTGGCAGGTTTGATCCAATGTTGGTAATATTTCAGATCACATTCCAGGTTTGTCATTCCACTGTTAACCTCCTAATAGCACATATAATGACTTTTAAATGCACAGGGTCCACAGGGGCTCAGCAGACTTGATATTTTAATCCTGATATCCTAATGTCCCAATTTCAGTCCAGCAGGCTCTGGAGGTGCATCTGAAGAAGTCTGTTGATGAAACATGAGCAAGAAAGGCAGTGATCCCATTAAAAATTATACATCTGCCTCAAATAAAGATTTCACTTAAACTGGGTAGTCTGAGCTCAGAGATTATCTCCGCACATCTACAGCTTCCCAGTTTCCCTCCTGCTTTGCAGGACAGAATTTATAATGTGGTCAAGAACTTGTTTCATGCAAGTTTGGTTGCTTGAAATGTAGAAGCTGCAGAAGAATTATAAGAGATTCAAAGACATTCCCATGCCTCATGTATCCGCAATTATTTCGACTCTGGGATATTAAACTAGATTGGAATATTATTTCAAATCTCTCTATACATTTACATTCTAAAATATTCCCTTTTGATTTAGGGCTAAGAATGGACAGTGATCTGCCAGATTGTTGCGTTTAGGGAGTAATAAATTACTGAAAAGTGCTTCTTGGAATGGAGACGCCCTCTCAGCCATATAGCACATTTTTACATTACTTCCATGGGGAAAAAAGGTCTAAAGTGAAATAAAGTAATTTTACTTGAATAACTCATTTTTTAATCTTGTTATTGATAGCATACAAAAATGCTTCTAAGCAATTTATATTCTCTTTGAGCACTGGGAGTTTGGAAAAGCCTGTCCCTTTGTGTCATCCTGACTCAGAGTCACACAAGCTTGAAAGAGAAAAATCCCAGGATTAACTTGGCCCCTTGATAACTGCAGGTCTCTTCCTTGTGGGTAGACCTTCATTACTGCTCTGTCCAGTGCAGCCTTAAATGTGCCAAGCTGATGGGGCTTCTGCCACCTCAATAACTAGGTTATTTCACTAAGATATATTACATCTTGATATTCAGCCAAGTTTCTTACCCATCATTTCACAGTTCCATTACTCCTACTTATATTCCCATTTATTATTGTAAATAATTTCTCTTTCAATTATTATAATGATTATGCTACCTTATTACACATCAGTTAAGCAACTTCTCTGTCTGGCTATCCAAAAAAATGTTAACACATTAGCAAATGATTTTATAGCTCTCTATTTAAGGAGTAGGGAATGCTGTTCCTGCTTCTGTCCTGGTACAAAACCATAACCTGAAGGCAAAGGCTGACACAGAGGTCTGGAACTGAAGCATTTCCCTTTGGTCATGAAAGGGAATGTGGTGGGAAAATGTGTTTGCAACTACGTGTGTGTTAGGCATTGTTAATGGAAGAATTGCAGAAAAAGCTTGTGGGCTCAAGTAAGAAACTACGTGAGTGTTCTTCAGGAATAAAAAAATTATTAGAAAGAAACTGATCTGCAGAATATAAATGGTGAAGGAAGAGAAGAGAAATAGCTAAAAGAAATTTTAGGGACAAAGAAGCATTAGGCTGAGAGGATGAGTAGAGCATCAGCTCTTGGGCATCTGGAACTATGTCAACTATGAGTGATATGTAGACAGGCTCAGGTGAGGGTGTTACACAGGAAAGAAAAGAAACATTCAAAATTAGTCAAAGGGAAGGGAAGGAAATAACAGCCTTTACTCGCCACTATATGAATACAAAGTTGTCAGCAAAGCTTGATAAACTATCAAAACTTCTTCTGAGATCCATAGCAGAACATCCATCAAATAAAATCCAAGGAAATCCATTTATCTGATCCCACAGCCTGTGGAGGAGGCAGCAGACTCTGAGATCACAGTGTAGTAGCAGAATTGCTGTGGATGAGGGGTGATCAGTTGTCTCTCTGGCACCCTTGCCACCCACTCGAGCCCTGGGGATGGGTTCCTGCCACAAGAAAAGCAAGGGAAAGCCTGAAGATGGGGAACATTGCCAAGAGAAAAAAGTAGGAGTGTTTTCTATGCAAACAGGCATTTATATAAATATAGTCCTGCCTTCCACAGTAAGAGTTCCTTCCCTTCTTTGACTTTCCCATTAGCAGCGGTGATGAGAAGGGAAAATGCACAATGGGAAAATGTAAGGATGAAATAAAAACTATGAAAATAGAAAACTGAAAACTTTACTTTTTCAAAGTTTAAATTAAAAGCATTAAAAACTAAAATTTTAACTTATTTAAAAATATTTATTCAAATATTTTCTTTATCAGGTTTATTGGAAAATTGATAAAATTGAAAAATCAAAAGGCTGCTCTTTTTAGTAGTAAAATTTTCCTGCTATGACAGTCACTTTCAGTGTATTTTGTAACTTCTATAGTGATGTTTTCACATTACATCTGAGGCAGTTAGCTACTCATTAGGCAACTGAAATACCTAACTCCCACTTCTTAATGACAACACTCCCCTTTGGTATTCCTCCTGCTAATATATGTCTGTAGAAATATTTATCTTGTAATCTTTTCATTCTTTTCACCAAAGGCAGTGACTGAAAATCAAAGAAGAATGTGTCATATTTTACAGCATAAGCACAATCAATTTGTGTATATTGGAGCGTAGATGTGAAATAGCGTTAATTATACCAGCTAAAATCCAGAGAGAGCACTTCCTTTTATAGCAAAGTACCTTCTAAATTAAACAAATGTGAAAGCCTGGTAAGGCAAAAGTATAGCCCTCATTACTAGTTATGGCACATTATAAATATAAAAGCTTTTCATGCCATAAATTGCAGATTCTTAAATATGAAGTCCTAGCTTAAAACTAAACATGCAAAAAATCCTTTTAAGGCAAAGTAAAAAGGGAAATATGTCTTGATTGGTAAACTATATACATCATCCAGGTTATTTTGCATCTTACCCTTAAAAAAAAAAAAGGTAAGAAGATTTCTCAGATTTCTCAAGCATTTGCACTAATCCATCCGTCAATATTATCTTTGGGGTAATGGTGCCATTTCCTGCACTATGGAAAAATTTCTCAGCTTACAGTGCTGATTGGCTTTAGTGGCTTTTGTCATACTAGCCCACAACTAAGTCCTGGCAGGTGCTGGGGCTTTTGATAGTCTGTAGAAGTTTATATGTCCCCAAGCATCCAGTGACTACTCAATGTAACCCAACAGCTTTACTCCCTGAGAACAATGTGATGAGTGCTCTGAAACCAGAGAACATCCTTCACCATTACCCAGACCTTCACAGAGTTAGAAGTATCATAAAATAGTGCTTACTAGCAAGGAAAGAGGAAGCCTGCATGGACATGTCAACAAATCAAATAATTTGGTGGCAGCACTGTGGTGGAAAATCTTCAGGAGTGGCCACAATAAACACTGCATTAATAAAAAGAAGAAGAGTAGCTTGGTGAAGAGGAAGTGCATGGTGTTAGTTAATTTAACACTACTAGTAGTAATTGTTCACATACATTTATATTCCCTTCTGTCCCTCTCTTACCATTAACCAACAGAAATTTTTCCTATAGCATCTCACTTTCACCACCAAAGACTTAAGAGTGTTTTACAATTCTTGGATAAAGAGCACAGCTGGAGTTATGACTTCATACCGTGACAAAACTAGCTGGACCACTTGGAAAACAACCCAAGCACACAGGCAGGGAGGGAAGAACCCCTTTCCACCCAGCCCATCGATTGCTTCAGACCATTAAGAAAGTAGGATGGGGGAGTGCACTGGGGAGGCTGATTTAGACCCAAACAGTGGTGCCTGGTTCACAGAGAACACGCAGAACTCCTTTGTGCAAGAGCTCTAGTAAGTCTACCTCATGCTTTTAGTGACAAAGGTAATTTCTCAAATGTTGTCCAAAGAATCATTAACACAATTACAGTTGTATAAATATCACAAGAGTTTACCTGACTGTGTTCAATTATCCATTCAACTGAATCAAAGGCAGCTGAAAGGTTTAATTTAGACACAGAGCAGGTTCCTTATGTGCTGTGCAATCTATCCCATGGCCTAATTGAAGAGACTTCCAGGAGGGTTGGATTGGGTCCACTGTCAGTGCTTAGCAAGCAGAGAACATCACCCATAATGCAATGGCATGTATATGCATATGCAAATACAGTCTTATTTACCAGATGGAGATGATTAATCTGGGTACAGCCATTGTGGTGCCTTATTTTCCATCAGTCTCCCTAAACACCTTTCCTTCTAAGCTGACCCCATAGGAGGAAACTCTAGAAAGTGCTCTCATAAAATGCCCTCTCCGCTCTCACTCTCCTCTGAAGATGTCCAAATGTAATAAATAAATAATGTTAAAAGAGAGTATCTATTTTTTTTTGTGTGTTGTCCTTGGTTCTGATCAATCTTAGCAGCAACATCTCTGCCATGTGCTTAGGATTTATGAACCTGATTAGAAAATAAGATGAGACAGAACTATTCAAAATCTTATCTCTTTATGGTCAACTTGACTAAGTTTTTCAAGATGAAAGATAAAATCCGATGTCTTTTCTAGCATAGAAAAGCTATTGAAGTTTAAATTCTTACTGTGTTTCAAGTTACATAGTTTTCTATGTCTTTTATTCTGAAGAGAAATAAAATGTAGAAATATACATGCTAAAAAAATCACTGTTCTCAAGCTGTTTGTTCCTCTGTATATGAAACAATGATGGCCTGGAAAATATTGATGTTCATATGGCAGTGCTTAAAAATAATCCTGTTATTTAGGAGGGATATTTTATACATTCCTTTTTACATCTTTTTTATTCCAGAAAAGAATAATGCTTATTATTATAAGCTTATAGCTTGGTTTCCATATTACTTAATTTCATAAAAATTGTGTTTAAAACTAATTGGAGTGCCTTAAAGGAAAGGAGATTAATCCATTGTTTTTAAGATGGAAGTTGTTGGCTTGTAGAGAGAAAACTCCAGACACATATATAAAGTATATGGCTACTGTTTTCTTTTGTACAACATATTAGAATAAAATAGAGTAAGAATAAGACAAGTTTATGCAGTGAGAGTACAAACAGAAGAGGATCCTCTCCCATCTCCTGTTGTGAAAATCCCAGGGACTGAAGGTGGCTCATACAAAGGGGAAGCACTTGCAAAATTGTTAAGTTATTCTGTTCCTGGTCCTACTCAGATGGAACAAGGATGCTCCTTACAAAAAAGAATGAAAGTCCTAAATTGTTCACCATGTTGCCTTGTGCTGATTGTCAGTGCATTTAATGGGAAAGTTGTGCTTGCAAGGAAGCTGTCGAGGGGGAGATACCAACTTCATTTTAGCAGGTTTTCAGTAGAATCCCAGATTTTCACAGGAAGCCTTTACCTAGCCACAGCCAGACTTGTAAAAATTGGTGATTGGTGACAGAAGAGGTTATTTCAGCACTGATTTCCCTTTCTTTGAGTAAGATCGTGCTCTAAAGCATCTGGTTAGAACCCAAAACATATTTATTAAGACCTGGAGGCAGGGACTTCTTCCCATTTGCTTTATATCAAATGTTTATCCTTTTTATCCATGCCCATTGCCATGGCAGCAGCTGGGAGACAGCTCCCACTTTTCACGGGAATTCTCATGCACTTCCAGCTAATAACTGCGGTGGTGTTTCCCTTGGATACAGCGCTGGAGAAACGCTTCCCTGTGTGTGGATTTTTCCCTCCTCCAAGGCCAGCCACCACCAACAAATAATCAATGCAGGTGGATGCTCAGAGTCTCTAAATCCTCCTTGTTTCTGTTTCTTTGTGGCTGTTTAGGCGCTATGACAACTACAAAATTGGGACCTTCCTTCTGTGCCGGAGTGTGTCGCGGGTGTTTGAGGTGCACATCCGGCAGTGGGATTGTGGAGGCCACCGCTCTGCCACCACCTGCAACTGTGGTGTAGCTGCCCAGGAAGGGGGTGACACCGTGATTCTGGACACTTGCAATAGCCACTTTCGGGAGAGCAGACCCCAGCTGACCATCAAAAGCACCGAGGCACCGCCACACGTCAAAATCCTAAAGTCTTATGGAGGCAGAAAAATAACAGTACGTGGATGGTTGGGCACTCTTGTGAAAATAACACTACATGGATTGTTGAGCACTCTTGTTATTGCTGTGTTTTGAAAACACGGGTTAAATATTTCTGAATTATTAATAAAGTTTCTGCAAAAACATCTACCTGAAGCCATAAGAGTGCCTGCAGCAAAATGCACCACAAAACAAGGTGCAGGGAAGTAGCTGGTTAAAGTGTTAGTCTAGCAAACTGTAAAACAAAACAAAACAAGCATCTCTGGAAATTTCTTAGAGACATAGCAGAGCACTAATATTGTTACTTACTCTCTGCAGCACTGCAGCCAGCTCCCTGTTTGTTTATGCCAGGCACTACCCAACCACATCACATACAGCAAATTTCTTTGCAGAGCTCACAATATAAATATTCAAGGAAACATCACAGGTAGCAGAATAATGGAGTTTTAGAGTGGAGCAGTAAGGTACTATTAGTCAGATCCAGATAGCCCCCAAAAGCTGTGAAAATGGACTGCAAATGTGCAGCATTTGGTGTAATGTAAAGCATTTGCCTAAAAAATATATGGCCGCAACATACTTTGCATAAGTATCACTTGTCCACACTAATCCAGTGAAATCACCGGAAGAATAAGAGCAGGCTACACCAGGGGGTCTGATGAGAAGAAGAGCCACAAATTATGGCCAAGAAGATAATTTTGTCCTAGGGTTGTATCATCAAGATTTATTGCCATGAAATGTTTTGGATGAAGACTGGTCCACACTAGAGCCAGAATGATGCAGGAAGCGCCTGTGCTTGGCTCTCCTTGTGATCTCGCTTGGAATAGATCTCAGGAAGGTAGTAATTGAGAGTATGTTAATTATAGAATAGAGAAAAAGCAGGAATCAAGCTGTCATTTCATTTTACAACTCAATGCAATATAATAACTGTTTTATTACTAGAATATTCTTAGCAAGGAAACCCAATTCTCATTTACACCTGAGGTAAATCTCAGGGAAACAAATCAGGACACAAACATGGATCCTGCTCTTAGCAGGAATCTGTAGGAACTGTGCAGCAGTGATCCCTGATCACACCACAGAGCATCCTGGTTTGCTCAGCAGTTGCCCATCATCAGCCTCATGCAGCACAGGAGCTGGCTCTCCCCTGGGTCCCACGACATTCAAGGAGGCTTAGAGTGGGGTTAAGTCATGTTTTTCTGTGCAAGGTGACAGCTTTCAGGAGCCAGTCACTATATATCTCTCAAAAAAGCTTCTTTGAAGCCTCAATCAGCACGTTAAATCCAGGTGGGACATGTTGCCTGAGGCAGCAGGAAAGGAAAGAGTTACAGCCCTCCAAACTCCTGAAATAAATCCACACCCGGAAATATTAATCCAGATAGCATGGAAGACTGAACAGCTCGTGCAATTCTGACTGCAAGGATTTTACACACAGCATTGTAGGAAATACTCCTCCCTGCAGTAAAGCATGTAATTAGAAGACACGTGTTTATGTGAAGAAGGAAATCAAATCCTACCCAGTACTGTGTCAGCTGCAGTTCTCCTGCTCTACCTATTAAATCAGCAGAAAAAAAAGTTAAACCCATCAGGCCATTTGAGTTTTATGTTGAGGGATTACTGGGATTTTATTTATACTTACCTTGGGAAGTGAAACATAGGTACAGCCAAAGTGGAGGGACAGCCAAGAACATCTGAGGTGTTCAAAGCACTGGTTTTATATGAAGCCTTACATTATTCCCCAAGGCAAATAATTTTTGAAGAAAAGGAGGCTTTAAATGCCCTGATCAAAACACAGAGAGACTGAGTTCAAAACTGTGTCCCAAGCTGCCATTGCACTCGGTGGCACTTTGCTGCTCTGCTCATGGAGAGCTCCTCAAAAAAGTATTTGCATGCCTGAAATGATGGCTGGGAAGCTAAAAGGGGCAGCATTATTATTTAGTGGAGTTAATATGTAAACTCTAGATTCCAGCACAGCAATAAGAATATAAGCTTGTTGTTCCTTCACAGATATGAATAGATTTGGTGGGGAGGAACTTAGAAGGGACCCAAAAATCCCCACAAAGACAGAAAAGCAAAGGACATTATTTGCCTGAATAAATTATATTTAGGCAGAGGCCTCTTAAAAAAGGTGAATACTTATTTTGAAATTATTATAATGAGATGTTTACAACTCTTTAATGTATTTTTTAAGATTAACTGAAAACTTTTAATTTTGGATAAAAAAGAAAATATTAAGGCTACTTATCAGGACAGTATGCTCCTGGCCCAGATAATTTTCAAATAATTTTCTTTTCTGGTTAAAAAAAAAAATAAAGCAAACAAACAAAAATACATTTCAGTTGAGCGGATATTTTCTTTTTCCTTTTTTTTCTTTTTATTTCTTGGTTAGTAAACCAATCTGAAAAATCCATTATCCACACACTTACTTCTTGTTTTGAACTTTGCCATTTTTTTTCTTTTAAAGGTCAGTGTAAGCCTACCACTAGTTCTTTAATGAGAAAATTGCTTTATCTACTTTAAAACACAATCATTTTCTGGGTAATCCGGCCTTGGAAAATGAAAAAATTTTTCAGAGAGAAGAAAGCTGTTTTTCAAACTTGGCAGTTTATCTAAAAGAAATTATTTCCCAGGCAAAGACACAAGGGTGGCCTTATTGTCATGGAAGTCACTTCAAAAATTAGCTGGTAACTTACCAGTGGGAAAACTTCAATGGGTGCAATTATTAATTTAAAAAGAAAGTACTTGTGCAGTTTCATATTTATGTAATGCTATCAGATATTAATACCATGGAATCTGAAAGCAAGATAAATAATAGCACAAATAAATATTTATAGTGTTTCTAAGTGATCTTAAATTACCTCCACCGTCTCTAACGTCCTGCTTTGATATTTTCATTTATGGAAAGGGACATTTTTTATTGCATAAAAAGCTTGGTAAGAGCTTCAATTCACTGGGGGTTTTTTTCTGCCTCTTCAGATCCTGTTCCCTTCGGGAGCATTTGTTCGAGCCGACCTGAGCGAGTGGGGAATGGGTGTGACTGTGAGGACACCAGGCAGGGACTTCAACAGCACCAGGGGTTTGTGTGGCCTCTTTGACGGGATCAGCCAAAACGACCTGAGCAATGTTCCTGAGGAAGACTTCATAGAGGAGTGGAGGTACGAAGTCACAGAGGATCCCACCCAGGAGACGCTCTGAGTCCTGTTACAAATGGTCTTGATAGGTTTATTTCATTACCCACGACCCGACAGAGAGATCTGCTTAACCTAGAGGGGAAGCCCAGGGACCCATTTCCATCCCAACAGCACAGGGGCTTAATTTTCAGTCAGCACAATACACATCAGCACTTACTGAGACAGAAGTTATATTCACAAGTGATGTCATGTTAACAGCTGTGTTAAGATCCCTCTTAGCTGTTTAAAAAAAAAAAAAAAAAAAGCAGCTCTCACCCGCACTTGAAATGTAGATAACTGACAATAGGGATTAATTAAGGGTTTGGTATTTCCTGTGTTCATTACTGAACACTAATTACAATATGTGAGTACAGATTAAATGTTACATTTTGACAAAGTGTGGTAGTATATGTACCATGTTAAAACTTAATATCTCCTCGACTAATGATGACAGTGAGCTCTGAAAACTTGCACTTTCTGAGACAGATGGTCTAGAACCAGAACCAGGAGTCTGGCTTTCCGACATATCCTTTTCACTGTCCCTATCCCTGTCCATAACCATATCCCTATCCCACATTTTTATTCCTGTTGCTGAACTTTAAACATGCCTAATAGGTGTTCCTAAAACCCAAATGGGTTTGATTGTGGAATCTTAAAGTATGTTTTGAAAATAAGGAAAAATAAGGCAAAACACTGTAACATACCATTTACTCTGTACATGGAAACAGTGCAATCCTAGAGGAACAATAAATTTTTACAACTCTTGCATTTCAGAAAATAATCACTTCTACCATATTCTAGTTCTGTTCAATGGGCCTAAGCAGTGGCTATCTAATGTCTGTTTTGACCTGTCATTGCAAATCGTAATATTTAGAATTCAACAGCCATCATTAATATCCTAATAATGTGACAGTCAGTCAGAGCTTTCTCCTCGGAAGGCAGATGGACAAATAGCTTGGTTAAAGAACCAACCAGTAGCTCACTACCCAAAATGTGCTAACAAGATCCTTAGGAGGACCTATTCTAATCAAGTTTGTTGGAAGATCTGAAGCCAAAACACAATATAAAGGAATATACCTGTAAAGCACTGAGGAATTTTCTAGGGCTCAGCACTTATGACGGAGGTACTTCAGGGAAAGCAGGAGAAACTCATGCTAAGTGAGAATGGCAAGAGGGGTGATGAGTTTCATCTTGCAGTACTCCTAAGGATGGATTGTCAAGTACCCTTCAGAACTTGGTTAAAAAAACAAGCCAATGGAGAAACTAAGGCCATCTCCTGAGGAGACTGGATCATTCTCTGATCCACCCACAGGGAAATGGTGAAGAAAAAACCAAAAGCTAGAGGGTGATTTTTCTGCTGCTGTTTTTAATTTCATTTTAAATAACCCTGAAAGCGTGTTAGGTTTTCTCCAGTACCTGAAGCTACTCTGAGTGCCCACCATATGGTGCTTTCCCTGGCTCCCACCTCTCTCAAGCAGCTGCAGGGCTCTGAATGACACAGATCTGGTTTACACATTAGCTTTCCAACACAACTTTTAAAAAATAAAACAACATTAGAGCTTCCCAGCCCTTAAATAGTGAACAGGCAAAGAAGAACTGAGTTTTAAAGCATGTGTTTTAAGCAGATTAAATAATTTTTCAAACCATTTTTAACATATACCAAGAAGAAGCAGAAACACTAATAATTTTGGACTTTATAATATTATCCAGCTCAGTTTGAAAAACTTATCTTTAGTTTTTCCTTGATTGTAGTGGGAAACTCAGAGGAATGAGAGTGTGGTCATCTTATGCAGGGCACAGAAGGCCCATCCCAGCTCACTGAGGTGTTGTTGGTTACATGCATGGCTGTGAGGAAGGATGGGGTTTCCAGTGGCTCCATCCTTTCCACACTTTCAATTCCATCCTGTTGACCAGGGCTGACCAAAAGAAGGCAGTCAGTTTCACACAGATTTAAGAAAGGATTTTATCTCAACAGAATCTCAAGGCAAAAGAGTTTCATTGTACTGAAATTTTCATTTCTGTGTTAAGTTTCTGCCCTGATTCTGGAACAGTTATTTTTTTATTTATTTGATTATTTATTAAGTAAATTATATTTACCCCAGCCTTTAGTTTATGCAATATTATACCAAAGGAAGAGCTAATTCTGCTGCCTTGGTTTAGGTTTGCCATTAAGAAGGTTCAGGTGCAGGTAACCCCTCTATTTTAGAGCCGGAGGAATGGTGTGTGCAGGACGCCCACTCAGACACTAAAATGTGTTGTCCAAAGGGCTAATACCACCTCAATATCTAATATGTTTTATTTTCCTCCATTGTATTAAAGTGCAAAATAGCTTGTGCATTTCCATGAGCCTGAAAACCAACCCATTCTACTGTGCCCAAACACTGGGAAAAAGGGTTTCATAAATGTTTGTGCTCATGTTTCAGGAGGAGAAATTGGTTCGTTTTACCAGTGTCACTGAGAGATTTTAGTTAAAAGTTACGGTTGTGTCAATGACTAAAACAGTAATATCACATATGCCATTTTCAATATATTTTGGAAAAATTGGATAAAGGAAATTACAGTTTCCAACAACAATATCTAGCATCTGGCTCCAATATGTTGACAACTGCTTTCACTTTCCTGAAACCTCAACATTCTGGCTGCAAGATAAAATTAATGCCAAAATAATTTAGATTTTTGGTGCTATTTCAAATTTTTCTGGAAAGGATGCACTGCCAACTATTGGGGCAGGAAACACATCCTTTTCTATGAAGCTCTAGGATTCCTCTTGTGCTGCACAAATAAGATCAATAAGAGATATGAAATTTCTGAAGAATCTTTAATCATGGCTGTTTATTCAAGTTGAACTCTCTCGAAGTTCATCCATCATTAAAGAGGGACTAAATTAAAAAGGGGGGGGAATCACCTCACCTTATATGACAGCCTAACCCTATGATCAATAGAAAATTGCTTTGTGTTGAAAGAAAAACTCAAAGAAAAATCCTTTAGAAGACAAGAATGAAATTAAGTACGCATAAAATTAAAAAATAAAGAAAAACAAAACATTTAAAAGAAAAAAGTGATCCACATGTTAGAGGAAACACGTGGTAAGCAAAGCACAGGCAGATAAAGGTGGTTTTCATAATACAGTACTAGAAACAAATATGACTTTTTTGTGGTTCTCCAAGAGTTATCTGGGTCACACCAGGGACAAATCTAAGGCCTTATTTCATGCGTAATACACAAAGGGTAACCTGCACCTCAAAGAAAGTTCTGCAAAGAGAAGTCAAGCAGCTAGGCAGCGCTCCAGAAAAACACTTAAGCATCTGTTACTAAAAAGTCCCCATGTAGTGCTAAAAAACATACAGGACAACTAAAGAAGGGCAGTGCAAAAGTGACTAAAGAAAACAGAGATCAAACTTAAGCATTTTCTTAAGTACTTTTGTAGATTGGGAATTTGTACATACCCCAGCCTCAGGGAAAGAGGGTTTACTTGATATTATAGACTAATTTGTTGAAAGTTTTCTCCCTCTAATTTCTTTCTATTTTTAAATTAGAATACCTCCAGGGAAGAGTTTATTTGACAGGACTCCAGCACCTTCTGAGGGGAATCAAAGGAGAAATTACTGCAGATGTCAGAAGGGGAGCACTAAGTCTGTGCCGGTGGCAAACACACTGAATGCCTTTCAGACTCCTTTCCCTCAGTCCTCTGGTTGCCATTATGATCATGTGGATTACAGCTCTGCAATCCCTTATCTGGATGTTACATCTGAGTTTGTCACTCACTCAGAAACAGAGTCTGCTTTAAGAAAAGGTGAGAAACCATTGACCAAGCCTTTTGAGCAAAGATATCTGCCTAAATCAGTCCAAAAGAGAGGTAGCCCCAAGGTCCAATTAAAGCCCCTCACACACAATGTTTCTGTGAATAACAACAGTTCCACTAACTCTATCAAACCAACAGGAGACCTAAGGAAAGTGAGAAGGCAAGATGACTATTATGAACACTCATCCTTTCACCCATTGCATGGTCCAACTCAGAGGGACTCAGAGAGATTTGCCTATTTTTTCCCTGAGGATTACTTTGAAGGGGTTCGGATGAAATTTCCACTGACATGGCCCACTCCCAACGGCCTGACTGCCGCCAGAGCTCGGGAGATTTGCCACCAGATTCTTGCAAATTCCACCATTGGCTTGGCCTGTAAAGACCTCCTCGGAAAACAGCTGGATGAGGCAATTGAAATATGCCTTTTGGACCTGCAGCTCAAAGATGATGTGGCTTGGGTGAGGGCGCTGATAGCCCTTTTGGAAAATGAATGTGAAAGGAGAGTGCTTGGAAGCAGAAACACAGTGTTTCATGTTGGGAACCAGCCATCTGCTCCCCTGAAGGAAATCCTCGCCGCCCTCCGGTGTCCTGCTCTCTGTAACGACAAGGGACACTGCACGGAACTGGGCTGCCAGTGCTTTGAAGGCCACAGCTCCTATGACTGTAGTATTGCCAAAAGTAAGTAAAAAATTCTTTCCATGATACTGGAATTATTAGGTAGAACATCTGCACAGAGTTGTTTGCTCTTCAAACAGTGCTACCAGTAAGGTATTTGATGAATTAGTAATCACGTTCTGACCTTGAAGAGCCAATCAAAATGTCTGGTTGGCTAGTCCTTCACTTTTTTTGCCTCAGTAACTTTTTAAAAATGGATTTTACAGGCCCCTTAGCAAATTGGTTTTGCAGAAGTGATTTTCTTTACATCTGATCTATCACCAGCATGCTGACAAGCAAGCTTCTGACAAAAAAAAGTGTCCTGCTCACCTTGTGGTCAATATTCATGCTAACAGTGCATAGATGCTTTTTTTTTCCTGATCAACAGGGAATAAAGTTTGAACATTAGTTTCAAACACTGTACTAGTATCAAAATAAAATTAAAAGTGGCAAGATGAGCAGGTAACCCTGCCTAAGCCATAAAATAGCTACAGAACATACTCGAACCTGCAGACCTGATTCTGCAAATATTTATGAATTACACTTACATAGGAGACTATCCCACTGGATTTATTTCTTCCTTACAGCTCAGATTCTCAATGGATAAATGCAAGTCCAATGTGAGTACTGACAGTGCTTTAAACTAAGCACAGGCATAAATGTGAACCTTGATTTCAAAATGTGAACTCTGCCTCAGCAAACCACATAAGCTTATGCTTGAAGTTACAAAGAGGTGCTTAAGGCTCAGCCATACAGCTTAGTTCCTGCAGCTTAAGGAGTCACAGTACTTCAGCTAAACTGAGATGACAAGGTGTGCTTTTTTAACCCATCCCAAATGTTGGGGAAAGGTTTTTTCTACGCTGTTCTGTATTTAAGGCAAGTAAAGCTCGTATCTGGTGTCAGTCACCATGGCTTAGCTGAGACATCCAAGTATCCATCCAGTCCCAGGAGCTCAGTGGCACATTTGATACCCCAATGCATTTATTAGCTGGGATGGGATTACCCACTTACTTCACAATAAACATGTCTTCAGTGTTGAGATTTTAAAGTGGCCAAAATATATCTTAATATTTGGGTTTTGTTAATGGCAGGCTAAAATTTTGCAGAATAATTTCCTAAATATGGAGGAATTCATTCTCTTTCATACAGAGAACAATTGACACCAGGGACTGAAAAGCAAGCTAAGCAATTTTGGAGTAATTTTCCAACATACAATTCAATGTTTAACTTCATTTCTCTGTGATATGGACAGGTTAGGGGGCTTGCTTGGGCCAGATTTTAAAATTTTATTTTCCCATGGCTGAAATCTCTCAGATTAGAGGAAAATAGCTTCAATATGACCTTTCAAGTAAAAGCTAATGGCACCTTGTCTTCTTGCTGCGACATCAAATATAAACCAGGACAGAACACAGAGCACAGCCTGGGATTGCACAGGGAGGTGAGAACTGGAAAACAAACACACATCAGCTCTGGTAAACACCCTGTAAGCCATTACTATCCCCTGGTCTGACTGTTTTATCCTTCTCTTGCTGCCTCAGCATTGCACACTTTTAAGATTCAGCAGGAGAGGGTGCTGGGCCATGTTGTCTAGACCATGCTTTTTCCAGGAGAGGTTGGAGCAGATGGTCCTTGGGATGCCTTCCAAGGATCAGCATGATCCTATGATTCACCTTTCTCCAGTTGAGGCAAATGTGGTAGTTGGTCTTTGCTTCAAATCACTTCTCTTTTGTGAGTCTGGCTTATTAGAGCTCCCAGTCCATCAGCTTATTCCTTCTGGTTTTCCAGTAACTAACATCCTACCTCTCCCTGGCAGTCTACCGATCCCTCCAGAGCCACTGACCTGGAAATTTGCTCCAGTGCTCCTGCACTCCCACAGGGTCTCCACTTGGTGAGAGCTGCTCAGATGGGCTGAGTTTTTTAGCACAAGCATCTTCTTACTTAGTCTGGTCCCTGGGGAAAGGAAGCTTGGTGTTGGACCTGCAAAGGAGATGCACTGCTGCAATTAGGAAAGGAAAAATTCCCCTTGCCGTTTGTGTTGCTCCATTTGCTGGGGGTGAGTGTGTTAGTGTCATGGCAAAACTAACATGGAACAGCTCCAGCAGTTTTCCAGCACAAAGTTACACTAGATTGGTGAAAGATCAGTCTGGGAGGGTAATAGTTCAGACAGCCACACTGGGTGGCTCCATACCAGATCCCAGCAGAGAGCAGGACCTGGCCACCAAGGACATCCTTGTAACACTGTCACAGAGATGACGGAATGGAAAAGCACCTGAAGTTCCAGCTGACTCTGAGCAAAACTGAGAATAAAAAAACCCAGAAAAATTAAAACAAAACCAAGGTAACTCTTGTCATGCTTAATTTTCAGGATATTCTCCCTTGTCTTTGGTATAAATGCAGATAAATTAAGAGATAACTTCACATAATAAGTTTGTTTCAGCATTAACTATGGAGAGGAAAAAGTATTGCCACAGCCTAAAGTGAATTGATATGATGAACTGCAATGAGCTCCATGTATTACAGACTACTTATTAATTCATTTATGAGTTGTTTTGAATATTTTTTCTTTATATACAAAAACTCTGAAGTTGTATATATACAAAGTTACCTGATCTTGTAAGTGCAATGTAAAGTAGACCTATACATCCAGCCAGAGGTCAGACTCCCTACAAGGAGAAATAAAATCTTAGTTCTGGCACACCAATCTCTCTGACATTATAATACTTAGAAAAAGTCATCTAGATAATTTGGTCCAGACTAGCAAGATAAGCATTAGTGTGAGCCTCACCTTGATTTTTGAATTTTGTTCGCATTATATCTAAAGATATGTGCTTGTTTTCACGTTTCATAGGCAGAAATGTTCTACACAAACAGCCCAAAACAATAGAATCATTCAAATTGGAAAAAGACCTGGGAGACCATCAAGTCCAACCACTAACACAGCCCTGCCTCCTTCACCACTAAACCAAATCCCCAAGTGCCACATTTAGATGGTTTTGAACACTTGCAGGGATGGTGACTCAGTCACTTCCCTGGACAGCCTGTGTCAGGTCTTGACCACACTTTTGGCGAAGAAATTTTTCCTAACATACAATTTAAACCTCTCATGGCGCCACCAGAGGCTGTTTCTTCTCATCCTATTGCTTGTTACTTGGGAGAAGAGACCAGTCTCCCACCTGAACCCCCTTTTCTCCAGGCTAAACACCCCCAGAGGTGTTTACATACATACCCCAAGGTGTGTGTGGGATGTGACACCTCTTTTCAGGGAAATGTGGAGCAGTATCACACAGCAACAATGCACCTACCAAATGGCAATTCAGAAGATTGGAAGCCCTCAGAACTGAAATCCTGTTGATGTCACTAAAACCAGGATTTCACACCAGAAAAGGCTGTTAGAGATGAAGAATTAAGATCAATCTAGAAATAAAGCTGCATATTCTAACCAGAACAGCTTGAGCCCCCCTCCCTGGCAGCTCAGGCATCCTGACCTGGCTGGCAGCAGCAGGCAATCAGCACTGTGCAAGCACAGGAGGGATAAACCTTTGGGCTTTGTGACTAATAAGCAGGGGTTCTGTGAGAAGGGAAGAAAACGAGGAGAAATTAAGAATTGAATTAGGTTTCCACAGGACATAGAAAACTGCTGCCTCTTTCACTTTCTTTTAAAAAGGTAGGACCAAAGAAACAGAGGAATATACGTTGATTTTGGAAATGCTGAAAGTTTTAAGTGCCATTGTTAGGAAAAAGTTATTTTCCAGGAAAAGTTACCTGAGTAATGAAGGAGAAGGCAACTCCTTTTGCTGGCTATATATTTTCCCGTCAGTTCCAAAACAAATCTCCGTCTAATTTTCTCAGGTTGGAATTATAGATGTGAATTAAAACTCCCACAAGATCAAGGAGGCCATCAACATAATTGAAATACCTTTCCCAAGGTCACCCAAACTCAGCTATGCTGCCAATGCATAACAATATATTCTGCCACTGGTTTTGACCAGCAAAAACACACACAAAAAGATGGCCATGTAGTGTTATTAGCGGTTGGAATACAAGCCATAACATATTTGGAATAATTTAAAATGAAAACATGTATAAAGAGAGAAGACACAGAGTGTGGCTTGCAGACAGGCTTTCTCCTCTGCTCTGCCTGACTCCAACAGGAGCAGTCCAGGTGGCCAGAGTTATAATTACCCTCACATGAAAATCACAATTTGGAGTTGAAAGGCACCTCTGAAATTTGGCAACGCTCCAGAAGCTTAGACTTTCTTAATGTTGCTTAACATTTCATAACCCCCACCCCCCCAACACCTGTATAAGGTGCTTAAAATGTCATTACCACCTGTAATTAAAGGCAGAATCCAATTACAGCAGATAGCAAATCAGGTTGGTGCTTAGCATTTGTATATATTGACCATGTTGCTTATAAAAAAATAAATCAGAACTAGTAAAGCACACATAGAGCAATGTAATATGCAGATTGTATGAAGCTCTAAAGAGCAGTTACAAGATAAAAGGTAATGAGGAATAATAGGGACAAATTAATTTCAGTGAAGTAATGACACTTGAAGTTTCAATTTCTGCGTGGAAAGTTCTGGGGGGAAAAAAATAGCCAGCACAGAAATTAAAGTGAGCAAAAATGACAGTGAGAAGGTGAGAAGTTAACACTTACCTACCTCACTTATAGATATCCCATTTTGGTATCAATACATTTCAGTAACATTATTAAGGAATCCTGTGAACCCAACTACATTTTCAGAGCTGTGAACCACAACCACACAGGTCCCTCAGACCCATCTGCCACAGCAGTTATACTGACTACACCCTGGTATTTTTAGTTATTACATAGACCCGTCTGAATTCATCAGACTTCTTTGGGCTGAGTCTTGTTCACGTGTTCTAATTATATAACATATATTAAAGCACTAAATATTTTTAAAAAAATATAATGAGCAAAAGTATGGGGTCAGCTATCACAGTTCCTCAGGTGGGGTCTTCTGACGGAAAATGTCTCTCCCTCATGGAGGAATAAGCTCAGGAGGAATCAGACCAGGAATGAAGGTGAGGATAAAGTACATACTGTAGGAATCTCACCATTTAAATAATGACTTTATTTTTAAGCATAATTCCCATTCTCAAAGAAAACAACATGAGGAAGATATTTAAAGAAAAGACTTGTTTTGAGATCTTCAGGTGAAAGAGGACAGAGCATTTCAGTCAGTTCTCTATGTCAAACTCCAATCTGCTTTGCAGACTTTGTATAGGAACACAGAGATTGAACTAAACACTTTTCTCCCACTTCTCTCAATTTGTTGATCTTTAAATTCCAGATCATAGTGATTATTCAAGGGCTGTTAGTCTGGCAAGTAAATGTATCCTTTTTGGCCTTTGCAATATGTGTTTTGATGACATGATGCATCACAACGCTGCAGACAGAGCCATCAGGGTATATTGGGTCAATAGATACCCTCCACAAATAAATTAGACTATACAAAGTAAAAGAGTGCATATTAGACTTTACAAAGAAAAATCAGTTCATTTCCTAAATCGCCAGGATATCTAAAATGAAACATAACTACTCACTGTGTGTAATGCTGGTGGCCTCTGTCTCTGGGACCAGGTTGTGGTGATGCTGTGACCAAAACTTCAAGGGAGAATCGCATTTTATAGCACCACAAGGGCCCCAGAAATAGAGTTACCTGAAAATGTGGAATTTCTGCCTGACTCTCTCCACAGGAATTGATCCTTTTTTTTAAAAGTTTCTTAAATTAGTAAACAAAGAAAAAACAACCAAGCTTTTCCTTAATATGGTAAAAGACATTATATGGCAGTGAGGATGCAATACACTTTAGCAATTCTATTGATTCTTCAAAATTGGATTTCAAAGGAAGAGTCAAACATGCTTGTGAGAACAGCAAACACCATGCTTACTTGCTCTTAAACTTTTCTGGCCAAACAGAATACAATTGGTATTAAAAAAAAATCAATAAAAAAAAAAACCAACAAAAACCCCCAAACCCCCTTTATTAAATGACATTATTCTTTAAGAAGCTTTTCTGTTTTCAATTAGCGAGACATTGGGCTGAATTCTCCTCCTCATTATAACAATTCCATCGACTTTGGCAGATGCAGTATTAACAAAGTCACAGTTACTATTACTGTGATGAAGTAACACTATCAAGAAAAAAATCAGGTCTCTATTTACAAATATTCATTTATTTTTCCTTTTTTCTCGTACTAATTATTGCCTTTCCCACTCCACAATGTTGACTTTTCCTATCTATCCAGCTGACGAAGGTTTGAAAGTTTCCAGTGCCTGTCCCCACCACATTCCCTCAAGTGTGTGCATGAGGCAGTGTTCTTCTATTAAAGTTTACAAGCTAATGTATCTGTTTCTATCAAATACATTTTTCCTCAGCAAATAATTTTATAAAGCAGGGAACACAGAACTTGAAGATATTAAGAACATATTCTTATTTCCTTTAAGCTGACATTAAAGAAGTTTCACTAAGATATCAATACTCTGTAAAAGAGGTTCTATATAACTTGAAAATGCAAACTTTTCTTTTGAGACCTGTTATCTCCACTTAATATCAAATTTTTTTCCTTAGCTTACTGAAAAGTATTGGAAAATAGATAAAGAATAAAATGAAGATACATGTTATGCAATTCGACATTTTACTGGGTTTGGTTATTCAGCCTTTTCCTAGTTAAAACAATTTATGATTTAATACTGAAAGCAAACTGGCAGAGGTGCCCAGAGAAGCTCTGGATGTCCCATTCCTAGAAGTGTCAGGGCCAGGTTGGATGGGGCTTGGAGCATCCTGTATGAATAAAATTATTCTACAGAGTCCTCAAGTCTGGGCCATAAAAATTTACACAATTACATTCTTTTCAGGCTAAAAACAGAGTTGATATTAGCAGTCATAATTAGAAAGGCTATAATGAGTAAATATCAAGCTTTGAGATTACTTGTTAGAACATAAATTTTTAAACACAGGACTTACCCACTTTTGAAAACAGAGCTTTTGTGCTTTTAGAAGGAATGCACACCTCCAACCACAAAAATTTTGGTAAGAACTACAAAATTTACAAAAGAAAACCAGTTTAGAATTAAAAGAGAAAAAACCATGAACTTTACCTACCACTGATGCATCTTGACTGACACCCAGGTATTCTGCTTTATATTGATGGAGACTCATTTTTCTCGGTCACATAAAATATGTTTGTGGGAAATTCTCGGGGACTGACAAAGTTCATGCTAGTTTTGAAGCTTCCCTTCTTTTCGTAGCGATTTTACTTTCTGATGGCACAGATGTAATAAACAAGCATCTGAAAAGGCAAACATCAATATCAGCCTTAATCTACTGTTTTAACTCCCAGTCTTTTCCATTCGAAGAACAGACATGGCTGAGCAGGAAGAGGGCTATTAGCTTTATAGTTACAAAGTCAATAGAAACCGAATTTAAAAAGGATATCAAATCCTCATGATAAGGGACATGGAAGGTTGCATGCTCAGTGATCCATACTATTCCCTGCAAACCAGATCAGGGAGATTAGTCTTTCCTGGCGATTAGTTTATTTGCTTTAATGCAAAGCAGTGAAAGCAGTGCAGTGAAACATGTAGCTAAACAAAACCATTTTCAGAAGTATATGGAATTAAATTGCTAGAAAAGTTTACAAAATTATAAGTCTGATTTAAACTGACCAAAGCCAGACACTCCAGAAGCATGCCTATAACTTCTTTACATCAGGCTGTTTACAGGCACCACAGGAAATTTCAACCTTAAATCTTGTTAAATCCAGAAGAAAACAAAAAGACCTGAACAAACAACCTCCTTCCCCAAATACTCATACCCACGCACACAAAATAAATAACAAATTCACGATGTTTTTTGAGCTATAGAATTAAAACCTGCAAACCACTCTAAGGTGTGTTTTAAACTGGCCAAAGCCTAAAATTCGGAGCAAACTTGTAATGCCTTTATATCATACTTTATGTTGTGTAAAGAGCCCACAATCTACCAGTAGAGAATGTTCAACCAATCATGAACAAAAACCCAAGTGCAATAACCAGATTTTATTCTAATTTGGTAACTGTAAAGATGGGAAAATTACTAAAAACAACCAACTGGACACTACTGTTAACATAAGGATCAAGATGACACCCACAATGACCCAAATCCCTTTGAGTGGCATCAATGTAGTCATTCATAGGAAGCCTCAACGTGTTGCCAAGGGTTCTACCCTGAAGTGCCTTTGAGAGACAAAAACTGAGAGCTGCTTTGGTGTATGAGCCATGAAAGCACAACCAGAATCTTACATTATGTCACCTCTCAATGTCATCTAGGAAAGAGGCAAATATTCTGTAGTCAACAGCACACTCCCTTTCTATTACTGAAGTAAATTGCCAGCAAGCCTTTTAAAAATAGAAGGATTAAGTAAACCTAAAATGTCACAGTGAGATTTCTAAAGCAAAAAATAATCTACCATATTGTTGCAGCACATGGATGCTTTCAGTGTGAAATTGAGCCAGGCCATTTCTCACATGCAGGGAGTTCTTGTAAAATCCTTTTTCTCACACTCTCCCAGGTCTGGCTTATGCAATCCATACTGGATATCAGAGACTCTCAAAGCAGAAAACTAGATTCACTCCATGTCAAGAATGATCATAGGTCTAGAGTTTGGTACTATGGAAACATAGACTCTCTTACATTGGAAAAGATCCCTAAGGTCATTGAATCCAACTGTTAATCCAACACTGCCAGTTTCACCAGGTGCCACATCTACAGGTCTTTTAAATAACTCAAGGGATGGTGACACCATAGCTTCCCTGGTCAGACTGTTCCAATGCTTGATCACCCTTTTGGTGCAGAAATTTTTCATAATATCCAATCTAAACTTCCCCTGGTGCAACTCGAACCTGTTGTCCTGTCACTTGATACTTGGAAGAAGAAACCGACCCACACCTCGCCACAACCTCCTTTCAGGTATTTGTAGAGAGTGATAAGTCTCTCCTGAGCCTCCTTTTCTCCAGGCTGAGCCCTCTCCAGCTCCTTCAGCTGCTCTGGTTCTCTGAGACCTACTTTTGGAAGCAGGAAAAACCACAGTTTTTATTTAGAAGCCAGGGAGGTCACTGATGTGCAAAACTCCTGGCAAACAGCATATGGCTGCTGGTACGTTTTTCTTAGAGGGGATTATCAAATGAACTTTGAGTCATGAATAGCATGAGTTCCAGGATAATGCAATCAGTGATTGTGTCTATGATTGCTGTGATAACCCTACATACAAAAGGAACAAATGCAATATCTGTGCAAGCACTTGGATGGAGGCAGATTCAGTCTTGCTCTGTCCAACTGTGAGATAACTAAGCATCAGGCTGCTCTGATACAGAACCCTCATAGCTACAGTAGCTGGATGTCCACATCCACACCAGCAAGCTCTGGCATGGCAGCTTGTTCAATCAGCTACATGATTTCAAGGATAAGGTAACTGGACATTATGGGCCATTTGCTTTGGCAACTCAGCAAAACTTTGACCAAACCCAGCCCTTATGATCTGGTTCTGATTTGTTCTTCATGACTTGGATTGCTTATTTACCATCCTCTTCAAGAAAAACAGGGCAGTTCAGTTACTTCTCTTTATTCAAACAAAATTTTTGCTGGTTTCAATTCCAGGTCTGCTGCTCCATCCCAAAGCCACATGTGTAGCTTTCAGTGTTTATTTGCACCGGGATACTTTTCTAATCAAGAGTGTAAATCCAACATGAACCATATCTATCCATCAGTAAGACTTCAACAAGTGTAGTTTTGCAAGATGCTTGATTTTGTGTTGACTATCTCCACTTCTACATCTGTGCATATTATTTACATAATACACTGCAAGAGAAACCTATAAAACCAACCATGTATTTGGAGTGTGGGGGGGTGGGGGGTTGAGGGAGGTTCAGTCTATTATATAGCCTCTGCTTCTTGTCAGGTTTGATTCATGTAAATGCTTACAGAATGAAACTGCAGTGTCAGCAGCTCTGAATTTACTGTTCTTTCCTGAAAATTCCTACTGCGGGTAAAGCAGAAGGAGGGGAAGGGTCCCTGTCTCTCAAGGAAGGCACAATACAAGTCTTGCAAATGAAACAGGGCAGATGCCTTATTTCCATCTGACCACCTGAGGTCTGGAGGCCTTTGAGATTTCCACCTTCAGAGTCCTCTCTCTTTTTTGTCTTGAGACAGTTTCATTAAAACCCAAGATTTTTTACTGTTTTCCACAGTATTTCCTGCTGTTCATCAGTGTCCCACTGCGATGCTTTGCCAGGTGACAGATGCAACTTGTCTACTTGCTATGTGTGCAGACCAGGCATTAGAAATGCAGTGGGATGCCCATGCCTGAGCCAGAGGATGTGAACACACAACTTCTAATTCCTCCACGATAACACAACAGTACCCTGTCACCTGTTCGAGCCTCGGGTGCCAGCCTGAGCTTCAGTTCTTAATCTACTTGTAAAAGTCAAAGTACATTTTTGGCCTACAAGCCATATAGAGAAAAGAAGAAGAATATTCAGTCCTGGATTTTGTTGTATTTTGACATTCAGACTCCCTAAACATAAATCATTAATGTTCAAATAGATCATACTTTTCCCTAACTTGTTCCCTGAACTACCCGGTTTCCTACAGATTTCTCTCCTGCCTCTAACTTGCTTTTCTACAGACATCAGACATCCATCCCAAGTCTCCATAACCTCTGGATATCTGCACTTTTGCCCTCGCTCTCACCTTTATGACATTTCACAGCTCTTTTTATTGCTCCTGTCTTTCTCCCCTCCAGTCTTCTGCTGAACTACTTGCAGCAATTTTGCTGAGATTTTTCAGGCTCTCCAATATTTCCTTCTAATGTCTTCACCCCTCTGGCCTTCGAGTGTATGCTGTGCACAGGCTTATTAACTACCCATCCACTAACACATGGAATGATGGACGACTGAGCCTTGATTCCATTACCCCCAGCAAGAGCAGGATCTGTGTGTTTGAGTGCCCAGCTACCAACCATCAGGAGACTTTTCCAAAGCCAACGTCATGGAGAGTCGACTGGGTTGGAAAAGACCTCTGAGATCACCAAGTCCAACCCTTGATCCAACACTGTCGTGGTTACCAGACCATGGCACTGATGCCACACCCAGTCTCATCTTAAAAACCTCCAGGGACAATGAATCCACCACCTCCCTGGGCAGCCTATTCCAATATCTGATTATTTTCTCTGTAAAAATATTTTTTCCTAATATCCAACCTAAACCTCCCCTGGCACAGCTTAAGACCATGCCCTCTTGTCCTACTGCTGGTTGCCTGGGAGAAGAGACTGACACGTGATATCTCCTTTTAAAAAACAGACAACAATAACAACCGTTGTAAATATTTAGGTACTGCCTGTACTGAGGTCTCAGGTCTGAACTAGAGTATCCATTTCTTTAAAAAAGGAGATATTATAATTTTATTTTCCATCAGAGTTAATGTTGATAAGACACTGATCTTTTTAGTTGTTGCCAAGCAGTGTTTATATTAAGTTAAGGACTTTTCATCCTCTCGTGTTGTGACAGTGAGTAGTCTGTGGGTGCACACAGAGCTGAGAGGGAACATAGCCAGGACAGCTGACCCCCACTGACCAAAGGGATACCCCATACCATGTGGCATCACTCTCAGTATGTAAACTGGGGGGAAAAGCTGGCCAGGGGCTGCTGCTCAGGAGCTGGCTGGGCATCTATTGGCAAGTAGTGAGCAAATATATTGTACATCACTTTTATATTCTAAATATTTTTTCATGATTATTATCATTATTATTATTTTCTTCCTTTTCTATGCCATCAAACTGTCTTTATCTCAACTCATGCATCTTCTCACACTTACCCTTTACCTCCCTGATCCTGCTGGAGGGGTAGTGAGTGAGAGGCTGTGCGGTGCTTAGTTTCTGACTGGGGTTAAGCCCTGACAACTGTGCACAGAGAGGTTTGAGAGAAATAAATATGAAATTCTGTGCTCATACTGTAAGTCATCAAAAAAAAGATTAGCCACCAAGGCTGGGTAATGTTGTCCTGACCTTGACCCAGCTGTGTGCTCACAAAGATGTCAGGAAAACCCTGGAGAACTGCACAGGTCTCATCAACAAGCAACTGACCTGAGAGTGCTTTCGTGGAACAGGAAAGGCTGCAGGAGCACATTTCTGTGCCTCAATCCTTCCCAGGCTCTGAGATTCTACTTCAACCACAGAAGGCTGAAAATCTGCAGTGATAATGAAAACGTTAATGCAATGTGAGCTACCTCAGTACTAGTGGGGCTAACTATTAAAATCTCATGAAAAACATAATGAAGCATTTTTTTTTTTAATTTTTATGCACTAACCACAGAAGAAGGCAATTTATCAAAACCAGCCACCACATCTGACTAATAGTTTTGTACATTACAGGAATCCACTACTAACTGATGAAAGCTGATAAGCTGTAAATGGTTTCTCTTCTTGTAAATATTGCAAAGCGTCCAGCAGTTTTGGTAATACTGCCACAATAAAATAAATTTTAAAAAGTGAAAGAAAGGATAAAAGCATTTCAGAAGAACAGAAGGAAGAAGTATTTTCATTATTTTTCATGGTTTTGTTGCTTTCCTTCCTTCCTTTCTCTGGAAAAATGCGAGCCATACAGCTCTGTTGTTAAGAGCTGCAGTCTGGTGGGATCTCAGTGTTTAAACCACATTCTTGTAGTTAACAGCCTAAATGGCAGAACCCTAAAGAACAGCGGGGTACTGGGGAAGGTTATCAACTCAGCTCAGGGTATTTTGCCCTGCAAATCAGAGCTGAACTAGCGTACCACTAAAATACCAGGTGACACAAAACTTCTCTTGTTTTAGCTAAGCTACAGCTCAGAGAAAATTGATGGGCAATATTGTTTTGCCAGAGCAGCGGTGATGGGGCAGGGAAGAGGAAGCTCAGCAACCTCTCCCTGCCACGTAGCAGGGATAATAACTTGAACTACACCCTGCTGGTGTGTGACATCCCTCCAAGGGCTCCTGGTCATTCTCCTGCCATTAAGTGTTGTTCAGGAAACAAGAAACAAATGTTCTGCTTTGTGTTATTTGCCAACATAGTGGCTTCTCCTGACCATTAGAACTACAAATTTTATCAACAAAAATATGAAACCATGATCCTGACTGACTGCTGTTATTGACCAAGGATATAGGAGATTTTCTGAGTGTTGTGCTACTTTAGATATCTGCTAGATTATATTTTTTCTAAATTAAAGATTTTAATACTGCCATCCAGTGGGCTTGCATTTTTCCTCTGTGAAAATAACCCCAATATGAAAGCAATGAGTAATTTTAAATAGTGAATACCTAAGGTACAACAGAACCCAAATGAAACTCTCACAGAGAATCATAAAATATTTTAAAAACAAAATGGGTGAAAGTCAGCCTTGTAAGGAGACCAGTACAGGCTGTACATCACTTAAGCCCTACTTAAGGTCTCAGAGTAGGATTTAAGTGAAACTTAACTGGTGCAAGACCTGTGTCTGACACAGTGAAGAGCTGAGAGATATCCATTAATGTTTTAACCCTCACAGGCAAGCTTTTCTTTAAGGATCCTTTTATTGACTCCATAGCTTTTGAAAAAAAAGGACTCTCTTTTACACTGCTGTTTCACACCACGAGGAGCCTGGTGGCATGGTCATCTTCAGATATTTCCACATCTTGTTCCCCTGCTTCTCTGTGTTATGGCATGAGGCTTTGTTTTCTCAGCTATGCTCCCATCAGAGGAGAAGTATTACCACTGGATACTTAAGTCAACAGATGTATTACCACTGGAGACCTTTTGGCATGAATCCACAGCTTCAGTCAATTGAATCCATGAGCCATGCAACACATCTTACAGTACTGAGTGCACAGGGCAACTATTCCATGGAGGTTTGCTGCTTCCCCTTCCAAAAACTGCTGTTCCTCTATTCAAGAGAAACCCACACACAGGCAAGGAAGACCCTAAGGAAAAGTATTAAACCATAGCAACCAGGAACAACAAAAACATCTCTGATAAAGCAGAACAGAACAGCATGTGAGTGTTATTTTCTAAAGCTTTGTATCTATCTCACCCTTTCAGAGCAAGCTCTGGAAATCACAGGCTTAGAGAACGGGGGTCTCTGCGATGTCCGTGCCTCCGACTGCACCAGGATCCGGGTGTTTGGCCTCGGCTTTGAAGACTTGCCCAACCTGCACTGTGAGGTCACCAGGTTAATCGTAAGCAGCTCCTGAAATATTGATGATACAGTCAAACTTTGGCATGTTTATATGAAATTCTTTTACTCTGAACTGTCACTACTATCTGCTACAGGTGGCTACAAATACCTTCCAACTCCATTGCCAATGTGTTTGCCATGATCGAGGGGAGCTGAAGGGGCTCAGCCTTTTCATGGGCTGGCTCCTTGGAAATGCACAGCTGGGAGGTCTTGCTTGTTTTCTCTGAGGGGTTTTGTTTAACTCTTGTCTGGTTCAGCTGCGCTGTTGTTCATTGAAGCCTGAAATCACAATATTATTTCTCATTTTGTACATCTGGAATCAGCATGCTTGGTTGTTTTCCTAAACACATTTAAATGCCAAGTTTTGTGGTTGAGCATGAGGTTTCTTCAACATAGTTACAGAGGCTGTTATTTGAATTTTCTTAGTCATAGTTCAATACCAAATCAGAAGTTTTAATGAGTATTAAACCTATCTTTTACATTACCACTACTATAATTTTATCATAAACAACTATACACATGAAACACTAGGACTGAGTTTGGTGGATCAGCATACACAGATATGAAATGCTTGATTAAACACATAAATCCACCTCAGAAAAGACATTCAGCCTGATTCCCAGTCAGTGGTCATGAGGCACAGCTGAGATTTGCCTGCCATGCCCACTTTTGGCTAAGTAGGCACTTAGCAAGCCATGATGTCTCAGGCAGCTGATCTAGAGAAGTAGCTGACATCACCTTCAAGGAACAAGGAGTTGGCTGCTGAGCTCCAGGGGCAAACACAAAGTTGCTCCATCACATTACCCTTTCTAATCCCAAGTGCAGACCACCACAGCACTTCCTAAATCAACAGAGTACCTGCACACACAGACAAGCATCGCTTCCCCTTTCCTGTACCTGTAATAACAGCATCGTTTCTTTTAAATAAATGATCTGGGAATGCCTTACACTATTAATTAGAAATAGAAACATATGTTGTCAACCGGAATTCTTTTATATGAGCCTTCAGTTTCTGCACTTTCCTTCTGTTTTACTGTAGCATCTCGATGGTGAATGGATATCAAGAGAAAAAGAAACCACAAAAGCAGACTTTCTCAGCTCTCAGGCTGTTGACTGCCAGATCCCTGTCCTGAACATTACAGAGGCTATGCACTTTGTGACCTGGGACGAGCCGTTCGCAAGATGGCAAGTGAAAGTAGGAGTTTCTTTTGTTCCTAAGAAATGTTTTAGGAGGAGAAAATCAGTTGTCATGGTAAATTAAAATGCAAAGCACAATTTTCTCCCTTTCAGAAATGAAAATGCCTCTAGAAATACTCACTTTAATGTCAAAAACACCCCACCAACCAAAACAATATGAGCTGAACCCAGGTGTTTCTGTAGGCAACCCAAAAGTGCAAATTACAACCACTTCTCCAGGTAATCACCTGAGATTGATTCAAATATACTAATTAATTGTTAATCATTAGTATTCCATCTCTGGAAACCTCAGCTCACACTCCTGATTAGGTAAAAAGTGTGAAAGAGCTTTGACTCCCTGGTTGCAGGACTGATGCTTGTGCAGTGCAGGAGGTCACTGGGTGTCTCCCGGGCAGCAGGTGAGGGCTGGCAGGGCTTGAGCTGGGATGTCATGGTCACAGTCAAGGTCTGAATGACTGCAGGAAGAAGTGTGGACCGTGTCAGCTCATGCTGGGTTCTCTGCTGCGGCTTTAGCCCCTTTTGTTCACAAAATGATACCAATTTTCTAAATATTTCCAGGAAATCTGTCCCTTCCTGACCCTGCACACCTGCTACCCTTGGTCTCATTCTCAGTCTGGATGGTTATTTTCTGCAGATTTGTTGTTCTTTATAAGACTGATATCTTTTAAAGGCTCTGTAGCTGAGAAGAATATATTACCATTGCAGGGAGACTGCAGATGTTCTTTGAAAATTGCAGCATGCAAAATGAAACACGTAAAACACTCATTTCAGCACGGTGCTACTCTCTGTCCTGCACCCCACAGCTGCTTGTACTCCCAGCTGGGGACACGTGCTGCCGTGTGGCCTGGGGGGAACAGAAAGATGCTTGGCAATGTAAATTTTCTAGTCAGCCATTTATTTTAAGTGGGTAGGGATTTGAGGGTTAAGTCATAAGGGTGAGTTCTCTGAGGGAGCAGAACCCGACAGTTTGCTGCTGGGCTGGACCTTGGACCTTCCTTCTGGAAGAGGTGCTGTCAGAGTAAGCACACACCACGGTAGAACCAGGAGGGAAGTTCCTCTGCTTAAGGCTCCAAAACTTCTCAAAAAAGAGATTGAACTCTGCCAATTGTGAGACAAAATGCTGCCTCGTGGTGAAAGGATCTGAGAGGGAGGCACCCTCAACTTTCCTGGCCCAGGAAGACATCCTTACATGTGCACAGGAATGTTCCCCCTGTATTACCAGGACAGATTCCTCAAAATTCAGTTCTGGTACAATCCAGATTGTGTTCCAGTGCTGCCTTTCACCCCTGCGTAGGTCTGTACAATTTTTCTCATTTTTACCCCCTCAAAATCGGATACAGAATACCTCTTTCCAAGCATTTAAGTTCAAAAAAACCTCTGCACCTACGGGCCTTCTGCTCTTTCCCTCTCCTTCAAACCCTACAGAAGAACCAGTTTGATGGCTACGCGGAGAATGCACAATTAAATCATATCATCCCGCACACAAATCCTAGCTCTCCTGTGGATCTTTTTGATGATCAAATTGGGAAGGTAGAGCCCAGTGCTCAGTTTCAAAGGCAGCTGGCCTTACATGGCAGCACAGAGAACAAAACTGTGGAGCTTTTCAAGATAAAAAATGATTTTCAATTAATTCCACAGATGTTCAAAAATTTGTGCCCTGGAAAATCCCTGATAAGATCTAATGCAACATTGATGATCTGGGTTATGTATCTATTGGCAGTTTTCAAAATGTAGGTAAAAGATTTTTTCAGAAATAAAGATCAAAATAATTCTTTCTGGAAATATCACTGTTCAATATTTTCAGAATCTCTCCCCTTTCCCAAATCAAATTTGAAAGGAATCAGCAAAATTTCACAAAAGCTTTTTTCACTACCAGCATTTGGGGAACTGAGGTTTGACAAGCTCTTCTCAGTGTTCTTTCATTTTATCTGCTCTTGTATTCATGTTTCAGATTTTGCTCATTGTTTCCATGACATGCTGCTGAACATAGATAAGAAAGTACACGAGGCTACACCAGAGTGTTTGGTATAATTAATTGAGATATCAAAATACAAACCCCTACTTGGACAGCAGATGACTTGAACTGTCCATACAGATGCCTGGGTGAAGAGGTGAAAGAACTTGGCAGGCGCTTATCTAGTTTGGGAAGCAGTCTCTTCCTTTTTGTCAAGTCTTTATTGTTGCCTGTATTTGTCAAGAACAGAAAAAGTATTTGCTAAAAAGTTAGTGAGGCAGAAACTGAATTTGAATTCAGCACAGTTTTATAGCTTTCATTATTCATTTGGAAACATTCATACAAATTCTGTGTAGAGTGATACCAATAGCCAAGATCATTTCATGATGGATGAAATACTTGAGGCAGAAGTGACAGAATTCCTGATTGTCCTTACCATTTATCCAGAAGTGGCTCTTTCTTTGCAGATGATATTTATACTCAAGCAAACAAGGCCCAACTCTAAGTGGGGTTTTGCCTTTTAAGGGCCAGCCAAATTAAAGGAAATGTTTGCTCAGCATAGGTCTCATTGAAGTATTTGTTCCACATCACTAAGGTGACTAATGGAAAAGCAATTAAAATAGCTATAAACCAACCCAATTCTAAAAAGACACCAAAATGGATGTTTATAATAGAGTGTAGAAAAAAAAACTTTAAAAAAAATAATCAAATTGCAACAGTTACATCTCACTTACAATGCTCACTTCAGACAGAACACTTAGTGCAACTTTATAGCTTTTTATGTTTTTCCCTGTTTACCCATTTCTTCACCCATTATTAGTGCACCGGTATTGAGACAACATTGGACACTCTGCTAAAAGAATGAAATTAAATGAAATGTAAATTGCATTGGGAATAATATACTCTTAATGGAAGCCTTGCTGCCACTGTCTTTCAGTGAAGAGCAGGTCTGGAGGGGAGTTACCTGTTTTATTTTTTTCCTCTTCTCAAACTGCAGAAAAACTCTTTACTTCTTGTAAAATAGTTTTTACCTTTAGTACAACACACTATAGCTAATATCTCAATTATGTTTTTCCTTAAAGCAATGCTGATGAATTTTACTGGACCAATGTATTTTAGTGAAGTTCTGGACAAATTTATATTAGTCCAAAGAAGTTGTTTCCCTTCCGCAATTTCAAATTGCAAATATCCATCAATACTGCCTACTTCTCTCCTTGTGATGGTTTCTGTAGACACAAACACTCTTAGCTCACAGTGTATTTTGAACTGACAACCATCCCTGTGATATTGTGGGAGAATCTGCTCTATTATCTTTCACGAGCTTTCAGATCATTCTTAGTGAACTTATGATAATTGGTGCTTTTTATGAAACTTATTGAGTAATTTTTGCTCTCTGTACTTCCATTTATCTTTGTTCAATTTAACATACATTCTTTCTGTGAACTGAAAGTTTGTTGATTGATCAAAAACCTTTATACCCTTGATCTTGTAAACGTTCCTTTTAAAGGGAATGAGGATGTTTCAGCTTTGGGGTCACAGGAGAGATGGAGGAGGGCTGGGGGATTGTTTTCGTAACAAGAAGACTCAGGGGTACCTGACAGATCCAAAGCAAAGGTCTTGTTAGATCTGCTAAACAGCTGCTTTATTTTGACTGTGAGAAGACAAAACCTGAAAAATACCTGACATAAGGGCTTTGCTTTCCTGTTGGTGTTCAACAGAGTCTACAGCATGGCTTTCCACGGTGTTTTTGTTTGCTCTTTAAGGTTCACACCTCTCAAGAAGTGTCACAATGCTTTCCCAAAAGCTAACCCCTTCCACACTTGTCTGGTATCTTTTCATTGTTATTGTTGAAAAATTAAAATATAAATTTATTTAACTTTTTTATCTTGCCTTATATAAGTTTCTTATACAAAAATACCATGCTCAAGGCTTCCTGAAATATTCAAATGTATGGGAAACCATGATCTTGGACAGGAGGTGGCTGCTCTAATGTACCTTCCTATGGAAATGAGACTGTTGCTTTCTCATATTGTCCACCCTAGAATATTTTTTAAGGTTAATTTAAAATCACCCATATAATACACATTTTCTTATTTCTTTTTTTTTTTTTTTACCTCAAGGATTTTACTTATTGATTTGTCATTACTAAGAAAGTGCTCTTGAATTTCAGCCGAAAACCTTAATTTTGTATACCTCTTGTATTCAGAAAAGCTGAATGCCAGCTGAGCCAAAAGATCTTTTGGTTACTAATGAAGAGTTTCCAGTTTGGAGCATTAAGCAATTTGTTAGCTTGCAGCAGAGCCACTCACAAGTGGTTTAATTTATCTTACTGGCAGGCATCCAGTTCAAGGGGGCAACGATATATGCTCCAAAATGAGCAGACAGTCTCCATATGGAACATTATTAGTTATAAAGATGATTTTTGTATCATTTAGATCACTAACGATGGCTTCCAGTACAGTAATTCCAGAGTGCTGACCCTGTTCGACGCTGTCTGCCAGGTCTGCCAATTCCACCCAACCGGACTTTGTAAATTAAAGGTAATTTAAGGATCATAAAGGTTTAATATGGATCGTTCATCTCTTCCTTAGTCCTCTCCCTCCCTTTGATGTACTGTGTGTAATAACCGCTCTAGAAGAGGAAAATCTATTTCCCAGGTCAGCTGCACAGCCTAACACTTTTCTCTTTCACAATCTCAGGTCTGTGATATTTTATTTCTTTTTCATATTTACATGGGGTATGAACACCTGGCAGAGCTTGTTTTATGATGGACCACTCTCACACAGACACTTCTAGAAAGACTATGGTTGACAATATTTATACTTTGCAGCTGTTAGTGGAAGTAAATAAGAGTGAGGAGCGTCCCCTGAAAGACTTAACTTCACTTTTGAAGTGTTTCTGCTATTTTCTCTCTCACAGCCTGCTTGGTGAGGGCACTGTAGCTGAAAGGTATATCATTTCTATACCCATTTTCTGCCTTAGCAAGAGGTATACAAAGATGCATGTTATGCGGTTTTTGTCGTGTGAGAACACCCTTGAGAGAAAATAAAACATTCTTGCTTACATTAAAAACTGCTAAGTACAAACATATAGAATTCTGACAGTTTCAAAACTGCAATCAAAAGTCTAGCGCTACATTTTAAACTGCCAACATGTTAGAAACTGTCTGCAGAGCACTATTACCCTCTTTTTTCCTGTGGACTTATTTGTGTAACATCCCCCAATGCTTAAAAAGAGCTTCCCTGCTCTTATTTTCTAGAGACCCACATTAAGAAAATTGTCTGTTATTCAGTGGGGCTTCAAAAGTAACTTTTGAAAGGTATTAGGTGGGATATTTGAGTGTGCTGATCCTGCTTTCCTACCCTGAGGCAAGTATGAATTAGTAGGAGACCACCAGTCAGTGTTTTTATAAAATGAAGATTAATCACGTACATCTTAACTCATTTTCCTCACTGTTCTCATTAACACTAATGGGAAAATACAGTTTTAAAACCTTGCACTGATTGAAAGAACATACCAGTTATCAAAATAAAAAAGTTCACATTTTTTTCAAGTAAATCAGTTAATAGAAACTACTTTATAGGCCCCTTCACAGGGGTTTGACCCTGACTGGATGTCAGGTGCCCACCAAAGCCGCTCTGTCACTGCCCTCCTCAGCTGGGCAGGGGAGAGAAAATGTGATGGGAGGCTCGTGGGGAGAGATAAGGACAGGGAGAGATCACTCACCAGTTACTCTCATGGGCAAAACAGACTTGACTTGGAGAAATTAATTTATCACCAATCAAGCCACAGTAGGATAATAAAAAATTAAAGCAAATCTTAAAACGCCTCCACTTCTCCCTTCTTCCCATCTCATCTTCACTCCCAGTTTTCTCTCCCTCTTCCCCTGCAGCGGAGCAGGGGGATGGGGAATGGGGGCTGCACCAGTTCATCACACCTTCTCTCTGCTGCTCCCTCCTCCTCAGGGGTTGGACTCCTCACACTCTTTCCCCATTCCACCGTGGGGTCCCTTCCACAGGAGACAGTTCTCCACCAACTTCTCCAATGTGAGTCCTTCCCAAGGGCTGCAGTTCTTCATGAACTGCTCCAGTGTAGGTCCCTTGTGGGGTCACAAGTCCTGCCAGCAAACCTGCTCCAACTTCCACTTCCAGCAGCTTCTCCCAGAAGCCATCCCTGTAGCTCCTCAACTACCACACCCTTGCCACACAAACCCAGTACAGCCCAAATGAGGGCAAACCCACTTAAATCTCAGATTAAAATAATTGTGTCAGAAGCATTTCAATTAAAGATAGGGTGAGATTTTCTTTTGTCAAAGGCTCTCCTTATTCATATATTTTTGAAACCCGGAAATATATATGGTCTCTCAATATGCTGGTGTTCTCTAGGGATTATAGTAATTTCTATCTTAAAATGCTTCAAGGGACTATTTGAACTAGGCTTCTAATTGCAGCAGACCATATTCTAATTATCCTTCCTTTAACATTACTCTGCAATACCTAAATTGCTTTCAGAAAAGGTGTTTCAATTAGGGGACATTTTATATCTGGCCATTTCACATTCTGTGTTCCTCTTTTATGGAACCCGTTCTGTACTACACTTTCACATCAGAAAAAAAAAAAAGCATCTTTTTTTTCATCAGAGCATCAAGGCTTTGAAAACAGTAATGCAATAAAATCTAAGTAATATCCAAGTTTTAATGTTGAAGATCTATCATTTTCTATCGTGTAGGGGTGATTATGAGAGTTCTTTTTTGAGTCCTTTTAAGAGTCTACTCTTAAAATATTATTTAAAATATTGACTAATACAGTTTGCAGAAGAATTTTGAGACACAAACAAAGCAGCAGAGAGAAAACACAAGGCCAGTAATGAAACACATATCAGTCCCAGAAAAACAATGTGTATTGAAAGGAAGGAAAAGGAAAAATGTCTTTAGTCCTGGTAGCTACTCCCTCCTGCTGTCCCACTGTGGCAGGGACATCCCTCTGTTTCCAGCAGCACACCATGGTTTGCTGGGAGTCTGCAAGGTCAGATAAAGTCCCATCTACCTGTGTACCCAACACAGGCTACAAGCAAAAGGCATAACTCTGCCTTAGGACCTTCCTGTGGTACAGATCTTTAATTAGGTCTGTTAATTACATCCCTGTGTTCACTTCTCAGACAACCCAACTCTCTTCACCCCATGTGGAAGTCACAGGGGCTCACTGGCCCTGGTGGGCACCCTAACTAGGAAAGGACCAAGTCAACCTGAAAGGCTAATCTGCCCACAGTTCATGAACTTATTTTGGGATGTTCTGGACTGTCTTGGCACCATGGATGTGTTCAGCTGTTATTTACAACTATCTCATGGGAGCCTAAACTCTAACATGCTTCTTTATTCTGCTTTTATAGCATTGATTTTTCATATATTTATGAAGAACCTCCAGAAATAACTTACTAGAACAGGATTCTGTTCAAATGGAACTTTTATCTAGTTTTTGTGAATCTCATGGAGCTCACCTTTGAGTGATACCTAATATTCATTATACTACCAGTCACAGCTGGAAATAATGATCACATGCACTACATGAATGTGGAAATGGGAAAAGAGTCACATTCTTTGCATTCATCTATGACAAAGCAACACCACATGTTGCCTAGGCTAAAACATTCAAAGCTACAAAGATCTCAGACTGAAACTGGAAAACTTACAGGGCTTGATTTTTTTTTCCCTGTCAGTAGAAAGCACCAACATTTAAATTGCTACTCTTTTATTGTTTTTAAATTGCTACTCTTTTATTGTTTCAAGAGACAAGTGAATTTCTGCTTGTCTCCAGAAATTATTAATTGCTGATTTCTTATCTTTCTTATTTCTTTTTTTCATTGCTTCCACCTCCCACCCATTTTTATTTCCTTTTTTTGGCAGGAAGATACTTGCAATATAGATGGACTTTGCTATGGTGAAGGAGAGTCAAGCCCTACCAGTCCTTGTCTTCTCTGTGAACCTCACATTTCTAAGTTCACCTGGTCTGTTAATGAAAGTAAGACAGTTTTTTTCTCTAACTAATAATTTAGAAATGCTTACCTGGGAATTTATGACCGAGTCAATGAAATACTTCATTCCTTCTTTTGGCTAACACAAATGTATCCTGTGTAATGAACATGGATGGTTTGCAGTGGGAATAATTGGGTGCACCAGAAATGCAGACTCCACTTTGTGAATTATGCATCTGGGTATGCATCTTGTTCTGTCTGAAACCTAGCAAATCTAAAGGGGAAAAACTCTATTTGTTTTGAAATTTATAAAGCTAGAAGTGATTTGGGAAATCTGAAGCAGATCATCGTTCCCTTTTCAATGATTTCAAAACTTAAAAATATTTAAAAAAAGGGTTTGTCAGACTTGTTTTGAAAAATGTGAAAACCTTTTTAAAAGTTCTACAATAATAGGGAGTGCTATTCACTGGATGGCAAGGAGATCTCTGTAGAATTAGAAACACTCTTTCACAGACTCTTTTCGGAACATCTGATTTTATGTTATTTTGTGCCTATCACTTCTTCTTACCATCCATCCAGTAACACTCTTGTGTTTGTCTGTGAATGCATACCCAGCATCAATATTTCATCGATTACCTTGGGCACAAATTTTATGGGCTCCATGGCTTTAGTGTTTGGGAAATAAAAGGTTTAATGAATAGATGGAAGCTTTCAACAGTTATGCCAGGACAATCTGCTGGACAAGCTTTTTAGAAAGCTTTCATAGCACAGCAGCAATAAAGGAGACACATATTTAAATAATTGCATAATATAAGATGGGCTAGGGAAAACAAAGTTTGATAAAAGGATATGCACCACAAAAAAAACTCTAACGATGACTTCCCATGAGCATAATGCAAAGAGTCCTTATGAGAACACATATACAGTTCACAGTTTTAGAGTGTGACTTGAAATTAATCCTCGGTATTAGAAATGTGCTTTAAGTTAAAGATAACTATGGTCAAATTGCATTGTGAGAAGATTCCTTTAAATATCAATACATGTCAATTTGTACTGCTGGTTAAAGAGGAAAGACGCCTTGAGACTGAGCAGGCTTGGGACACAGAGATGAAATTCCCGGCCCTGCAAAGAGCTGCTGTCACCTCAGGGTACTCATCTGATCTTACTTTTCCTGAGTTTCTAAATATAAAATGTAGTAATTTTCTCTACCCTGTCCTCCTTACCTATGTATATTGAAAGTATCTTCAGGTAGTGTCTGTCTTCTGTTGTAAAATAACCTTGTACAATTAGGCTTTTATCTCCATTAAGAAAATACTGAATGCAAACAGCAACAGCAGAAATAACAGTGCCAATGGTGACGTGATGCACACTACTGTCACTGGGGATAGGGAATCTCAGCATCACTGCTGTATCTCTGCTGGCACTGAAAAGACCTTTATTCCTGATGAAATGTCCAACTGAATTAATTTAAACTGCTTGGGCTTAATTACTCCTCATGGGTAAAGCCAAAAGAGTCTACTCAATGGGAGAGTTACAATTTATTTTTCCCCCTGAGTTGCTCACCCAATTCATTTGTCGTTCAGCATTTCGAGATTTGGTTTCCGTATATTTCAGTGGATGGATGGATAGACAGAATTGTAGATAGATTAAATATATATGTAGGTGTAAGAAATACAATTAAATGAAGTTTTAGTAAGAATTGAGTGGGAGGTTATAGAAGTCATGTATTATCTCTTCCCATATATCAGATAGCACATCAAAATAAATCAAAGTGCAGAATGGGAAAAAAATTCAGTGTTGGGTATGAGAAAAAGAGGAGAAAAAAGCTGTTCTTTTTGGTAAAGCCATTTGCTGCCCCTAACACCCAAATCACTTCTTCCATCAGCCTCTGGGTATGTTGTGTACCTTTTCTTTGAGAGCACTCCTTCAAAGACCCACTCTGCGAATCTTTACATGGGAGAAACTGGAATTTATGTAATCGTGGTTTCATTTTTGCTGTTTAGACAACCTGCCTCCTGTGTTCCAGGCCCCCTCCAGCCAGCTGCTGACATTTATTGGTGAGAATTTTGTTTACCAGCTAATAGCAGTGGATCCAGAAGGGTCAGCTGTGCTATTCATCTTGGAGGCTGGGCCACGGGATGCCAGGCTCTCTCCTGCTGGTCTTCTTATCTGGAAAGTTGATTCAGAAGAAATGCAGACCTTTGAATTCACTGTGTCAGACGAATGCAATGCACAGAACAGATACTCTATTGAGGTAAGGAAATGAACACTTTAAAGGAAAAGACAAAACAAACCTGTTTATCGTGTCATTGCTTTGGTGCAATTGTCATTATAGCTAATAATTTGTTACTGTCTTGAAAAAACAAGGTTTCAGCTATTTCCTCGTAAATGTATATTATCCTGCGCAGCAATAATGATCAATTAATGGAATAAATATCTCAGAGAACATAGAAACTATATATACAGGGAACAAGAGAGAGTGCTATTGATTGCTGTTTGAAAGAACACTCTTGCAGAGCCTTTTAATGGTTCATTAATCTGCTTTAAAATTCACATTCTGCATTTGGATTGCACAAAAAAGCATATAACATAAAAGATCAAGTTTTAGCTATAAAAGGGAGATTATAACTCATTCTCAATGATATTTTTAGAAAATGTCTTGCTCTTATGTCATTACTCCACACTCTAAGTCTCTTGGTAGAGTTGTGCATTGCTTTGTCTTTATTGTATAGGCTAACATTAATCCTGTGATGGGATGAGCTAATAAAACAGGAAGCAGACTCCTGATATAAGAGCAGCTTTGTGAAGAAAAGATTTTTATTCCTAAAGATTCCTATTTTTACTCATTCAAACCACAAAATACCAATTTGCTGAGCCCCCACAGTAAAGGGGAAACTGAAGCCTAGATATGGTTTTAATAGAAACATTTCAAACCAGACTCTCTGAGATAATACAGAGCTTTGAATCTGTCGAAATGCAGTTCTTGTACATACATAAAATACAACTATGGATCTCCCTTCTCTGAAGAGAGAGACCAGCTAAGGAATGCCACAATCATGTTCCTGCCTGGGAACCATTTGTAAAGTGAAAGAGCAAGGAGGGCAGGCAAGGAAAGAAAAAAGATTTTTCATTTCTTTGAAGAATAAGGAACAAATTCTGCCCTCAGACAACATGTGAAAACTGCTGTTATAGCAAATAATGCAGGGGGTTTTTTAGTTCTTATAAGACGCTAAAATGTGCCCCTAAATGTTGAAAAAAGAAATCCCTTTGAAGTTGAGCTATCGGTCAAATAAATAAGAATGCTGAGTATAAGACCATCTATCTAGACAAAGGAAATTGGTTAGAAATAAGTTTTCATAATACCAGATAACATGTTCGCAGAGCAAATCTCTCCCTTCCTAGAGGGTAACAATATACCTCCCAGCTGTGATTATTGAAGAGGAATCTTACCACAGCTCCCCTTTGCCTTCCTCAGGTTGGAGTGAAGCCCTGCAGCTGCCTCAATGGTGGAACGTGTGTTACTAATATCAAATACCCTCCAGGCCTTGGTGAATACCTGTGCTTGTGTCCAAACGGATTTGATGGAGAATTTTGCCAGGAGGACATCAAGGACTGCAAATCAAACCCCTGTGGCAGTGGAACCTGTGTGGACAGCGTGGAGAACTACTTCTGTAAATGCCCCCCTGGTTTGGGAGGTAACACTTCACTGTTTCCATCTCTGATTTAACTACAGACATATCGTGCTACAGGATTTTTTGAGTGCAACATGACCACAAGTATCTATCAAATGGACCACATACAAAGCCCCCCCTTCTGCTCCTGTGGCTTAGCTTTGGACACATAGAAAATGCGCAAAAGCAGCTGTCTAATCATAAGGAAAAATGACCTAAAGCTCTCTGGTCCTGAAGTGATCACTCAGGGAGGCTATGAACCCCACTGATCTCAGTTGATTCCTGCTTATTTCCCATGGATTTGTCCATCCATGAGATGAGGCAGGAGAACACTGAGTGGAAGAGATAAAAGTCAAAGATCCAGGACCCTTTCGCACTCCACAGGATTTGACTTAATTAAGCGGAGGAAAGAATTAGGAATGAGTGATTTTTCTAGGCCTAGGAAGGAGAAGTAGATATGAAAACATGAAAAAATAAATTGTCCTTAGTCCCACTTGAAGCTTCATTAAATTTAAACATTAGAAAATCATAAGTCCATTTGATTGTCAGACATGATAAAACAAAATCTAACCTTTCAAGCTCTTCAGGGCTCCTGCACCAGTTTCAGAACTCTATTCCAGCTGAAACCAGAAAAGTATGATTTTAAGGGATGAAAGGAAGAGGGATGATGTCTTAACAAAAATGAAACAAAACAAAACGAAGCAAACAACAACAGCAAAAAAACCCACACGAAACCCAAACCAACCAACCAAACAAAAAAAACCCACAACCTCTCCAACCAAACCAAACTGAAACACAAACAAACAAAAACAAAAACCCCGATTCTTTTCTAAAAAAAAGACTGAAAGCCACCAAGAGGAGAAATTGGAGAACAAAATGCAGTGAGGCCAAAGAGGTGGATACAAGACACACAGTGCAAACAGGAATGGAGTAAAGATTTGAGGAGTGAGGAGAAAGAGAGTCATTTGATAGATAACATGGATAAGGAGAGAACATGTCTGTACCTATCATGCAGTTTATAGACACAGCCTCACTGCACTCAGGACATCTGAGAATGGTTCACACAGATGAAAAAGCACTTGTGACAACACACGGACAAGGACTTCCCTGTGCTCTGCAGACTGGAATTAAACCAGCCTGTAGACTCTTTGCTGTAATAATCTTCTAGAACTGGGCTGAGCTGAGTCACTTCTGGGTCTCACAGAGCATCCACTACCTCCTCAAGCTGGGACCATCACTCCACCTGCTCCTCACATCCCTCACTTCAAGCACAGTTGATTTTCACATTGGCCTGAATGTACTTCTCCTGGAGTTTCATAGAATATTTTGTCTTTTTCTTTTCCAGTTTAGTTCTTCAGGGAGTACAAGGCAAATCTGAACATACAGGACTTAGACAGGGTTTCTAAATCTGGCTTAGGTTTGGAAAAGGCCAGTTATTAAACACCCACACACTCAGGTGGCTGTGCAGTCATGGAAAAGTACTGACACTATGCTATCATCCATTCTTGTCAGAGTCAAATTAGTATCTCATAAGCAAAAGAAACCAACTGAAACTGTGTTAAAACATCTCTTGGATTAGAACCATTTCAAAAACAGAGTAAGAAAATAACACTTTAAGTTGAGCTCAGATTTCAGTCCTTGAACCAATCAAACACCCTGCTCTGTTCACATTCATGAGACCCATAATGTCGGCTGCTGTCAGTTATATGGGTTTGAAAAATCGAGTAGAAGTAACATCAAATGCTCATAGTTATTACTGCTTATATTGCATATATACAGAAGAAACTCAATTTTTAAAAAAAGCAGTGAACAGATTTTACCAAATGGGAGAGGTACCTTTTCTACCTTTCAGCACTTCATGAAACCTTCTTTGTTTCAGTCATGTAGGACTGCAAGCCCAGTTTTCATTACTATAAAATTCCAGCAGAAATGAAAAATACAAGTCATTCATAAGTGGAAGTCTAGAAAAATGGCCTAAAAAATCTGTGACACCCAGTCAGTATTGGCTCCAGGGAATGCTACAAAGCAGCCAAAGCCTGCTGTTTTCAAAAGTCTTTATACCACCAGAGACTCCACTGATGCAAGAACACACAAGCCTAAACATGGAGAATTAAGTTATAAAATGGAAGTTTGATCAAAATAATAAAATCCCTAAAGGAACCAAACACATGCAGAATGTCTTGAATTCCCCTGGAGATACCATTCCTGTGAAGAAAGGGAAATTTGGGAACTTTCTACGGTTAAACACTGGATATAAGAGTTAGATTAAATGAATAAAGAGGAATGTAATCCCATGAGTTAATAACTTCAGTGGACCTGGTGTCTTAAGAGACAAGGGCACAGGACACTTTGAGGGCCAGAGAAACATAAGATTTTCCTTCACTCTAAATTCTTACCAGTAAAATGGTTTTGCTGTTCTTCTCTGTTCTTCCCAAAATGCTACAACACAAGCGGCAACAGGAAAAAAAAAAAAAAAAAAAAAAAAGGAAAAATATATGATTGAGTGAAAAAAGAATACATGTTAAAGTTTTGATAGCAGGTGAAAAATTATAAGCAAGTGGAGTTGAGAGCCATCTGGGAAGCAGATGATTTTACTTCAGGGCAGGTTCTGTGACAACAATAAAAACTCATCCTTGATGCTGTGTTTATGCCTCAATTCCCCAGAAAACCATCAATAATCTAATGAGAAGGCAATGTTATACAGCTCAAGTGACAGCACCACTTCACCATCAAATCCTTAGAAATCCTTAGACAGGGAACAGGTAGTAGAAACAAGAAGTTAACTCCTGTGAGATCTTCCCAAACACCTCTGCAAGGGAAGAAGCAATGCAGGAGCATTGGTGTATCTCAGGCAGTGTAAGGGTAGAAGAGGGAATGGGAACAAGGCAGGGAGAAAAGGCCTTTGTGACCCTAGAATCTTTGCTGCTTTAATTTTCTATATCTCCGAGTGTTCAAAGCTCATTCATTTTTCATCTACATTGTTACCAAGATAACAAGAATTCCTATTGTCTATTCCTTTGACCACAGAAAGGAAGAACATCATGCACCTGAGAACAGAACTCATCCTTGAAAACCATCTCAATAACACGATCATTCTTTCTTTCCTCAGTGATTAGTATAAAGTTGGGTGTGGGGTGGGGAGAAAGATGGAACAATAATTTCATTTTTCTTTTCAGGAAACTAAAGAAAACCCCAGGATTTTTTCATGGTTTCTGATAACCATAGAGCCCCTAAACAAGATTTTCTGTTCCTTTAGACTCAACTAAATGTGAATACAGTCCAAAAGTCTTTCTTTGCATCTGTAGGTGGTCAGCTCCTCTCTCAAGGCGTGAAAGGAATTTATCTTCTCAGCCAATTTTCCATGTAGGGATGGAGAAATAAAGCCGGTACACAAACAGATGGTTAAACCTTGCACTCTGAAGAACTTCTATTCCTATTATTTTTATTTGTACTGTAATACTGTCAAAGGAATTGAGATTCTCCTGTGATACAGTGACTGGAGGTCATGTAAAGAGGATAACTGACACTTCTCAGTGCAGATAGTTTTCTGTCCATTTCTGCTGCTTCTTCAGCTACATTCAGCCGAGTTTTAGAGTTTGCAAACATTTGCCATTGGACTCACCCGGATTATCATTACACCCAAATTGATCAGACACTCTTTAAAATAAAATCTCTCTGAGTGCAAAGGAGTGCTTGCATAGTTTCACCTTTACATCAGAAAAATCAGTCAAGTGGCTGAATTTTTAAAATTATCCTTTTACTTAAGGTGTTCCTTTGCTTTTCTGTAATTCTCTCATATTTGAGATTTGAAGGACAGCTTTTTGCAGGAAAGATACGGAATGTAGGAGGGAGGAGAAGGGACTGAGGGAGAAATGATGGCTGTTACTGAAACTGGGAACTTCTTTCCTATTCTCATTTTTTATAGTATCATGTTTAGTCTTTATATGATACTCAGAGAAAGAAAATAATTACTAATGTAATCAGAGGGTGACTCACTCAATATTTTCCATAATGTGATGTCTAACAATTTCCCAATGCATCATCAGAAATCAGTATCAGAGAAAAGCAGCCTGATGCCACGAGTGTGCTAATTGATTAATAAAGTATGAATAGTCATACAAAATGTAATACGGGAGGAAAAAATGTCAGTCAAGCCCTACAATACTACATAATGTCCAGCTTCAAGGAAAGAAGCAAGAACCATGAGAAACAAGAACGATTTAGCTTGAGACAGCACAGGAAAGAGGATGTGACTTTAGCACTGCCATTCTTTTTTTTTTCCTCAAGACAATACCAGCATGGGAAGGTGATGTCACTGGTTTTTCTAGGCAGCTCAATCAATAAAGAGACATCAATTTGAGTTTTCTACATGGAGAGGCTATTTTAAGTTGAAAGGAGTAGCGGAAGCTGTCTGAAATGCTGAACCAAGGAGTGATTATGTTGTAGGAGATGAATAACAATGTTCTGTTTTTATCATCCAATAATTCATTGCACTGTGACAAATGTCTTTTTAGAAGAAAAAAAGAAAAAGCAATTATTTTATCCTTAGACCTTTCTTCATGATAAAGCTGGATATCTGATATGGAACAAAACTTTCTGTACCTAGTGGTATGTCTTGAAGCAGGTACCTGGACTCTCCCGAAGTTGTCCCAATGTCCTTGTATATTCCTTCAGGGACAAAGGACATGCCTTAATAGAAGTGATCTGGGCTAGTTTATGACCTGCTATCAGGGCTGCATATCCTGTAACCAGCAATATCCAAGAAAGTTTGCTCAAGTGCACAGAGACAACAGCACGCACACACCAAGCCTGAGGGAATTTTTATGTGATTACTCTGCATCATTTGCTGTTCAGATAGTAATTTTAACTTTTGGGTCACCTTCCCCTATAGGTATTCACTAAATCATCCAATGTTGTGAATTTTAATATCAGTTTCTTTGAGGAATTTTTAAAACCCTATTTCCAAAATCAGCAATAGTCAAGAGATATTGTTTTGGGTTCGGGTCCTATGGTGATTTATCTTCTGAACACCAGTACTGTGGCTCAGGGACATTTTCAAAATGTTTGTTCAGATTTTAATTTTAAATAGAAAAACTTAAGTTTTCATTAAAAAATCCTATCATTTTTAAGGTTTACCCTCAGCCAGACTCTAGCAGGCTGGTTCACAATAATCTATTAGTTATGTGGGTTTCACATAGAAATGGAAAGCACAGTATGTCAGTATGTGGCTCTTCATATCTTAAAACCAAAATGGTGACACTCATTGGCTTCTTTAGTGTATGACAAACAAGACAACAAAAGCAGCAGAAAAGATGTGAAATGCAGGAGAAATATTAATTTTATTTATGTGCATTTTTATTTAACATGCACAGCTTTCTATGAGCAGCAGACTCCAGCTCAGCACTTCTGGTGTCAGTAACGACAGTAATAAACAGTGTGATAAAACAGGTTTAAGTGAGACAGTGGGGAATTTGGCTGGAACATGAGTGACATGCCCTGTAATGAGTTTACAGCTGAGAAGTGAGCCTTCATCTGCTTCAACATTTGAGCTGAAGTATAAACAGGGAATCTGCCCTGATTATTAACTTCCCCTTTGTTTTGCCACAGGGCTTACTTGTCAGGAAGACAGGAATGAGTGTGAAGAGAGTCTTTGTTTTCCTGGAGTGTCTTGTATGAATACCTTTGGATCTTATGCATGTGGAATTTGCCCCAGTGGGATGGAGGGAAATGGTAAAACTTGCAAATGTAAGTGTTTTACATGATTTATTTTAATAGACGGGGGGAAATGGGTTCAATTCTACTACTATTATCCTTAATAAAGTACTTTGCTACTCATTTCAAGTACAAACCTTCAAATATACAAAACAGACTATTGTCATGTTATATTAATATGGATAGTTGCAAATTGGTGTCTGCTACTTTCATTTTGGTTAGAATGAACCCCATAGTACACAAAAAAGCATTTTCCAGATGCCAGCTGGTTAATTTACCAAGGACATTCCAGATGTTCTCCACTATTTCACTACTAAATATACGATTCACTAACAAGTATTTGGGGAACACCACTGGGATTGATTTTGCTTTGGGTGACTTTTGGATGGAAGGTAAGAGAAAGAAGGTCCATGTACCAGCCCTTCCCATCTTTTCACCTCTGTTTCCATGGTGTGCTTTCACTAGAGGACACAGCCCACAGATGCTTGGCATGAAGTCATTCCACAGATCCCAAGCAGTGAAGAAAATGGGCAGGAAAAATTTTAGGCGTGCTCCATATTTGCTTTTAGAGCAACAGACTCTGTGCTTTGTGCACAGTGACTTTGTGCTTCCCAGTGCACTTGATGTGATTTACACACACACTGCTTATTTCAGTCATAGAGACACAAGTCTTCTCCAAAATATAATATTTCTTTGGCCAGAAGGAGAGAAAACCACACTTGAAGTCTTTTGTATTTGTTTGTTTGTTGGTATTTCCAAAGAAATCCAAGAAGCAAGAGATAAAGATATTTACTATATGGAGATATTAGCATTTCCTCAAATTGACTAAGGAAATGAAAATAAAAATATCTGTTGTAAAGAGACTGATTTGTAGCTACAGGACCCTGGTACCAGCAGGACTGCCTTTCTCTAATTTATCAAATTTCTCTTCAGTCATACTGCCAAACGTCTGTATAGAATATTTCCTTTGGCTACATTTGTTATTTCAAAGTGATTTTGCATCTGTTTCACTAATGGATATTTTTGTGGGTAATTTGACCATTGCAAAATAATGTGCTTTTGATAAATATAAAAAAAAAATTTCTTACTTTGTATTTTTTTATTACAGAAATAAATTTTTTTTTCTGAAGTGCACATTTATCAGAAGGAATAAACCTAAGAGCTTCCTTCTCTGCCCAAGATAGGACAGATATTATTATTTGTAGTTCTGATGCACACATTTAACATTCCTGCTCACACTTCCCTTGCCTAAGCAAATATAAAATCTTCTGGGAGGAAGGAAGAGAAAACTGAAGTAATTTTATAGCTCTTAGAGTGAGCAGCAGCTCATTGCATTGTTTAATATATGTAAAGAGTCAGAGTCTCAGGCTTTACTAAGAGTAGAGAATATTCAAGAGACCCAGGGCAATTCAACTTGCAACACTATCCATGAAGGCTTTATCCTTAATTTATTCAAGAAATTACCTTAAGATTATGCAAAAAATAACATTTTTGAGAGTCTCCACCAACCATTTTTCTCATTCCATCCCCATTTACTTTGTACAGGTATTTTGACACTTACAAAGTTTGTAGCTGAGCTAACTGAAGCCAGCAAACACACACAACATGATTTCAGACAGAAGCTTTCAAGGAGAGGCAGGAACCAGTCAGAGCCCAGGTCCCAGCGTGCACTGTAGCATCCTCATCCAAGCAACAGTGCTGTCAAATACTGGTTGACCTGAAGCTTTCTAAGTACCCTGAGCTCAATAAAAGATCACTGTGCATATTAAGTCTCCCAGATCAGCAAAGTTCAGTGAGCTCGGGCATAATAATTTTTCCTATATTTGTGTTGAAGCTTTGCTGTGTGTCAGCAGCTGACTCACCTGATTTGCCTTTATTTGCTTGATGGTTGGCTTCCAGAGTAAACTTATACCAGGTTACCTGATTTGCTGTTGCTTTTTATCATCAATCACAGCTAAGCCCTAACACCTTGTTTCCTTGTCTCCTTGATGTCTTTTCACAGCTGTGCTTGCTGCTGATGCTACAAAACCTTTAAGCAATGGCAAAGGTGAATTGAACAAGACCGAGGTTAAGCAGCCACTGCAATCCTTAGAGGCGAAGGATTCTCCTGTAATTAAGAGTTTTAACATAAGTGATAGACGTGGTAGGTAAACAAGGATATGAAAGCGGTTTCTGTATTCAGAAATCATACATTTTGCCATCTTAACAGCAGATACAAACTAGCTGTTTATAATACAACATGGAAAATTGGAGCTAAAAATAAAAACCCTCCTACTACACCAGACTCAGGATAGCTGCTAAACAATTTTTACATGGAAGGGAGACATTACAGCAATAGCAATCAGAATGGTCAGGCTTAATTAGAAATCACATGACTTCTAAGGTAGAACAAAACCACTCTAAATTTTACTGGTCAATGGGAAGCAAGATGATAAGAGTGACAGCTTATGCCAGCTTGCCATAGCCAAGTGATGCTGATATTTCAGTATTTAGTGAGCACTTACTGAATTAATAATTTTGAGCATAAGTGAAGGTAGACTTGATGTATGAACCTGACTGTGGCAATAGCTTTTCCCAGAGGGGAAGCACTACAACACTCCCTAAATATGGGTGTGCACCTGCACAATGTTTATGTTGGCCCTGTTCTAATGAGTGTTGCAGGTTTAATTGATTTTCTACTGAAAGCGGGCAGCAAAAAAATTGAGACTGGATATATCTGTTGTGTAGAGGCATATGTAATATTAAAGATTTTTTTCTTATCTTCTTTTTTTGTTTTTTTTAATATCTGTACCAGGCCAGTCAACACCTAACCAGACCTTGCCTCTTGCAGGGATCCTATATCATAGTGCTGCAGGTAAGGTGCAATAATAATGCAGAAAATACCTGAGAATCATGATGGAGACCTCACTGGAGGCAATTAAAAAAGATCTGTAACCATCATTAAGATTGTATTCATCATCTGTCCTATGTCTTGACACTGTTAAATACTTCACAGTCAGTCCATATACACTTGCTATTCAGTGACATCATAAGTGATAAAATATTATATACTACCAGAGTGTTAAATTTTGCACATAGTTCTAAGATAATTAAAGCAGTTTCCTGTAATACAAGGTCTGATTCATGAGGGATGATTTCTAGATCAGAAACATATGTATTTGACAGTGTAATTTTAAAAGTAGGGTGTAGGTGCTGTAAAGTTTGATAATTACCTTCCAATTATAGAAGACCAAAAAGATATCAAATAATACAGATTCTCACTCAGTTAATCTTTCACTTATGCTGAAAATTACACTTTCTATATTGTACATGATAAATGCCAAACAACTTTGAGTAATAAACTTGAAAACATGTAATTAGAGGACTAATAAATCTTGCTTTAATGAGAAACAGCTGTTCCAATACACTGTGCCCACAGGACATTCTCATGTTTGGCTCAAGGTTTGGGAACATTTTGCATTAATTAGACTTTAAAAGAATAAAAACAGTTGTAAAAGCTTTAGCTGGGCTCAGGCATTCACTGTTAAATTTTATATATGTGTTTCATTTGAGAAATTATTAAACATGCTTGAACTGACTTTTTTTCCTTTTTGGGCCGTGCAGCACCACTGTCACACGTTACCACCTGTGCCAACAGACCATGTTTTCCTGGAGTGCTGTGCTTTGATAGGAAACCCCCCTACATTGGATACGTCTGCGGCCGATGTCCAGCAGGGTTTTTTGGGAATGGTCGAGTCTGCACCAAAGTTCCCAGACCAGGTACTTTCAATTTTTTAGAATTTTAAAAATGTCATGCATACAAAGGCTGTAAGGAAGTATGAACTAGTATGGCGTTACAACAACACTGTACTCTGTAATCCAACATTGAAGGCTGTGTTCTTTCACTCTTACCTGATGAGCAGCTGGCAGGTCTTATTTCAGGAATACCTGGCTCTATGAGTTGAAATTCAGTAGATTAACCACCTCATTTGCTACTAGGGGAAATTCTTCACAACAGGACTTGCTCAGTGGTATGAATCACCACATCTGTATTTCTGCCACAGTGCTGGCAGAGGACTTCAGAATACGTTTCCTCCTCAGTAAGATCAGAACACGACACATGCCAATATCACTATCCTTTCCTTTTTTTCCTAATTCTTTTGCTGCAAGGCATCTGTTCTGCAAGGTGACCCGTGAAGACGATGATAAACAAAGTGTTATGCGAGAACAACTATACCAGCAACCGAAGGCAACAGATAATTAAAGCATTTCAATAGTATTGTTCATAGCCTGAGCAATAATCTTCCTTGGGGAGCTCTGAAACTCAGCTGGTCCCGTTAATCTCTGAGGACTGATCATTAGAGGAGGTCTTCTGCTTTGGTAAAAGAAAAGCTGGGTCTTGACCTCAGGCAGAAAGTGACAGTGGCATAGCAACCACTCATCAGTCATCTGATCCTGCTCCCTCTCAATGATATTCTCATAATTCAATGTATGGTTCTCTAGGGACAGTCTGGATGGTTGTTCTCTTTTTACTGCACAGAGTGATCTACCAGGAGAACTCATGTTTATTCGTTAATAGCAGTAATTGCTGGGTCAGATTCCTTGGTTTGCTTCTAAATCTTTTTCTTAAGTATTCAAGACAGACTGACTTGAAATTTGTCAAGTTGCTCCCTGACCTCCTACACTTGACCAACCCACCTCATTCCCCATTCTGTATCCAAATCAATGAGTGTTACCTTGATGTTGTATTTTAGCACACTCTATCAAAGTGGAAGCAATTTTACTGCTTAATGTAAGTATCATCCAATCTCTTTGAACTCTAAATTGATTTTAGCCAGTTCTCCGAATCTAAAGGTCACAAAAATAAACTCAACATTTTTCTTTCTCTAGCAGTGAGTATGTACAAAGTATTACTTAGTCTGCCAGCACCACTAAGTCAGCTATTGACTCTTCTATAACTTGGGGAAGCTGTAAAAGTGGTAGAGGAAAAAGAAAATCATTGTGCATATAAATAACTTTTCTGTTATTGCACAAAGCTGCACCTTGTCGTTAATGGGATAATGGGATACACGTTGTACACCCCAAAGGTCTTTAAATGCTGTTGAGTAGAACAGATATTTTGCAGCTGTAGGTATTGGTACAGTAAATCAGGCACACTTACATCACGCTTATATAAATATCAACCAATAAATTTGTCTATGTTCTAAAAAGGGAAATGTAGACAGTAGCTGCCATTTATTGTGATTCATACAGGTCATATACAACTCCAGGCAAGATTTCAGAAACATCCTAAGTATCAGGATCTGAAACTAGTCAATGCTTCTTTCAAAAGTGAGCTGTATATCAGAGGCTGGGGGATGTTTCACATTTTTCTCTCAAATAGGCAAACCGAGTCAGAACTTCATGATGACATGTGACCATTCAACCAGCTTGAGCACCTTGGGAAGGCAATGAAGAGAAATTACTTTTTGTTCCATCAGAAGCTTATACTCACTCCTGTGAATTATACCACAATACAAACAATGAGAATTTTGTGCCTCAAGGTTAAATGAGAGTAGTCATTTGGTTTAATGCTTAGAAATGAAAGCAATTGCTGCAGCTGTATGAGTGTCCTAATTTATGGCCAAAATGATCAGTTTAACTTTCCTTCCCATGTGCTTTGCTAGTTGAAGCAGAAGTACTGTATAGCACTGATGATTAAAAGATATCAGACAAAAACAAGAATTAGCTTTCAATTAAATTTACGTACAGTTGCGGATTATGATTATTTTTAAATCCTCCCTATTAGAATAATAGCTTCTCTCCCTTGTAACTTATGGTATCAGTCTTCAAATGAAACAGAATAAATCCTCTTCAGCTTGCTACAGTGCTTGTGAAGGTACTGAGATTATGTACCACTTCTTTCCAACTCTAGTAATTTTAATCTAAAAATACTCCTGCTAATCCCTATTTTGTACTTTTATTGGCTGCTTTTGATGTGAAATTATACTCAATTGCAGTGATTTAAGGATTAAAGGATAAGTATTTCTTCATACTAAAACCACAAAAATTACCCAACTGCCTTTGTAGGCTATTGAGGAGAAAAATATGCCAGAAGAAAATTGTTTCCTAAGTCAGTATTTGATGACCTGCACCCAAAAAATCAGTCAATTTTGATTTATAATCAAAAAAGTACCATTTCCACAGCATTGATATGTGATGGGCATTCATCTTTGGAAGTAGTTGACTTACTGCAAACTATGTAACTTCACAAATAAGTTCCTGAGCTGTATTTACCTTCTCTGCCAACAATGCAGCGCCTCATTCTGTTCTCTCTTACATATTTTACCTGGCTTATATCGGTAGTTGGTACCACTTTAAATTGACCAAACTTGGTTGCAATTTTTCTTGAAGAACATCAGAATAGTCTTAAGGAAAAACCAGTATGGAATTTCATATGTAAAGAGAAATTATTATTTTTTTAAAACAGATTCTCCTATCAGAGACAAAAAGCTATTTCTCACCCTTCAAAATCCATCAAGCAGGTATCCTACATTTATTTAAAAATTTACTAGGAGGATCAAAAATCCCGTAAGTCTGCTGGCATTGCAATAAAAAGGAAAGTCTAAGGAATTTAAATCTGTCCAGGCTTCCCTGGGCACATTTCACGTTTGTATAAAATATCTGTTACGTTTTTGCTGGAAGAGGCAGATCTATTAAATCAAATCATACAGTATCATTGGTCGTACTCTTGGCACAAAGAAAATGAATATATCCTAATGGGGGGGGGGGTTGGTGATGTTCCTGCGTGTTGCAATATTAGTTCTCATCACACGCTGCGAGTATTTCTCTGGACTAGTTTCATCACTCACAGTCACAGAGATACCCATCTGTTTGCACTTTCTTTAGCAGGTTAGAGAGGTTGATGTCATCACAAAGGATTTATTTTTTTCCTATTAGTAAATCAGCAATTTTACTTGACAAAGCAGTGCCACATCCATCACCGATAAAAGATTGTTTGTTCAGAGCCAGCTCTTTCTGCCTCTCCTGGTTTAGGCAGCTCAGGATCAAGGGAGAGGATGATTTTATGATCTCTGTAATCGAGTTCTGCTTTACCATTCTGAGCACCACTGCAAGATCTCCTGTCATAGCAGTTAATTTGCAGTATTGTAGACATTTGGCACTTGCTATACTTTGTATGTGGCAGCTATTTGTTATGTTTATGTGCTCTATGCTTTACATTCCAGTATCTGCCTGAATTCACTTTGATTTTACATCAGAGAGACCTCTGTCACCTTCTCATTTGCACCACTCCCAGATCAACATCAAGGTGTGGATTTAAAAGAAGAATAAAACGTTTTGAAGTAAAAGAACGTGTGTGTGTTTAAACCCCTGGTGCTCAGTCAAACACCAGAGGAACATAAGTTTTACATTCTTAAGTTTTAACTGCGAAATAACCCCTGTCATTATTAGCACTCATCACTGATCACTCTCCATGAAAAATAAATAACTCCAGTAACAACTTTGGTCACCAAACCAAGGTTTCATGTCTGGAGTTAAGTGCAGGAGTAGGGACCTCTTTCTGCCTGGAACCAATCAAACGATTTTGCTTCAAGACATGACTGAAGAACATAATGGACTCCTTTCATCTCTTATCTAACAGAATTGATGAATTTGCATTAAAAAGATCAAGGCGCAGGTTCCAGTCTCACTTATACCAGTGTAAATCATAAGAGACTCCATTATCCTAATGGACTGAGCTGAGCAGTGTTCCTGGGAGACACCACTTAAAACCTGTTAAGGTAGGCATATCCCACACAGAACTTTTAAATATGGAATCTGATAAAATGCACACACTGTTCAGCAGTCAGAGGGTGCTTTGCAATGAGTAACTAACCCGTCTTGACATGGTTTATGCAATGAGTTGCAAGGCTTGCTTGAAGATGGGGATATTTTGATGCTGCAGCCATTAGCTGTGAGGTTGCCTGAGCTTCTTGCAAAGAAGGTATAACAGAAATACCAAATAAATAGTAAATGATACTGTGATTTGCCTGTGTGGCAATAGCTCTCAGGTCTCCTTGCAGGCTCCAAAACCAGGAAGTATTGCATCTCGATGGCTTCCAGCTCTTAGCTCTGACTCAGGGCATGGAAACTCTGCCCACAGCTCATTTTTGGAATGCGTGCTGAAAGTGTCCAATCCCTTTCATAAACTGTGTTTCTAGTTGGTGTATATCATGACAAAATGTACATTTTTTTCTTTTTTTTTTGACCAGTTAGGATGTAATGATGTGTCCTTCAAGGGGTATGTTATGAAATGGCAACTGAAGTGGGGTTAGAAATGCCACACAAAGACATTCCACATAAATTTGGTGTCATGAAAGACACAGTTTTGCAAATGGTATACCAGTAATCTTCACATGAGGCCAGGATCAGCCTGACATTTTGGACATAATCTCTGACCCTTTCCTACCCTTTGAGTCTGTAATTGCCACTGAAAATCCACTCCTGTACTTGTCAAGACAGAAAGGAGATCGGAGAGTCTTTCTGATGGCTTTCTCCTCCTGAGGGATACCTAATAAAATATTAAGCATTTTCAGAAAAATATCAACAGAGGCCTGTAAGGTATATGCTATGACCCAAACATAACAACAAAAATAGGCACAGTGGGAAGAATATGTTTAGATAATTTAAAAGATAAACGGTTTCCAGCATCACTGATCCATACACTCTGCCAATCCAGAACTCGTTAAGTGCTTCCAATACAGATGATATATTTAGGAAACTATGTAGCTCAGCAATAGAAGACCAATGAAGCCCAAGCCATAAAACCACTAGGGAAGAGGTCTCAGCTACATGCCATGAATAATATTTACATTCAATCAGAACATCAAGTACAGATTACATTTCTCTCCTACCAAGAATGTGCCACCTTTTGCTTAAGCAATCACTGTGCCATCATGACTTTTAAGTGATAGTAACAACTCAGTCTTCAACAAATAATCTGCGTAGGATACAGGCCCAATAGTTTTTTACATTGACAGAGCAGAGAGCAGATTATCCTCTCTTAGAATTTCCAGGCTCATTTAATCATTCAGCTATAACAGCACACAGCTTTTAAAGAGAGACAACCCTGTTAGCACAAATTTGACAAGACTGCTGTTTTGTTAAAGGCACTTAGAAGCACTTTAAGACTGTAAGTAACTCATACTGGACCAATATCCTGGCCCCATTAAAGCAACACAAGAGCTTTGCTACTAACAGATAAAGCAAAGCAGGAGCTGAAGAAAAAGGATTCGTAAGCAACGTAGAGCACAGTCCAGTGTAGGGGGGTAAAAATAGGTGTGAAATACATAGACTTACCCCTGCTAAGGGCAAATTTAGGGCTAGTTTCTTAATATCTTGCCGTTGTTTATGAACAGGTACCTATAGATGCAGTGGCACCCACTTCACGGGACTTTCTTGCAGAATCAGGTGATGTTCACAGTCAAATCACGTGAATTTTGCCCCCAATATTACACGTCACACAAACAGAGCTAGTTTATTTCTGAAGGAATACAGCGAGAGCCTAAAGCTAAGACAAGGCAACTGATCCTCTGGGATGCAGGAGGAAATGATCTCTCATGCTGATAATATATTAGATTTAGAATTTCATGGAATAGCAATGTTGGGAGGGACCTCAAAAGGTCATCTGGTCCAAGCTTTATATTCTCAGAGAACTAGCTAAGAACTACTGTGACATGCCATCTGAAAACTTATTATTGAAATTCCTTGCTTTTTGTTTTCTAAATTAGGAAGAAACTATAGATAGTTGTTAACCTAATCAGCTGAAGTTGTGGAGAATTCCACTAAAGCATGATTTCACTGAGAGTATTTATATGTGCTTATATGATATTAAAATAGATTCATTATTGATTCCCAGTAAGGCATTATTTGGTTTGTTTCTTGGCTTTCATATGTAAAATAATTCATTTTTATGTGTTTACAGCCCAAAACAACATAATTATAGTTTTAGACCATTTATTTCTTGAATTGAATAAAAGGAGAATTTCAGTAAAATATTCAAATTTAAGCTATTTTTTTCTTTGAAGAAATATTATGGCTCTTCTTTTGAAGAAATATTATGAACTTACTTTATAATCTATTATTACTGTTCTAAAGGATTCTACATAGATATTTCAGGGAATTAGACAGGGATGCTTCAGAGACAATCTGCCTTGATTTAGTCTACTTTGTATATATCTATCAACCTGTTCTAGCCATGAGAGAGTCTGGAGGCCCATGAGGAATCATCAGATAAGAACACAGTTTCTATTAATTTTCCCATCTATCTCAGTGCCAACAAGTAAAATATACTGTCAATTCCTGAATAGAAAATATAATTTACTTTTATGAACTCTATCTTAATACCATCTTTGTAGCTGCTGAAATAATACAGTTTCAGGTTCAAATAACTGGAGAAGGTAGAACACAAAGAGGAGAGGTAAAAGTTCAGACCAGCAGGATGGACAAGGGATAATGAAAGAAAGGATGATAAAACAGTTATGAGGGGATTAAGCGGGTGATCCACGGTGTTTTGAAACACAACCACGCTTCTCCTCCACTTCCTGTTTTATTGACTGGATGTTCAGAGAACAGTACAGGAAGAGCACTTCTGAAAACAGCAGCAGAGAAGGGATTAGACCCGAGGAATGTAAAGCACCAAAGGAGATCTAACAACAAAGGAGTGATGGGAGCACGGCTCCTGTGAAAGGGGTGAGAGCAGTTCAGACATTTTGAGTTTTTCCAACCCCCAGGAGAGAATTTTCAATTAAATCTGGAAATAAACTGGAAGGTAGGAGAGGTGTTTGAGAAAACATTGCTTGTAAAAACATAACAGGTTTATAAATCTCCATATGCAATCCAAAAAAAGGTACTGATAAAGGAAATTGTTGATAGAGAAGGAAAAAAGATCCCTCTTTGGGGAGTATGCTCATATCTTTGCAATCACTAATTCTTTCAGTATTTCTGAAAACACTGTCTCTGGTGACCCTGATGCTAAAATTTCTATTGAAAACTTACAGAAAAGATCACAAAAGAAGTAAAGAAAAACACCCAACAAACACAGTCTGCAAACAAAGTGCACAAAACACATTCTTTTCCTCAAAGACCCATTTTTCTGTATAGCTGTCATTGTGTTCATTGCCTTCTTGCACTGTTTCTTCACTTTGCCTGTATATGATTCCCAAGAATCTTACTAACCAAAAGTTGATGGATACCTCCCTGGAAAGCAAAACCATGTATAATTGGTGAAAATGTGATGGGTTAGGATGAATTTAATATTTAAAACTGCTCTATTATTTTCAGACTTGAGTGTCATTCTAGGACTTCAGCTCACAACCTGATACTATTATTAGCTACTTAGGACCCTTAAAAAGTAGCCAATCATTCACCTGGCTGAAATTAATAGAAATTCAGGCAGTGTTAGTGCCCCCTCTTTTCTCCTCCTAGTCTTTTCTTTCACTTAATCTTCACAACCAATCTTCAATTAATATTCTCTGTCTCTTAACCTTCAAAAATGTTTTGATTTCTTAAACTCCAAATCATAATTCTTTATATTCCCTATAAAAAATTAGCTATACCTAAGAAAATCTTTCTAAGGCACTGGTTTTGTACCTGTTCAGTATTAAAGGGGTTGTCTTTATGTGTTCCTTTACATATCTTAGATAAGACCGAAAATGTTCTCTGGCGTGTAGTCAGTTATGTAATTTTTATGTTTGTGAACTGTTTGCTTCCTGACCAACCACCTCAGAATCCCCGTTTTCTTTAAGTACATCAGCTAATGAATTGAGATGTCAATTATATTCAGAAAACCTTGAGGTAAACAAACTGTGCAGTGATGCAAAAAAATACAAAAGACTTTTAATGGGACATAAGCAAACACACTATCTCATACTGAGGTAATATTTTCTTTTATTCTTACATAGGATTTCAGCATCCCAGGACTGGAAAAGGACCTCCTTGATGGCAGAGTCTAGATCCCATTTGTGGAAATCATTTACTCTGAACACAGAGATACTCTTAAACAAGGTTTAGGGGGTGAGCTAACTGGAGATCCCAGGTTTTCTCCTCCACAAAAGTATTGTGTTACAGCAGAATGTATTTCATAGACACAAAACAAATTTGCCTTGCAAATTATGAATGGTGTAACAGAATTGTGCATGTGCAGCTGCAGCCACATTGACAAACAAGAGCCTGAAGCAGAGGAATAGTTTTAATCAGAAGTGGCTGAGTGATGCAGACTCCATAGACTATTCCCCATTGCTCACGATTTTGGTAGGTTAAGGGGAAGAAAATTGCTCACCAGATAGCAACATCAGCAACACAATCTCATTTTCTATCAGGCTGAAACAGCTCAGGGACAATGAACTAGATTTTCACCTTTTAATTTCATCATTAAAGCATCAAGTGAGTAAATTTACCCATCACAGAACTGGTGGTTTGAGAGCACAGATTTTACAAAGACTGAATACACATGTGCACATGGATACAGAGTCAGTGCTGACCTGTCTGGACGTGAAGCGTGGCAGATGCCTGGCTCTTGGAGCCCAGCAAGAGCTAAATAGCCTGGCTGGCTCCTTCTGTGTGCCTGTGCACAGCCAATGGCTTTCACGCAGCTCCACATTGTTTTCTGCTTTCTGAATCGCAGATTTGGGCATCTCTTACATAAATGTGATTGCTCACATTCTCTATTTCCACATCTTTCAAAGTGGGGCTTAATTTTTCCTGTGCCTACTTCCAGCGTGTTTTATGTTCACACACACAAAAAATTGAAAATATCACTTTTCAATTTTTTGCATAAAAAATAGATAAAGTATCATTAGGTCTAAACTTAAGCTCCTTTCTAAATTTATACTAATATCCCGGTCATAAGGAGTCTTTGAAATGCTTTTGTTTCTACAAATATAATCCTGGAAGTATACCCTTTGTAAAAGTTGGGAAGTCAAAACTGTACCTCACTTACAGAAGACTTGAGGAATTTAGTCTGAGAGTTGCTGCTTGTGATTGTAAGAGAAGATATGGTGACTGGGAAGCCCAACCAGCACCTAATGGGGGCAACTTCTGGATGCTTAAGAGGAAGGAAGGGAGTATCAAAGCTGTATTGCTGCATCTTTGGGGGAGGGAAGACACTAGGATATGTTTGGTTAGCTAAACAGAAGATTTAGGAATTAAATATACTCTGACTAGAGAAGAAAGCCATCCCAGAACTTAACGATATTAAAGAGCAAATTAGGAATTGAGGTAAAAACATAATTTCCCTGAAGCTCCTATTGACAGCTGCTCCGTTTCACCTTTGTTACCGAGTAAATGCAGAAAAAAACATTAACATGGAAACATACAGAAAGAAATGGAAAGGTCCTTAATACTCTGGTAGCAAGACTTCTTAGACCAGTGCAATTTTCTATTCTCTCTTGACATTTTAAATAAGATTTATGCGCTGGTAGATGTTTCAAATTTTAAATGATGGCCCACACTGTGTAATATGTCAAAAGAGCCTTTCTCTTTCGACACACTTCTGAATGAGAAATGTGCTGGACAGCAGGTACTACTAAATGTTAATAGCTCTAAAACTACACAAATTGTAAATTTATAGAATTGTGTTAATAATGAATTCTTAAACTATTCACAGAATTCTGAAGTAGTTGTAGCTTGAGCAGAATTAAAGGTGCCCATAATCCTCTGAAGTGACAGGCAGAAGTGGCCACAGCCAGAGGAGCTTGCTAAGGAGAAGGAGCCAGTCTCCACCTGAAGGGTACTGGTTCGAGGCATTTTATTAGATTAAAAGAGACACAAGCACTTGAGATTACATTGCAATGTTTATAGAGTCTCAGCCATGTCATTGCATAAAAAAAATTACACTTGCTTTTAAGAACCAAAAGGCAAGTTTCTGACTCTAAGCCATGAAGAGAAGCGTGGCAATGAAAGGGCAATAAATACTGATGTCTGCAGAAAGTTTAAAGCAAGTGTTTGAGGTGTCAGCTGATAGTTTGGGTCAGGATGGGGCTGTGCCCAAGGCACATGGTTTGTGAAGAAAGGTGTGAAGGTGTGTAAGTCTAAGGCCAACAAAGACTCCGGTGAACAGCAGCAAGGAATATGGCAACCAAACTGGTGCACCCTGTCCTAGGCAGAGCATGAAGTGTGTGCTGTTTCTCTGGGAACAGAAATAGCTGGGGTCAGAAGGGAATGTGATTTCCTCTAATTCAGGTCTGGATCCAACCTTTTTCTGAAAGGTAGTAAATGCAAATAAAAAAACCCAATCAAGCAAAAAAAAAAGAAACTCAGAAGAGAAAAAAATATATTGTATTTGTTCTCTGTATTTCAGAATGTTGATATCTCACCCTGCGTTTGAGAGATGTCAAGTGCCTTCCCTGTTTGTGAATGACTGTTTTCAGCAGGTTAAGTAGTCATTTCATTCCCTTTGCAATGAACATGATCCTCTTCATGTTCTTTAGTAGTTCCCTATAAAATGCAATTCAAGGGAGAGAAGAAGTCAGAATTTGCTGCCTTAGCAACACCATGATGACATTGGCAAGCACAAACCAGAGACCATGGTTGTGACAGTTCTGATTTGTGAGCTTGGTGTGAGCAGCACAAAATATCTGAAACACTGGGCAAACCAGGGCAAACCAAAGCCTGGAGGGTCACGTGGATGGGAAGTGTCCCAGTGTCGAGTTGGATGAGGGATGTTAAACCTGTGTCTCAGAAATCTGCCCTCTGTCACTCTTGTTCTAATTTTCCCCAGCTAGGAGATGACAGAGGAATCTGTCCTGGGGCCTGAACCATCCCAGCATTACTCTGTGCTCCATCAATATGAGTAGAGGTCCTGCCATGCACAGCAGGGGCAAAGCAGCAGGTTCTTGGTCAGGTTCTTGGTCTCATCTACCTCTGTGAAAAATAAACTCAGTTATTCCACTGCTGCACATTTCCCTGTTACTATAAGAAGAAACACTGACAGGTAGTGAAAATGTGTTTTTGTTTAGTCATATAACCTTGAGCACTTTGCCTTGTCATTTTCTCTGTTATTTTCATCCAGTCCAATATGTTGGCATCACAGGGGAAAACAGATTCACACACTCTGCATTGATAATGGGTTATACATTTGAAGATATTGATCAACAACAGGGAAAGTAAATTGAAGTAACACAGGATTTGAGAAAGCTGCTGACTACAGACAACTGATTGTGCAATCTTTTGGTTTACTTTCTTTGTTTTAGCTTATTTAGTTATCTGGAAGACTGCAGAAAGAAATTTTCAGGTATTCCAGAAAAAAATCTATCGTATTCCAATCCGAACTAAATTACACAGTGTAAATATCTGAAATAATGAAAGCTGAGAGGGCACTCTAGTTGCCACATTTGAATGGTGCCAACATCTTATGAGATTCAGTGGCCTCTACAAAGTGGATGAGGGACCTTGATCAGCACATGTCATAATGAACAACCAACCAAAATGTATCATTACTCTTCATTGGTAGTGTTATTTGAGATGTAAAAATTACATTATCACAGAAACACTCCCAACAGTGTACTCTCCCTTGCCTTAAAGAGAAAGATGAATCTCATTTGTGGGATGCGTATATCACCTATATCATCTGCTAAAGAAATAAAAGATTTCCCTTTCTCAGGTAGTCAGTCTGATCTCCTTACTAGTTACTCAAATTTAATTAGGAGGAAGACCCATTTAATTATGACACAGTGGAAGGAGCTCAAAGCTATAATCAGGGCTCATTTTGGAAATTTATCAGAGAGGTCATTCAGTCCTTCACTGTCATTCCTGTTGATTTCTGGTCCCTGAGTCAAATTTTCCAGGGGCAGTAATGATCTATTACCAATAATTTTCTATGGAGATATTTCTTTCATCTTCCATTCATTTTTTAAAATCCTTTGGCTTCTCCTATCCTTTCATGCTCTTCTTGCTGACATCCTCCCTGCTTCATCATCTCTTTTCTCCCATTCTGTGTACCTTATCTTTTATCAGGCTTACTTTGGACAGTGAAATCCTTCTATTTGCCTACTGCTCTACTAAATATCATGTATTTACCTACTGATGGCCATAGCTCCATCCAGTACCATTGTAAGACTCCAAAACATTATTCTTCAGGGCAATGGAGACTCGTCAGCTACCAGCAAAATGACACTGTTTATTGGCCAAATAAACACAACTTTGGCTGCCAGGATTTGCTTAGTCAATGCTCTAACTTTCATTTGACTCTTGCCAAGCATCTGAATCTCTTTCCTTGTTAACTATGGCTAAGTTCCACATCAATGGGAGTTTTTAGAAAGTGATTAATATTCATATTCAAAATAAAGAGGTACATCCTGCATGGGGTTAACCCTAGAACCAAGTGAGGTTTTCTGTCCAGGATCCAATATATTCCATATCCTACAGAATGAGTATGCCAGAACCGGTTAAAAATAGCTTCTTCCATTCATTAGTGTCAGCAGATGGCCATTAATCTTCCTGAAAGTATTGATTCAAACTACTCGTCTCCACTTTCCAGGCCCTTCACAGACTCCCCTTTGCCCATCTATCATCCCTCCTTACACAGCTGAAAAGGTGGCTGCTCTGGAACAAGTGGGTGACAGTAACAAACCAGCAACTCCCTTACACGCTGCCCCTCACGTCTGCAGGGAGCTGTACACAGCATCAACAAAGCTTTGCCATTTGTCTCCTTTAAATGCTTTCCTAAAGCTTCCCTTTGCCATAAGGACTACAGAAGCGTTACATAGTCATACACTGGACTAGAGTCTCTCTAGGACACAATCTTGCCAAGGACCATCTTAGCATTGTGTGCTTCTCCATCTCCAATATCTGTCTCTCACAAACTGCAATGTCTTGTCTCCTTGGCTTCAAGTTCATGATCTACCACCCTGTAAGATTCAGCATTGCAATTCCCTGTGCAGCAGCACCAGTGTCACCCATATCAGATAAAACCATGTCATTCCTATGTCAGTCAGCATAAATGTGCCCTGGCATCATGATAATTAACTCTTTTACTTCTAGAATCGATGTTCTGTTTTTTGTTCCTAAGCTAAGTGTTCACTGTGGTTTCTTTAAACTCCAGACCACCAAATTTAGCTAATGTAGATCTTCCTTCTGTCCTAGTTTCAAGATCTTCCCAAAGCCACGTGGATTTTCCTGGAAGAAATATTGAAGATGCAAGAGGCTCTCACCAGGAAGATGTATTAAAGACGTCAAGAAATGTTTTCTCCCTTCTTTCCCAAACCCAAATTCCAAGACAAGATATTACATACTTTTTGGAAAGAAACCCCACAGTCATTCACACTCCATCCCTTGCAGTGAAAAGGACGACTTCCCAAGCTCAGACATTGCCAGCAAAAAAAACTGATGTGGAGCTCACATCACCCAAGAAACAATCTTTTCTTGAAAAAAGAAATGATACACACATACCCCTTCTGCACGAGGAGCCAGACCCCAGAGCCCCAGCTGTCAGTGCGACACTCCAAACCCCTCTCCATTTCAAACAACACAAGCCAGCTACAACACAGACTGTTACTTCTCATCGCAACACAAGCGCAAGTTCATTCTTTGCAAGGCCACCTCCTGTTCAGCAAACTCGCTCCAAGTATGGCTATTCTCCCAGGAAATGGCCTGGTAGACTTGCAGTCTTGAGGACTAAAGCATCCCAAGATTTCCCAACAGAGCAGCCGAGAGCATCACCTTTGGCAAAACATCTCCCCTGCCCTTCCCACTTAATCGGTTCTTCTCTGGATACAGCTTCTTGGAGTGACCCAGCAGGGTCTCCTCCCAAAGCAAGGCTTCCAATACAGACCACAGCAGCCAGAAAGTTGTTCAGCAAAGCAATGGATTACGTGGAACTGTCCAAAACCAGCAGTGGGATGCATCACAAAGTGATGTGTGCTGATATGCTGTGCTTTCCTGATGTGCGTTGTGAGCCAGCTGAAGATGGAAGATTTAAATGTGGCCCTTGTCCCTCTGGATACAGGGGTGATGGGATTACATGTGAAGGTAAGGGGGAAAATCCTCTCTAAGGTTCTTTTATAACTTCAGGTCTAACAATTCTCCAAAGTAAAAATTAATTTTTATTATAAATTCAGAGATTTTTGTAGCTGGGATCATTCTGTTTTCAAAATCAATTATATTTCAAAATAAGAAACTAAGTCTGTAATTTTGAAAAAGCTCTTTCTGCTTACAAAAATGACATGTTTATTTGATAATATCTTATCTATTAAAACCAGGGACAGATTGTCATCTCACTTACTCTTGCGTTAAGGCCAGGTTCATTCTACTGAAGTCATCACATTTGAAAACAAATCAAACTTCTGTAGGAAAGAGTAAAATTGACTCCATTTCTCTATACAACACATATTCTATGAAAACTAAGTGTTCTACTACCTTACGAATTACTTGTAAATATTTATCTAATATCCTAAATATGAAACTGAGCTTGCCCTCTGAAATGTATAACACCAGAAGGGTTTTCACAATATATTGAGTTATTCATGAGACAGCTGAGAATACCTCTGTAAAACAATAGAATTGTGCACATTGTTGAAGTAATGAATTCCTTGACTTAGCTATCATTAATCACACCTTTTGTTGACATGCTTCTGATAAGTTCATCTCGTAACTGGCCTTTCACTGCACAAAGCAAAAGCATTTGCATCATCTGTTTCACTCTCTTTTCACAACTGGTGTCTCATGTTCCATGCCCAGAGCAGACAGGAGTAGGGGTGTCTCAGCTGTGATGTGCTGTGGAGGACCTTTCAGGGATTCCTTGCTGTAAACAAGGCTTTGTGGGGGTGTAAAGCCCCCACCATTGCTGCAGCCCTCTGAGCTCAGAGAACTGCTGGAGACAGTTTACAAAATGTACAAGAAAAGGTTACTATTATCTTGGGCACTATAATTTTCACCTGTTTGCACATTTCTGAAATGCCCTTTCTAAAGGACTTAAGGTTATTTGGCACAAAAGATCCTGTCTTTGACCTCTGTTTTATACCTGGAGATGGAAAAGCACCAACTAGCTACTAGAACTGGGAAGCCCAAAGCAAGCCTGACCACTGAACGACCTCCCCTCAAAGACCAGACCCAGGTACAAATGAATATTTACAGATGTGAATACACAGCTGCTGTGTCTGTGTTTAGTATGCCCATCAGTATAAGCCCTTAAAAGATAAATCTACCTTAAAATATAAATCTCCCTCTGTCTTTTACTATCTTGCAAGATGAGATGTTTTCTTCAATTACTGGTATTACCGAAAATCTCTCCGGAGAGTCCTTAGGATGAAATACTTTATTACCAACATCATTCTGTGTCTCAGGGCTTGATGACATGATACACAAACATCCTTTATTTGTCTCTTGTCACTGACTGTGACACCTGACTCAATAATTAGCCTGTCTGCTCCCTCATCTGCTTCATCCTGAGCTCCTCTGCCCACCTGTGGGCAGCACCTTGGAGCGTGGCCAGTAGCGTGAAGAGCACCCATTGTATCTCCAGCCATGGATGTCTCTTCCCATGTCAGAGGTAGCTGATTCATCATGACAGATGAGGTTGAAAAACGAGGATAATTTCTTGGATTAAGGCCTGTCATAACCTCAGCTATCATCACCTTACAATGTGGACACAATTGTACTGAATCCTTTCAAGACAGTGGCCCCCTCTAAGAACAGCAGGTAGGAAAACTGGGCAAGGGATCAAAGCTTAGATGAGACCAACATTTGCAAAATCTTCAGGCTTCAACACAACATCCTTGCCAAGTGAGCAAAAATGTCGACAGACTCAGACACTATTGATAGTTGTCACCTTCCCATTTGATATCCAAATTCACTGAGATAAAAGAAACAGCCCACTGGTAGCAAGTTTTAATACCTGTGGTGCTTGAGGCGATGTGACCTTTGTTTAATAAGAATGTCTGGAAATATTCTAAGATAATAAATACTTTTCTGAGTGGTATTTGTCTTGTGAGAGAATGTAATATTTTTTTTCCAGTTGTGCAGATTCAAAATCAGGCTCAGAGGACTTGCAGGGGAAAAAAATCCCAACATCCTGAAAATTAATTTCTCTTCTAATGTAAATCATAACACATTCTATATCTGTGATATTCTTATCCCTTTGGACAAGCCCCTCAGTCTCCCTGTTATGATTTAGTTGGAAGTCCTTTCCCTCTACTCTGACATTGGAATCACAGGCTCACAGGACCACAGGCTGGAAGAGATCCCTGGGGACTGTCAGGTACAACCTCTTACCTTCTTTTAGAAGAACTTAGCTAGATATCAGTGTGTTTTGCTTGCATTCAGGTATCTAAACTGAGATATGTTAGATCCTGTTAGCAATTTCCATTTAGATCACCCTATTGACATCTATGTTGTCTGTAAGAAGTAGAATCCTGTTTTTCCTCATCTTGCTTTGGTGCAATAAGGATTACAGATTCTTAATTCTTTTACTTCTGACAGCAACTACATACTCTGCAGATGAGGTGCAATGAAGCAGTTCCTCAAGGCTCTACTCATCATTCCCCTGGCCTTTCTTGCAGCTCACTAGCTTCTCAACTCTTAGAGCCCTCTCACCTCCCTGCACAAAGGCAATATGGCCATTTATTAGTGGCCTAAGGTCAAGACTAGTCTGCCAAACAGACCAGCTTTAAAAGCTCCATTTCAGAACATTGTTTTGGAGATACATTTTTGGAGATAGCTGGCATCACCTATACAAAAATAAAATATAAATAGGGAGGATCAGGCCTGAGGTAGTCCCCTGGATTATCCCACATTTCCTCTTGGAGAAAATGGTCTCTGTCTTTTGTGGAGTAAACTTAGCCAAGAGTTCCTCTGATGATGAAGGAGGTTGCTAAACAACTAATATTCACTCTGACTGCCATTTCCAAGGATATATGCCATAAAACCCCATGCATTACTGCAGTATACTTCCAGCAGTTTTACAGGACAGCACATATCACCTGCCAACATGCACTGCAAGAGCCTCAGAACGCTTACAGAGCTTTGCCCATTTCAGCTCAGCATGCCAATGAAATGAAAACCTAGTGCTGTAATAATGTAAAACAATTCCAATTCAGGATTACTTTCAGAACGTTTCCGACATTTTGTCTGGTTTATTACGAGTGGCACATGTAACACAGCACTTTATAATTTTTAAGGGTAATGCTCTGGAATATTTGTTAATGTTGTAATCACCCTACAGAGCAATTACTTGTTGTCCTGCCCATGTTCTCCACTCTACTACAGGGACACAGGCCTGAACTCTCAAAGATGCCGCGCAGGCTGGACAAGGAAAAGGAAACAAATGCTGTTGTTTCTCTGGTTCATTTGCCAGGGTCTGTGCATATGGCACTGCCCAAGAGAAGCTGTTGTAGTCCTTAAACTCCCCAGGGTTCCCTAAGGTGGAACACATCCTTTCCATTTGATAACAGAGTTGAATTTAATCAGTAACTCTGCTTTGGGCATAGCTTTTGGGCTTCTTTTTGAGACATCTAGACCTGAAGACTGAAGAAAGATAAGAATTTAAGCCAAATTTCTGGTCATCCTTTTATTTGTGTTTCCATATTTCCAAAAGCCTTTGATAGGTGTGTCCACCCAATCCTTTGGTAGGGAGTGTCTGGTCACTGAAACTATACATTTAAAAAGTCAGAGTCCCTATTCAGTAGAATGCAGATAATTATTTTGAACTATTTTGGATTAGGTTGATATTTAATAACTAGTATCTTTCTGGTTTTTTAGTAGTCATAAAAGAACTGCAGCATTCCTATGGAAGATAAAGTCATGCTACTTTAGAAATATTTTCTTAAAAATGTGAAGTCAGTAAAACTCTGGGATATTTTATAGGCTTTGCACTGTATTTTCTAAGGGAAGGTGTAGCCTAGAATAATAGGAGTCATGCTTTCTGCTCAAGAGTTAAAAACACAGCACTGCTTTGACATTAAAAAACCACTGTTTGAAGTAAATAATTTTTAAAATAACAGGAAAGATGGAGTAGCTGGGATAGCATTATGACCTCAGGATGAACAGCTGGATGAAATGAGGTAGGAAAAAATCAGGCAGCTGACATTTGTCTATTTCGACATTTTACACACAAAAAGATCTACCACATCAGACCAAAAGTCCTTCTCCTATCTCCAACAGCTACCAACAGCATTTGTCTGGTAGTATATGGGAAAGATATTGGGATGCTGTCCAGAATAGTCTCTCAGCAAGGTATGGATCATGTGCTTAAAAACATCAAGGTAATGCCTTTGAACATTACCCTGTTCACCCCTTCTGGGCCATGTCAAACTTCACAGTTTTCTATCCTAATCACCTAGGCATGTCCTTCCTAAGGACCTAATATATTCACTTGTTCTTTGTACAAAAGCTCTTCCATAACTTTGGTTATCCTTGTCACCATTTTCTGCATTTTTTCCCACTTTTACTGTATCTTTTCTGAGCTGGGGGATCAGACCTGCACACGGTATTTCAGATGCAGCTCACCATGGACACAGACCATAATAAAGTCTGACATTTTGTGCTTTGCTCATTTCTTAGCAATTCCTAAGACTTTATTTGCTTTTTTTTGACTGCAGATGAGCACTCAGCTGACATTTCACAAAATCCATTAGTACCACCTAAGCAGAACCAGTGTCTGCATTTGTATTCCCAACTTATTCAGTCAAGTTACTCTTGTTAATATTTTAGTTGCATAATGGGCATTTCTCTCACAAATGGGCTCCAGACTGCTGGACTATTTAAATATGCATATGAGTTATTTTAATTGCACTAATACATGCTTTCTTTCCTTTGTCTGAGTATCTTGCACGCAAAAGAAATGCTTCAGCCCACAATTTTCAAAACGAAAACCAATAACCTGTTAACTTTCTTCTCCCTTTTTCTACCCACCTTATGCTGCACATATTAAAACTTCATCCATTTAGGAAATTAGATTGATGCATCTTTGAAAGAAAATAAATAATGTACAATGAAACAATGTAGAACAGTGTAGATTCCTTCCAGTGAAGTTTGTCCTGACCTGACTGGTGTTCAAAATTTTAAGCAGGTAATGCTTTCACACTTCCAAGCCTGGCTTTAGTGGTGCAGACCCAGGAATTCCTGTGCTGGATGGCACAGGGAGTTACTCACTTGAGATGCCCAGCAATAACTCTGTCCTGGAAGACATTTGCTGATAAGGATACTGAAAATGGAGAAAACAACACAGCATCTAGTACTCCCGAGTGCCCCCAGAGTTATTGTAGAGAAACTTATAAAAAGGGTATGATCTCATTTTAATAGAAAAAAAAAAGAAGTTATGGGATATTTCCCAAAAAGCCTTTTCAAAGAAAACAATAATACACTTCCCCATTTTCATCTCCAGATTTTAAATTATAAACATAAACATACATACATTTGACAGCAAGATTGACCATTTGCAGCAGTGTTTTCCTCTTTGCTGTTATTTTATCCCATCCAAAACTGCTTAGTATAAAACCACTGCAATACCTTTCTACAATTTAGCAAATGCTTATGGAAAAAAAATATTCATTCCAGAAGATGAAAGACAGAAGTTCGGGAAAAAAAATCTGACACAAACAATATATTTCTATTACAGAGGGAAATGTCTTTTAGGTGAATATTACTCTCACATAGCAGCCAGTGCTCAGTTTTTATCTTTTGCTATTCCCCAGTAATAGAACAGTTTTAAACATTTTACTATTAAATGTCACCATAAGAGCTAAATGTTTTAATATCCAAAATACCATGTTCTTTTCTGACAGTTCAGATGCATCTTGGAATGTGTAAAGGCCAGATGGAAAGTATTCTATTCAAACGGACACATTTGCTCTAAGTGCTACATACAAACCACACTGAAATAAAGCATAATATGTTTGAATGTCACTGTGCTTGGCATAGCATTTAGGCACCTGGAGGCTTTATACAACCATCATCCTACAGGAAAGGCAATCATATTTCACGTACTTTAAAGAGTGGTACGTTTTTCCAAGGTTTTGTACTCCCCTAACGCCACACAGATAATATTAAGCATTTCTACCCCCCCTTAGTTTCTAATTGCAAAGAAATCCCTTTATAAACAACCCCTGTGCTTACCCAAGCCCAGGGGAATGGGAAGGGTTCAGATGGATGTGTGTGCAGCAGCACCCTCCTTTCAGAGCCCTACACTTGCCCTTCACTTCAGTGAGATCCAGTGCAAGCCCCCAAACACAAGTGAGAGATTATAATCATGGCCCTGAAATTTTAAAGGAATAACAAATTTGTATAAAGCCAGTTTCAATTTCTTCCCCTTTTGTTGACTTTCCATTTCATCATGGGCTGTTACCTCCAGTTTGCCCTAATGGCATAAGTCCCCCAGGTGCCTGAGCCTCTGACTTGCTTCAGCGGCTGCTACTGGTGGCTGAATTAGAAACACTTTGGGAAAGGTTAATGTTAGCTGCTTAAATGGGTCTAAATCAAATAATAGAATGACAGAATGGTTTGGGATGGAAGGGACCTGAAAGATCATCTCGTTCCATCCCCGTTGCTGTGGGCAGGGACACCTACCACTAGCCCAGTTTATTCCAAGCCCCATCCAATCTGATCCTCAACACTTCCAGGGATGTGGCAGACACAGCTTCTCTGGGCAACCTGTGCCAGTGCCTCACCACCCTCACAGTATAGAATTTCTTCCTACTATCTAATCTAAACTTATCTAAATCTATTTAGTTTTCCAGACAATTATATTTTTTTATTGTTTTTTTTCTCATAGATGTACACTTCGAATTTCAGCTAAACACATGTTGATTTGCAAATGTCTAAACCTCATAACCCATCAAATCAAAACTAAATTTAGCTTAATGACATTCTCAGCATGTATAGTATGGATCTAAAATACATCTAGTAAGTTTTCTGTTCTCAGGCATATCAAATCCTAAAGTTATATAATGCAGCATTGAAAATTTCACAGTTAAAACTGTATGGTAACAGGAAATGTAAATACCAAAGTACCTGAAGAGCAGATCTAATACCAAATATATTTCTTCAGTGTTATTTTTGTCAAAATGTTTGATTTCTTGGAGCTTGTCTTTTTAACTAGAATTGGCCAATGTGTGGGGGCTTTTATTGAGATGGCAAAATTCATATTCCACGGCTTTACGTGAAGGCACTGTGACAATTACAAGAGGTGAGGAGGTCTTCAATACAATAACTGCATGGAAATTATGGGTGCCCCAAGAATTTGTCCTTCATTTAGCTTTCCATTTACACAATCCATTTTCCAGTTTTAAGAACAAAATGTGGTGCATTTACGCTCTTTTCCTTTGTAACAATACTTAAAATGAAAAGTGCTTTGTTTCAGATCTTTTTAGCTTAATTTTGCATTTTTCTTGGAATAACCTTGCTTAGCTTCAAATTCATTAGAAAAGATAAAACTCTGCCAGTAAAGTGTGCCAAAGCACAACATTTTTCTGCATATTCACTTCCCAAGCACAAGGAAAGATGCTTTTCATTCTGGTATGTGAGGTGTTTTGTTTGGTTTTTTTCCAGAGACATGAGAGTCAGCTGACACCTGTGTCTTGCTCTGTTCCTGCACACAGTACTTCTTTTTTGAGTGTCAGTGATCATCTTGTCCCTTCAGTGATCTTCCTCCTCCTCTTGAGTTTGCCATACAAAATTACCTCTTATTAGAGGGCTACAAATGGCAGTGTTCATGATATCTGGTGTCAGGTACCTACCTTAGATCTCAGGTTTAAGAGGTGAAACCTTCCAGGTTCCCTCTACAATAAAACCATTAGATTAATAATGATCAACATCTAAAAAGCAGGTGAGTCTCTTCAGCAAACATCCTAGTTCAAGAGCTGCTGTCCATTCCAGCTTTACACCATACAACTGCTCATCCTCTTTCTTCAACAGAATGACACTGCATATTGAAGTAAATCAAGAAATCATTATCTGATTTGCTGCTTTGACTACAGAGCTCATACTACTCACTAAATACTAAAATTTTTGCCTAAATGTTTGCCATTTGGCTGGTAAATCCCCATACAACATTTTTCTCTACAGAAGAAACACTTCATCTCTGCCTTAATGTAACTTCTGTCACATGTTAAAGTTTACTGACCATCCACCAGGCAAATCTTGTACTTGGGCCATCCTTAGACTTCAAAAATATGTACTCAAAAATGTGCATGCTCAGAAGTTAAATATGATTATGCAAAAATCATTCCCTTGCAGACATTATATAGCTGCTCATTAGTGCTGTATTACTAATGTGATACCCACTGCTATCCTGCAGTGTTTTCCTCAGCCAAATTACTTGTTGGATTAATAAAATGGTATGGGGAGAGAAGAAACCTGTGCTGTGCTCACAGCCACACAGAATGTAATATTTGAACTGCATTTTTTTTTGTCTCCTGTTCTATTCTTGCAGCACAGTGTGATCCGCCATGTGAGCACGGAGGAACTTGTCTACCTCAAAACACTTGTTCTTGTGCTTATGGATTTGTAGGTCCTCAATGTGAAACAAGTACGTATGAACTCACTCAGGCTTTTATCATTACATGTTTGAATTAGCAGAAAATTACAAGATAAAAAATGACCTTTTATTTTTTCTATATTTCCCTTTAAAATTATTAATAAATACAGGAAGAAAAACAAAATATAACATGTTGAAGCAATACAGTAGCTAAACTATTTCAGAGCATATATTTACCAGCAGTGTAGTTGCGTTATGTAAAAATATGCACATCTATATCAATATTTTCTACATACAAATGTTTCTGAAAAAACAAACAAAGAAGTAAAAACGTGCATGCTATTTATAGTAACATTTATGAAATTCAAGGTTGTGAGTGAAGGCAGAAATGCTAATTTTGAGAACACAAAATACTAGCCATACCTATTAGGAACCATGTTACTCTGCAATGCAAGTTAAAAAAGAGATTCAATACAGAGAATGTCTGGAGGGAAAAAAAACAGCCTTCAAACCCTTCTGTATTAACTGAATGGCAGAACATGTGCAGTTCCATCATTACAGTGCTGCTTATTTAAATATCAGGATACCCTTGACAGGAACATAATTTTATGTCTGAACCAGAGTAGCTGCAATACTTTAAAACCAAAGAATTTTAGATGTAAGGCTTCTAATAGAGAAAGAAAACCAAGGAAAAGAACAGATTCAACCCTCAGTTTGCCTCTTGCATCAATACTATTAGTTATTTGCTGTGATAGAGCAACTTTAGGATCTGCATTGGTGTCAGTGATAAGACATGTCAATCTTTTCTGTGTCTTCCAGTGGTGTGTAACAGGCACTGTCACAACGGTGGGGTCTGTGTGTCACCAGATGAGTGCAAATGCAGAAGTGGGTGGAGCAGCCCTTCTTGTGAAACAGGTAAAGGGTTAGAAATGGCTGGTCTCTCATGCCTTTTGATGCCTGAAATCCCTGTGGTTCCTGTAATTCAGTGGTCAGGTTCGTAACTGCTGCTTAAAGAGTTAAAGCATAAGAACAAAGAATAGTAAAGGGCAAAAGCTCGGAAGGCTTTGAGTTTATGTAAGTTATTCCTAAGCTTACATGTTTATGTAAGTGTTCATAAGTTTAGACGTTTATGTAAGTATTTCTAAGTTTAGATGTTTATCTAAATATCAGGTTTACGGAGAGGAAACCCACAAACAAAACCTTTTCACAGCCTTTTAAGCTTGTGTGATTCTGGAGTTATTTCTTAGAATGCACTGCTGCCAGAATTCACACTGCTCCTCCTGTCTGCATCTTGTACTTGCACAGCACCTATGAAGGCATCCACAGAACGTGGGAGCTCAGGGAAAAGCCACCTCCACCAGTCAGTACAAAGTGACAAGGTGAGGATTGGAACTAGGTACCTATTTCTAGACAGTGCTCACAGTTCTGAGCCCTGTTTTGAATAGACACAGCTCAGATCTCCCTCTCAGGATCGAAGTGCTAAAAGCTGGAGGACATATTTTTCCTCCAAAGGCACAGCAACTGCAGCACTCACCTGGGAGAAGGTATGCAAAATAGTGAAATATTAAAAGGAGCAAGACCGAGGACCACCTTAATCAGTGCCAAACCTCAAGGCTACAGAGGCAGTCTGCTCTGCCACAGTGAATGCTAAATGACTAAGACACCTTCAGCCTACATTACCTTTCCTGGAAGGTGAGAGATGTCATTTTAACCTCCATCTCCCAGATATTACTCTTCCTGTAAGTGTTAAAATGACAGACCTAACGGGGACACATAAATTAGCCTAGCTAAGATCTGCAGAAAATGACTGGGATTGTCACTACCTATTCTGGTTCCTACTGTCTCCTCTTTTTCTTTTCATTGAGTTCTGCAATTTTATTTTGGCGTGGCTTTAACAGGATTATTCCAAGAGAACATGCAAGAAGCAAGAGCAACAGTAATTTCCAACCCAGAATCACAGTGGCAGGATTTTTTTTTGTCTGCTGACACCTTAGGGGAAAGACTATCAGGCTCACCTCTCTGGCACTGTTTTGTGTGCACTACACTGAGTATTTTCTGGATACTGCTGGGGTTTCCCACCTGAAGTGATATCATAGGAATTTTTGAAAGAAGACAGATACAGAAATGAAAAAAAAAAAAAGGACTTAGAGGACTGTACCAATGGAAGTATAAACACTGACAGACTGACAGAGTGTGGACATCTGTGAACTAGCCAGGACAAGGAGGCAACTAATCCAGATTCTCCATTAGCAATGAATGAAGTCCATTTTGACTTCATAAGTGGTTTTTCTTAGGCAAAAAAGCCTCTCATCTAGACTACAATTTCACTTATTTTCTCTTTCCAAATTGACATTTTATTTCTTCTTTAGTTCATCTGAAATATTTTAGTGACCCTTAATCTATTTAAACTTAAATACATTTAATTTATTTAATGGGCTATTCTGCAAGATATTGAAAGACAAATGGAACAGAAGGAAAATCCTGGTTTAAATTGTCACTCTGCTGTACAATAAAAACTTTATCAGATTCTTTATTCTTCACACACTGACTTCCCAGCTAAATCAATTTGCAATTCTAATGGTCTTTTTTTTTTAACAGTCTGGTATTTGCCACATACAAATATGCAAGACAGCTTTTAATTCCTAATGCTCGTTATGTCATCTACAGTAATAACAGTTGCATAGAGAGGCAAAGGAAGCTCAGCCAGTAGCTTTGCTGGTGATGCATGAGCCAATGTGTTGTAGGAAGTGGCATTTAAATGAGGCAGAACAAACAGGTTTTGGGGTGCACACCTATTGGACTTCATGAAAATGCCACAATGCTCTGCTGAACGCAGCCAAAGCAGCAAAGGGTTAATATCTCAACTCCAGGTTTCCCAGGGACCATATAATGAGACTACAGTTACTACCTCGGGATTGTGTTTGGTGAGGATACTGGAATGGAAGCAAATGAACTGTGTGAACTAGAGGAATACATCAGAAATAAATTAAATCATTACATTAAATTATACTCCATTTCATCCTCCAAGCTATGTTAAAACACCACGGAAATGCTCCCACTGTGTCAACCATGAATAAATGCCGCAGCACAACTGACCAGCAAGGACTGCATGAAACTTATCACAGTATTACTAGAAATATTTACTCTAATGGCCTGTAAAAGAGTCAGCAGTAAAAGAGTGGCTACTTTAAAAAGTTCGACATGATCAGAGATCCATAGAGTTGTCTAATATTCCCATACAGCTGTGTGCAACCCTGTGTGCCTGAATGGAGGAATCTGTGTACGGCCAAATATGTGCTCATGTCCTTATGGTTTCTATGGACCACAGTGCCAGAGAGGTAAGAAAGTTATATTTATCATCTTGATAAAGGATCCAGGCTTCAAATACAAACAGTACCTATATTTTTACCTGCCCCCACATAAAGCATATCCAGAGACTCTCTTTGTCATAATTCTGTGCTCTCCTTTGGTGTTATAGTCTGTCATAAATCCACATTATATTGTTCTTAATGGTACTGCGAAGGAGTAAGCACTTATTTGTTATGGCATTAATGATAACTAAATAATTAATCTAAAGCTATTTGAGTCAGTGATATCACTACTTAGCAACTATTCAATTAAATGTTCAAGCATGGCTCTACTTTGTTCATTTTGCATACCCTGTGACAGGTACTGTCAGAGCCAGATGATAATTCATCTTCAGATGGGGCTCACAATATCACCTACTTGACCACCCTAAAGTACCATGGGTGGGAGACTTGAACAGGACTCCATCAGGTCCCTGCTCAAAGACCTGATCAATATTGTTCTGACTGACATAGAGCAGGACCTGATTTTGAATCCCTGTTCTAGACTGAGCTCTAAACTGAGGCAAACCATATCTTGGGTTTCTTGCTCACTTTGTGCTTGAGAAGTCAAGTTAACGACCCATTATCTGAGGCAGAACATGTAGGAGAGAGGAACTTCTGTTATGGGCTCAAGTAGCTGGAAGGTACCTGTGCTTACACCACTCATTTTTCATTTCTTTTTGAGCATAGCTCTAGTAACCCTCTAATCTTGGAATATAAATACATTCTTATTACCAATCCTGAACTATTTTGATATTAAATGTTCTTCATTCTTATCTCTTTCTTTTGTTTCCCTGGAATTCCTAGATGAATGCAGTCCCAATGCATATTTTTGCAAGTGAATGATTTGCACACAAAAATCTAGTTGCAAATGAAACCTGCTGGAAGCTCTTTGCTTTTATGATGTTGGGGGTGAATGAGAGAACAAAAATGATACCAAAATGATACAGACTGTAACTTGATGATTTTTCTCTTTTGAGGTTCAACATGGAAGGTGATTTCCAACACCTAGGTGATTTGGAATTTTTGCCTTTAAGTGTTATGGTTTAGATAAAGCTCAAACTCGAAAATAAATATCTACTTGTGTGGGATATGGAATTGATATAGGGGTATAGTGGATGGATGCTGAAGAATAGCAAAACCCTTCCTCCTGCTTCATTGAGAAAGGGGGAAGAAACAGCAACAGTCAAGTTAGCAAATGTCAAACACTGATGTTTATTTCAAAGGCAGAAGCCTTGAGGAGGATCTTTAGCTGGAGATTTAAAAACCCAAGAGATTCTCAGGAATATCCCGACCTCTTAACTGCAGGTATCTGAGACTCCTAGATGCTAGGAGTTATGTCCCACATTCTTTCCATGAACGAGTCAGAATCAGGCTCTCCATCTGGGCATCTGCCCAAATCATCCTCTGGGGAGACACCTTCCCTACCCCAGCTAAAAAAAACCCCTCTGCAGGCTCATCTCCCAACAGAGGCCCCTAAATAAGGTGTCTGTACTTAGGCAGTGTTGATCCCCTGTGTGATTTTGGTGCACAAAACTTCTCTTTTCCTTTCACTAGCTGTGTGCATTCCCCCTTGTAAGAACGGCGGTCACTGCGTTCGAACCAACGTGTGCTCCTGCACCGAGGGCTACACCGGGAGAAGGTGCCAGAAAAGTGAGTTACAGATTTCCCTTTGTTTTCCTATGTCCTATGACTCCCAAACAGCTTTTTTTTCCTTTCTGTACATGCTCCACAGAATATTCAGCCTGTATTTATGCTGTGAACTCCTATATTTCTATCAGAGCTTATATAGCATTACATTATACGCAAAACTTACTTTTTAATTAGAATAGCATTAAGTCAAGTCAGTGTCAGGAGTAGAACATTTTGATAGAATCCTCTCTAAATATTTCACTCAAAATGAGTAACACTCAAATCTAGAGAGGAATTAATTATTTTGCATTAAAGTTTTTTTGGGGAAAAAATTTAAAGCCAAAGGCCAAGCAGCTGAATGAGGTCCTTAAAAATATTAGTACATCATACTCATAGCTTAATTAAGACAGCTAATAACACTTCAGCTTTGAATTTATTCTTGTCACTGAAAGTCTCTTTTTACGTTACCATCAGTATAAATATTTGATTCTCCTATTCTTCTGGGCAAATAGGTTATTTTGGCACTTTTACAGACTCTATTGCTCAGAAATACCTGTCAGCCAGGGAGTTTAGGATATGTATGTGGAAACTTTTTTTTATTATTATTTCTTAATCAGTTTGAAATTGGCTAAAGGGGAGCTGTGAAAACAACCATTCTTGGCAGGAAGAATCTGTACATTTCCAGAGCACTTTATGTCTCTCACACACAGACAAAAAAGCTAGTAAAAAATTCCCTCCAGCAACAAAAGCCCTCTCATTCCTCGTACTACAGCTCTCCCTTCCTTCAGCAGGGAGAGTCCTGATGCACAGTACACAATTGAATAGTCTGTTCTGGCAGGAATGAGCTGGAGGGAGAAAAAAGGAGGAAAAAACCTTATGTTCGGCATCTTGTTTTTGAGGTTAGAGAACATTAGAAAAGTACTGTTTCCAGCTTTAAACATCCTGCCACGTCTCCAGACAGATCAAAGGAAAACGCAGTGATGATGATTGCAGTCTAGCAAAGCACTCCCTGAAATCCTCCAACCACTACCAACACATAGGGTGTTTCTTTTCACTTTCCAAAAGTTTATGAGGCTTTGTTGTCCATCTTGATGTAATCTTTTGCAAAAAGGTTTTTTGAGATGATGAAAATATTTTTGCTCTGTCTGATCCAAGCCTCCATTCTACTTCCACAACCACTACAGAGTCTGTTTTATTAGTCCTGGTGTTATAAAAACTTAAATAAAGGACCTATGAATGTGATGAATGAAGAGAAACATGACTAAGTAGAAGGAAAATGCTACTATTTGCTGACTCTTACTGACCACTGACTGTTAACTGGTGGAAAATGTTGAGTAAGTAATGGGGTTTTTTTTCTTGCTTAAAATCAACAGCACATGGGACAAGTATCATGACCCATCGGAAGTAGTTTTTTCACAAGCTTTTCATGACAAGCAGTTGCTGTCAGAGTTGTATGTCTTCTCACTGTTGTCATATGAAATACCTTCTCTCTCCTCTGCCAGAGGTTCCAGATTTTTATGCTCCTCCGGAGCAAAGGACTGAATGGCACATGGTAGAAGTCAGTCTCAGTTGACCTCTGCAAACCTTCCTTCACAGTCCAATCAGTGCTTTCATCACTTACCCTTTGGATATGTTGATATTGTTTCCATTGCTTTTAGGCATTTCTCTTTCCTTCTTAATAAGTCTCCTGCATAGACAGAGAAACAAAAGCTTCTGTTTGGTTTTGGCAGCTTCAGGTTCTCAACCGAAGGAGAGAATTAAAACTAAAATCCACGTGGCCCTTCAAAGACAGGTCATTTTTAAACTGAACCCAAATAGGCTATCAGTTTATTTTAAATATACACAATACGCTGTAGTATTTTCACTTTCATCCCTGTACAGTTTGGAATTCCTACTGCTCTCTGCATGACAGCCAAAAATTTGCAAGACAGAGTGGTGGCACCACGGCTTTGCTGTTCGGACTCACTCCTCTTTGCCTCCTCAGTGTATGGAGAAAGGCATTCAGCTGGAAAGTTTGCGTTTGGTATCTAAATAAACATCATCTCAAAACCAAAAAAAAAGGTGCAAATCATCGAGGTCTGATTGGCTGCCAGCTGAAATATAAGGCTTTGTCTGGTGTGTTTCCTGATAAATAACTGCCTGGTGATTATGCAAACCAGACACCCACAGCCTGGACGAGTGGGTGGCAGCACTGACAGTGAAATGTGTGGTTATGCCTCACCAATCCTACAACCTTGTATCCTCACTTGCTACGTGTTGTTTTCAGTATAAACTGTCTTTTTGAGAGGGAAGAGGGAAATGCTGGCAGCACCTCAAAAGAAAATATATTTCTGGATCAACTTTGCATCAAACAAACATACTCAACACTAACGCTAAAGAAGAACTATTTGCACAGAGGTCTGGATTCCCTTTTGGAAAATGCACAGCTGTAACAGTCCTGGGATGTCACGGCTTTTCATGAGGCTCTAAAACAGGGTTCTCACTGATTTCTACTGCATCCTTACTAAAATTACAAAGACAGCACCCTAGGTTTCATTTATTTACTACCTGTATTTGCATAGGACAGCTTTGCAGAAAAACTCTTACAAATGAAAGCTCATAAACCTGAGTTTTCTTTATGAATGTTTGGAGCAAAGAGAAGGGGAGAAAAGGAGGGACTCATGGTACCACGCGTGTATCCTGCACTGTTATCTGCTTCTTGTGAGTGCATCTCTGAGCAAAAAGGCGAGCCACAGCTCCCTCTGGAGCTCATCAGCAAGCAGAGGTCACGGGAGAACAGTGAGGAGCATCCTCCTTCTCCCTTCTCCAGCGCACCCCCAGCCTGACCTCTGTTCCTGTGTCGGCACCGTGCACGCTGGACCCGCGTTCCGCAGCACAGCCGGCAAGCTGGGCTTTACTTACCGTTTAAAACTGAGACCATGTTCCTGCACACATCTATTGCATTGTGTCAGGCTGAATCCTGACGACTTTGTATCACATAAATCATCACACTGACATTGGGACTTTGCAGATTGGATCTCAAAGTTAGGAGACAACTATTTCTCCATTTCAGTAATTCCTGCAGGCAGGATTTATAGCCAGTACACAGTGCACAATATAACTCACACTCATTTCTCCAGCTCTGCTTGCTCCTCTTCCCTCCCCCTTCCTTTTTCCTTCCCGGTAGCATGAGGACTTTACTTGCATGAGAGCTAGAGGCAAACTAATTGGAAATGTGAACACTGGGTTTCACAGGCAGCTTTTTGCTAAGCAATGTCATATTGTGAAAGTCACCGGTTTCCCATATTCCAGCCTTCCCATGTAATATTTCTGTACATTACTGCCTCTCCAGCTGCATAAGCAGGAAGTTTTACTGCTCAACAAATCAGACTCCTACTGAGTTGTCATTTTGACACCGTGTGATATATTCTCTGGAATGCCTTCACTGAGTAGCCAGATTGACTTAAGCTGTCTAAAATCAGCCAGTTTGCAAACCAGAGGTCCAGGTTACCCTCCCACACAAACCAAGCAGGGAACAAACCGTGTACCTCGTCTAAACGGATGGAGGAATCATTTGCACTAGACTTGCTTTTCATATGTCAAGGATGTGCTTAAAAGCAACAAATATTTCTCTAAGACTTCTGGATGGCAAATATCCTTGAGCAGTGGGTGTTTGGAAGAAAATGAACAGCTGCTTATAGCAGAGAGACTTGTAACTTACTGCTCAAAGCATTGGTTTTGCAACAGAAGTACAAAGATTTGCAGGCTGGCTTGGGGACTGGTTGGTGCCCAGTCTGGAGATATGGGAAAAGGAAACACTGGTCTCAGTCCTTACCTAATTTTCCAGTTGACGTAACAGAATAGGGTCATATTAGATGTCATCTTCCATCCTTGGGCAGGAAACAGAACAGAAGATGAAGGAAAAAAATCGGGGCTACTGCTGTCTTTCCCATTCAGCTGAACACAACATGATCCATGTGTGTTGCGTGGGGAGAACAGGGAGAGCTGTGACTTCCCAGAGGAAGGGATAGGGCCAAACAGGAGAGAGTGACTCAAGGCACCACCTGGTTTTTGGTCTGCTCTCAGAGCAGAGCTCCTCTCTGCTCACTCTTAGTAAGGATTTGCCACAAAACCATTAGTTGGCCATTCGTAAAAACTACATTTTGTTCATATACATGTAGCTGATGCATTTATTTTAATAAGGTTTTTGAGCACATGCAACTGTCAAAATTTATTCTTCAGGAAGAGAACAAGAATGCATCTGGGTAAGAAATGAATACATATCCTAAATAAGCCCAAAAGCCTTATTAAATTTTTTATTCATTCCATAAGCAAAACATTCCCAGACTGCAGTATGAATTTTACTAGAGTAGAAAATCTAAATTCTGATACAGTATTTCTTTCCTCGTATCTTAAAGGCACTGAAGAAATGTTCTAGAGCTGCTGCTGTACGTAAAAGCATCTTTAAAGTAAAAGAGCAGGGGTTCCTGAATTACTGCATCTCTCTTTGCAGTGGGCCTCTGTGTTAGGATAAGTGCTTTTCCTCACTAATTGATGTAAGAAACAATACTTTAGGGGGTCTATATTTAACTAAAATATTTTTAAATGTCTCCTAAAAAAAGGAGCAATGGATCTACCACTTGAAAAGCCTGGAGGACACACGGTTATGCAGATTAATATTGTCTGTTTATATACAAAAATACACTGGTAAGACAATCCTCTCCAGCACTGCTTTCCAAGTAAGTTTAAGCTTACTTTCTAAGAGAGATAATAACAGGGTGATGAAGAGACTAGTGCAGTGCCAATGCAGACAGAGGTCCTATTCCAAACCTTCTGACCGGGCTCCCACCTTAGGTCCTCACTTCTTGGCTGGGTTATCAGCCAGACCACAGTGGCCTGTCTCTGGTTTTATTGGCTTCAGACTTCATCTCCTGGGCCACTGCAGTTCTTGGTTACTCTGCCTGAATCTCCCTTTTCCTTTGTACAGGTGAAAATAAACCAATTTTCACCAGGCCCAGGCAGTGACTTCACCAACTCAGCACAACAAGAACGTGCCTAAATATCAGGTCATACTGCAAGCCCAGAGCTGCAGAAACAGTCAACAGAGGAAAACTGTGTGTATGAGAATCTTCTTTCTCTTCTTATTCAGGCATGACAAGAAAGCTCAACAGAACGATTTATGCACATGCTGGAATGGTTCACTGACCTAATAAAACACAGAGCATTCCTCAATGAAGAGAAAATGTTACCAAATGCAAGCCCCTAACAAGATGGGAATATGAGCTGTGCTGAGAGTATACTTTGCAATTCCCCACATTAATTATATATTAACAGTTGCAAAGATGAGAATAAAGTAGGGCTGTAGCCTCTTTCAAATTAATAGAGTTGCAATCAGACTAAAACCAGTCAGTAAATGAGAAAAAGGGTTTGCTAATGATCTCAGAATCTAATGGTTCCTAGCAGAATATTCCCCAAACATACAAATGTGCACCTACATGTGCATATTTTATTTATAGTGGCTTTCATACTGAAAGATGCTGAAGTATTTTGCAGCTATCTCAACATCATACCATTGCATGTCAAGAAGGAGTTTCACCTGATGATAAATATTAGGTAAAATGAAGATCACGAAACCAAGGGGGAGAGACATTTCAGTCCGAGGAGAGTGGAGAGTCCCCTGCCTGTGACAATTCCCCACTGGTTTCCACAGCTTCCTGAGGTATAAGACTCTTACCCACCACACACTACCAGGGGATCTTTTGGTGGTACAGTCAGAGAGATTGGAATCCTCTTTAGCTGATAGAAACGTTATCATCTGATGAGAGGGACATGACAGCAAACAGGTATGCAATGCACTACACACTGACTCAGAACTCAGTCTGGCATCTCAGTAGTTTTCCCTTATAGTAGTAATTATTTTTCTCATTTTTCCTGAACTAATAACTAACTTAGATTTATTTTCTGCTTTAATATCTCTAAAAGGCCCCATAAGCATATCAGATTACACATCAGAATGAAAACCAGACATAATTAGGTAAAGCACTGGCATTGCACTGCTGTCTGTAGGGTTTACAACTTTTCAGACCATTTTTTCTTCTGAAATGTGTGCTAGGTCATGCAAACTAACTCTTATTGCTAAAACTGTGTGGTAAAGTGAATATATTAGAAATGCAAACTGTCACCACACCCATCACAATTACATTTACAGCTCCCTCTGCGTCTTGTAGTAATTTGTTCTCATGCACTGCATCCCTCAGAGGTTTCTACCAGATTATTTTTTACTATTCAGAAAGGTAATTTATTGAAGAGGTGCTTTGCATCTCTGTCAGAGGTACGTGAAGCGAGAAATAGGGATGAGCAAACCTCGAAATGATTGGTAGCTTGATACGGAAAAGGATCCGAATTGTAGAACATGGCACTAAAATTTCAATTTTGTTACATGACAAGTATTACTTCTTCTTAAAATTTAATCTGTGGCTATAATTACTGATATTCAGTGGATCACATGTCTGAGGTTACTCTGATAGAACTTGGAGAGAAAGTTATTCCTTTATTTACAAATCCAAATCAACACAGATGAGGACTTTCAGATAAAATCAAGCTCTGAAACAACATATGTGCCTAAAACTCAGCATGAGCAAAAGTAGTTCCTCACTGCCCTTGGAAGGAGAAAAAAGGGGACTAGAAATTGCTGGTGTCCCGAATCCATAACATGTTTTTCAGAGCTATGTGCATTTGGGACCTTCACAGCAGCAGATATATTGGTACATCCATCTTGCTAATGATCTGTTGAGCATCAGTTATACCCTCTAAGGGGGGAATGACATTGTTTACCTCCACAGATTTCTGCCAGTACAATCCAAACAATGGTGCCCATTGTTAGAAACATCCTATATGGCCAGACCACACCCATTTTGTGTTTTCAGGGGTTTTTTCCAAAGGATTGAAGATCATTCAGCAAGACCAAATCTTTATTTGGAGCCTAGAAGCATCCAATTGTTTCTTTACTACAGTTAGGGCAATGTTTTATCTGAGCAGGGCTCATAACGCATCCAGAGAGATGGGAAACCTTCTTCCAGTGGATCAATTGAACTGTGCTGTTTTGTGAAACTGCTGATCTGACCTTCCAGTTCTTGTCCTATGAAAAAGATCAGCAATATACCTACATTTTAAGGCTTCAGTCTCACAATTGTGCCATTCCTGGCACAGAGCTTCTCCACGTTTTTGTTTTGCTAATAGTTGATATATTTTATCTATAAACATCAGAAAAGGGCTAGAAGGGCCAGTTTTAATACAAAATCCACTGCTTTCGCATCTACTGGTTTCAGGTTTGCTCACAGCTTGAGTTCTGTCAGCTGTATTTTCCTGACAAAACCAGTTGGTGTTATTTTTAAATGTCTCCCATTCTTTGTGTCCGTACTGTGTCATATCTCCCCAGCTACAGTTCATTCTTTTGGAGAATGTCACACCAAATCAAGATAACCACTAAGCAGAAAGGAATAAACAAACCTTAAAACAACATGTACATGCAGAAAAAAAAACAAAACTGAGAATGATCCAGCTTCCTGCTCCTCAAAAGAGCAAGTTGAAATATGCACTAGGCCCACAGAGAAGTCATCAGTTCAAAACCAACACTGGCCAGAAATAAAAGCAGTGCCTGTGAATCACCTAGAAATGTCAGCACAGGGATGGTGACTTGAAGGATACATTGAAGTATGTATGTGCCAGTAGGTGTTCTTTTGGCTGCAATTCTCTGTTCTTTGTCAGCAAGCTCCAGCCTGATGCATTGCCTTAGCTGGCCCACACAGATGTTACTGCTTGAGGCTATTTTCTCTCTTCCATCCAAAGGCAGGATGCATTCAGGTCAGTTTTCTCAGCTTCTACAGGGCATCTAAAAAAAAAAAAAAGAAAAGAAAAAGAAAAGCTATCTTGAAAACTACATCTAATTATCACTGCAGTGTGACATGCTGTCTCCTCATCAGCAGCCTGGCTCAGGATACGTGATGACAGGTAATTTTTGATTCAGAAAGAAATAGTCTGTGCAATCTCATGGTCAGGAAAGGACATGGATGTTTCAGTTCCTGAAACATTGCAGAGGATCCCTCTCTGCCAAGATTTTAGGAGCCTGGTTTAATATTCCCTCTATTTTAAGAGGGTAGTGGTGAAGACTGCCTTATTTCAACAAAATTACAAGCCTTTCACTAATTATCATGATCTCCTTCAGTGAGAAAAGGTGTAATGAAGCACTTACGTCAAAAGGTGGCTTAGGGTCAACTAGAAAAGTTTTTATCTGATAATCTGCAGAAGCAGTGGTAGTCTGAAGGAAATGTCTGACTTCTAATCACTGTAAACTAGTCAGCAGATACTGCAGGCTAATAGTGTGACTGTTAGAGTCACTTCTAGTATCTGCAGTCCAGCAAAGCATGCCCAGTGCTTAACTTTGCCCCAAGTCACTTTTGGCTTTGCATAACAGGGATATTTTGCTTAATACTGTGTATATTTTAGGGAGACTGTTAGTGTAGATCCAAGGGAACAAGAGCAGGCAAGAGAAGACACTGAAATTGTGGGTGTCCATCACTGATGCTACTTACACAAGGAAGACAGACTTCACTTTATACATAACATTGCAGGTGTTGGTTGGTTTTAGTAATCTCTGGAAATACTTATTTTACAGGCAAATTCTTCCCTTTCTTTAACAAAGCAGAAGGACTGACTACCTTAAAGATGTTAGGGCTGAAGAGCTGAACTGTGGAGCTTCATGGAGGTTGATAAAAAGAGTCACAAGAAGCACTTCACTGGGTCAAGTGAACCTGGAGGAGATAAGCCATGAAAAGGGTCACAGGAAATTTTAAGTGATTGCAAGGTCAAAATGCATTAAAGCCATCAAAGAGAAATGGCAGCTGCATAAAACAGAAAGCTCAGCAACTTGTGAATGCCTTTCATCACAAGGAAAGACGGCACATGTTTTTTATGATGTCCTGTGCAACACCTATGTTTTATCTTAACACCTGCAGTTGCTTGTTACCTTATCGAAATCAGCCCTTACATGAAATACAATATGTAACCATGCTTTTTCTTTAACCTGCATTATCACCTTCAGCATAGGCTTACCTTATCTAACACGCCAGTTTTGGAAAACACAAGATCATGGAAGTCTTGTCTAGTTTTAAAAAGTGGCCTTAAAGGATCGTGGTGCTTTAGAGAATTGAGTCACTATTGCATACGATATTCTGTGTGGAAATGTCAGTGTTGACTGTAAGGGGAATGGGACTAAGGCTTTAGTGACACTTAATGACTTGCAGCACGCTTCCACTCAGTATGTGTGGGTAGTACAGGACTCTCCCTACCCCCAGTGATACACCCTACCAAAGTGCATCAAAGGGAAGAGACAAATGTGTTTATATCCATGTCATTAGGGCCAGATCCCAAGGCAGATGGAAAACTTATCAAACCACTGTTGTCTCTGGGTCAAGATGCCAGGCTTTTTTTAAGGGGAGGGCAAAAAAAGAAATGTCTTTTCAAAGTCATGCCAGTGCCTGGGAGGATTGCAATAATTCGTTTTGCTCTCCTAGAGTCTGATAATTTATTTAGTTTTCCTGGGAGATGCTGTAACATTTTTGTTTGCTATTTTGAAATTGGAACTCCTCCACAGAGGCCAAGGAGTGGGACTAAAGAGGATCCAAACTAGTTATCATTAACAAATGCTGAAGTCTGCCTGATGGGTATTGAGATGGAATTGTATTTAAGAAAGTTAAAGAAAGGGAGAACAAGGTGGAGATGTCAGGCAGGAAAAGGGGTGAGATAACACATTCACATAAAGGTGCTGTGAATTCCTTGGCAAGAAGAGAAAGTATCTACCCCGGAGGGTAGGCAGGCAGAGGTGTTCCTCCAGTTCAGAACTTACTTGAACCCTTAGTTCCCTTTGAATTGAACTCCTTTGGATTTATCACTGAACTCAGAGATGCCATAAGTAATAAAGGCAGTTCATGCTATATTTTCACAGCTACCTGGTCATTTGTAAGGCAGTTGAACAAAGAAAGAGAGAAATGGATCCCAAGTTGAAAGTTAGTTTGAACTTGTGTTTTATTCAGATCAAGACTGGACCTCACCTGTTGATTAAAGTTTTACCAAATTACAGTGAAAACTGAGCTGGAAGTACAGTTATACACATAGCGAGAAATAGAAGTTAATGAAAAAGCACAGTAATCTGTCTCCCTGAAACTGAAGAAAGATTCTGTTGTACAATTTAAAATTTCTGCTATCAGCACAAAACAACCAAGAATGTGACTGTCTCTGTAAGGTTGAAAATATACAGAAAATGTAAGAGACAAAAGAAAAAAGAAAAAAAAAAAAAGGGAGAAATATCCATTTGAGCTAATGCTATTGTCCTTAGTTACTTTTTCTTGACTTTACTTTTCAAGAGGTGGACGAAAGACATTACACAAGTTTCATATGATCTCAAAACCAAATCTATAATTTTTAGGACAGCAGGTTAGCATTGGAAACACTATGGTCCATCAATATCACAAAGCATAAGGTCATTTGCAATCTAGAACCAAACCTTATGGTTTGGGATCATCTTTTCTAAATTCTGAATGTCCAAGCTGCTTTATAATTGAAATGCCAAGTCAAATACAACACAACAGAAAATTGTGGGTCAGAAGTCTATTATTGGAGATGTGAGATCAAAAGGGAGAGAAAAAGGAAGAGGCAAAATAAGAGATTAAATGATTTCAGAGTTATGGATGCCATGACATTTTGAACTCATCCTAGGTTTGAACTAGTGGTTGCAGCATTTTTTGATAGCTCAGCAAGAACTGTGGCTATCCGTTAGACTTAGTAAGCAGAGGCCAAGATTACAGCATGGATCAGGAGAGATGGAGAAAGAAGGAAATAGAGGATGACAGTTTAAGGGCTGGGATCCAAGCAGCTCTTATAAGCGTGGGCAAGTCTGCCCTGCTTAAGGGCAGGTCACTATGCTGAGGGATCCAGGAGTCTTGGCACAGGACAAAATGTAAATGTGGCAGCCAAGTAAGAGCAGCAATATAGTGCTAAAAGCTGCCAGTGCAGCAGCATCTGGACCGAAGGGATAGACCAGGACACAGAGTGCCACAAAAGCAATATTTCAGTACATTAGAGGAATAATTAGGGAACCTAAATTTACCAACCTAAAAATGCCTGATCATCCCTGAGAGAGGAACAGAAGGTTATTCTCCTGTCAAATAACAGTTGCTGTATTTTTGCATATTATTTTTTAGTAATCATTCCTATTTTGAAGCTCCTTTTAGGATTCCACCTTCTACAGTAAAGGTCTGAGGGAGGGTCGTGGTAGTTCAGAGTCCTGTATGTAGTGATGACTTGAAAATCAGAATTGCTGCAGCATTAGCATTCAAGTTCTGTTCTTACTGCTGATGTGCTAAAAGACATCACAACCTCAAGGCTAATGAAGGCACTGTAATGCTGTGCTTTAGCTGTCAGCCCCTCGGTGCCTGCAGAAGCAGGAAGCTGCTCCCTGCTGAGGAGGAGCTGGGTGCTCCACAGCCACCCATCTCTGCAAGTAGGGAGGGCTGGCACTGGTCACCACTGCTGTTAACGAGTCACTGGCAAATCCTCTGTATGGGTAAAGCTTCAAACATGGCAGGAGCCTTTCCACACAAATGTATTCTCACACCTTCACTGCCAGACTCCTCCTGACTTGGCTCTCATACCCCAGTCCAGACACTTGCTGTGTAACATGGCCTTTTGTACTCCACTCACTTATCAAATGCCTTCTTCCATGTGAAATGCAAATCATTCCCACTCCCATCATACCAGCACTGCCATGTTTCTGAATTATCCTGCCTCTGATGAGTCCTTCCTACACGTACCCTAACAGGCAGGAAGAAATAAGAGAAGAATTTGGGTACCTACCTATATCAAAGCAGGTTGGGATTGCAGATGTTTGACTTACCAGAACAGTGACATTTTAATGATGGATGTTCTAAGACAATACTGATAAATACAGCTTAATGTGAGACAATGTGAGAGCTTAGATTCCTAATGAAATCAACAAAAAAATCTCTGGTTTCCTCTGGTTGAAAGAAAAGCTTTTGATTTTATTTGTATGAAAGAATAAAGTAAAAAGGTAAGTAACTTAAATAATGGTACAAAAAGACAGTGGAGGAATAGATCTGTTTAGTCTTTATGCTTGGTTGAATGCAAAAACATACCCAAAATTGTGTGAAAGCAATCTATCCTCTTCAAGTCTTTTCTTATCCAAATGAACATCTGAGAACATGAATGAGGAATTTTCCATTGAGGAAGTGTAAGCTCTAACAATCATTTGGCCTACCCACTTGCTTTTCTGAGAATCTTTTTAATCAGTGCCTCTCTGCTTTTTCTGGTGAGGCAGCTCTTACCGGAGCTTCCCCCAAAGAGTTTCCACACAAGGCACAGCATTTTCTGGAAGGATTTACGGGAGTTATCAAGCTTTTGTGTTTCAGATTCTCAAATCCAAATTACTTTCCAGTTTTTTAATTACAAGCAGACGAACCTGCTGCAGGGAAGCAAGTAAGTCTCTCCTAAAGCCTTCTCTCATTTCCTAGCTACCACATTCTTCCCTTGATATGTTCCTGTAGGTGTCTGTGATCCCACGTGCATGAACGGAGGGAAATGTGTCCACCCAAATGTCTGTGACTGCCCATCTGGTTGGAGGGGAAACCACTGCAACAAACGTAAGCACCTCTTCAGTCCATCAAACAGATTATTATTACTTGGGCCAGTCAACATCAGTTGTAATCTTCTTTTAATACTAAAAAACAATATAGTGAATAAAATCTGTTTTGCTACTTCAGCAGTTTAAAGAAAGCTGTTTTTAAGTACAGGTAATGTAAAACATAAACAGTTGATGCTTGTAAAGGAGAAAAAGCTGTGTAGGGGAACCCTGGTTCTGCTTCATGCAGCTCTGTTGTACATCTTGTTATGGAAATTCATTTTTATAGTATTAAACTTGAAGCATTGATTTTATGTTTTAACAGCTTCACATATTTTGTTATTCATTTCATGGCTAGGCTTTGCGAATGAAGATTTGGGAATATTTTGTTATATTTTGCACAGAAATGTCATATATTTCAAAATACAGAACTATTTAAAGCCTGCTATAAAGCCTTCCAGACTGATGTACTCTCAAGGTCATTGGTGCATAATTTGGAGAATGACGTGTTCTTACTCTGTAACTCTACCAGATCTGACTACAGTTACATTAAAAAAAAATGTAATTAAAAAAAAAAACAAAAACCCCCTCTCACCCTGCAATATTTTCAAGGAATATTTTTCCTTACATGGATATTCATTACCATGAAGCTGACAGATAAACTGAATAAATTTATAATCAAGGTGACATCCTGTATGTAAACCAGATTAAAATATTGGCTTTTTACCCTTTGGGTCCTGATAGTAAATATGATTTCAGAACCAGTGGTTTGAATTTATAATATTAATAATTTATTCAGAAATACTGAAGAAAGGAAGTGTCTCTCACATATATACACCAAATCATGCACTCTTTCAGGATCTCTGAACAAACAACATATGCAACAAACATATCAAACTTTACTACGAAAATATTTATTTTTGACATGGAACACATAATAGGCATATGACACACATGAATATGTCATATGGAGATTATTCTCAGCTGATGGTGAGCTGAGCATTAGAAATTACAAGTCTCCCAGTAGAGAGTCATCAAAGATAAATTTCTTAAGAAGAAAATATCAAGGAATCCTGAATACTGATTATGTGATGAACAGAACACATTCACTTCTCTGGAAGTTAGCCATATGGAACAAAGCCTAGCAGGTCACCTTTCAGACAGACCTTGAGCACACAGATATATCACGTACATCTTCTCACTTGTTTCATGTCAACCTGTTCAGCTGTTTGCCTGCAGAAATGTCTGAACGGTGGAGAATGTGTCGGTCCAAACATCTGCGAGTGCTCCAGAGGATGGGTGGGAATGCTGTGCCAGACCCGTAAGTGATCCTTCATTTACCACAGCTCTGTAACCATGCACATAGCACTGGAGATTTTTATGCATTAAATTCTCTCCTATGTGTGTATTGTGTTAGGTTTATGGTTGAACTCAATCATCTTAAATGTCTTGTCCAACCTAAATTATTCCATGATTCCATTATGTGTAAAAGTCAACCATAACATGATTAGCACCTAAATTCTGCCTTTTATTTGTCAGAACTGTCCTATGCTGCCAGTAAAACTATTACTTTCAAAGACATTTCTGGACTCAACCTCAGCATGAGAAAGAGGCCTGACTCATCTTTTTATTATGTGGATCATGAGCTCAACCTGTCAGACAAAATAAATAGTTTTTAAATTCAATAATTTGAAATATAAGGTAAAAAAGAGAGATTCAAGGAGAAAAGGAAATACCTAGGTGGCATTAAGCACAGAAAGAAATCCTGTGTATCTGCCAACCTTAGGGCCAGACCCTGTAAATCCTCCGTGTTCAGACTGACCACCAAGATGGCTGGAATTATTTGCATTTGAAGGGATTGGAAGACCAGAAATAGGAAGAGACCTGTTATTGCCAGTTACAAACAGGGTCACTTCAGTTTGTGTCTGCTATTAGCTTTACAGCATAAGGAGATGAGGAAAATATCAAGGCATTATCCCCTTTAAAGGGCAATCTTCCTTTCCTCTCACACTCGCAGAGCATAATTACTTATGGAAATCTTTTGTCAGTGAAATCCCAATGGCTGTGTAATTGTTTCTTTGTGCCAGCTGTCTTCTAGTTCAAACATGGGGATATTTAAAGTTATTTATTCATTGGTGACATACTCTTGACTCAGTTTTTTAAATAAATAAACAAATAGTGCTTGTTCCTGTGAAAGACAAGTAAGACTTACTGTCATTGACAATTTCTGCTGTCCTATGCAGGCACACAAGCCCAGGTAACTTTTTATAGATCTACCTAACCTTTGAAACTTTCCTTCAAATCCCTTCACTTGCTAATCACTCGGGTTTTACTATTTCTTCCCATGTTTTCACTGTACTGAGACATTAAATAATTTTTATTTTTTTTTTTTGTCCAAAAGGATCTGGCTGAAAATCCCAGCCCCCACAGCAAACCCAAATAATCACCAGGTGGTTGGAATTTCTGGGTTTTTAAGGGGAAAGAGAGCAGATGGTGAGGTCTTATAATGTTACTCCAGGGTATTTACAGTGAGGCAGGGGTGAAACAGGGGAACAGGAAAGTCTTCATCCTCACAGATGTTAGGCAGAAAATTTTGCATAGAAGTGTAATCCCTGAAAGCAAGTCGGGTTTTATGTTTTAATGAGAGGTTATTCCCTCAAATCCAGAACTCGATGAAAAATGTATTTACCTGCCTAAATATAAAAAGCCTCCTGAGTGCTTCCCTTTCTCACCTTCCCCTCAGCTCTGGCACTGCCATGCAAGCCGCTGACTGTAACCAACCTCTGGTTGCCTCTTTCTGTTGTCCTTGTTTTGCTTTGGCCCTTTTCCCGTCTCCCAGCAGGACAGGGATAGTGGGCCAAATCCACACACTCTGCCAGAGCCAGTGTGTTTCTGGAAGGAGGTGTTTGATTCATCTCACTACTCCCCTCTGCAAAACTGCTTTGTAACATTTAAGCTCCTGAGGTTTCCCTGTGCTCAGCATCCCCTTCTTGCTTGGATGTGTGTGCCCAAATTCTGGGCTTCACTAAAGTATTAACAAGGCTGAAGATGGCCTTGATTTGCACACTTTTACTACAGACTTTTGCTGTTAAACTCAATAACAGAGCAAAATGTTCACATTTTAAGCTAAGAAAGTAGTAGCAACATATTATTCATTATATTCAAATATTAAGATATTTATTATTTATGCTTACTTATTCTGTAACATTGTATTGAAACAATAACTATTGTTGATTATACTGTATGTGAATCTAATACTATATATTATCTATTAATTCTATATTTTCATATGATTAATCTCAAATGCTTTCATTTTATTAATCTCACTTGTTTCCATTTCACAATGTAAATATTTCACCTCACTCTACAAGTAACAAACCAGAGGATAACTTTTCTCAGCAATCACTGTACCTTCTCCACTATCCAAAATCCATTATGTCTGGATTGCTTCTCTGGGTTTTTTTCTAGGGTAGGAAAAGATTAATTAACCCAAGCTTCATTCTTTGTTTGCAGCCTGTGGATTTACTCAGCTGCCCTTATTGAGATGGCAGAGATGGAAATGCAGATACAGGTTTCATCTACAACTTGAACCTCATTTTTTCGTAACATACATCCAACAGGGTGACTAAACCAAAGGATTTGCAGAGACTTACACTACTATTTTCTGGACACTTTTCAGATGGAATAAATTGTTTCAGTCCTCTCTACTGAGACAGCCAGAGTAGGCCACTAAACCCAAAAAGGAGACCATGGACCAATACTAAAAATTTATATTGGACATCTACTTTTCATTTATCTTTAAAAAGTCACAGATCACCTTCACCAGTGCAGTTTCTAAGCCTACATGGACAGTTCAAGAAGATATTTGGAGGCAGCAGTAGATACAGCTGCCACAATAAATATTCTCTAAATCTTTTCTCTTCAGCCTTCTATAAAACCAGAAAAAGCAAAACATGACATTCTCTACTTTTAGGTCTCTAATAACTAAATTTAATATTTACAACTGAAAATACCAATGTCTCAGATTTTCTCCCACCTTTCACCATGAAAAAAGACATAGATCTTTTTTACAAGTGATAACTTAAAATGCTTCAGCCTTCCATCAGACAAACCCAGTGGCTGTATCCTAGAACAAATTTTCCATTCTCCTGTAACGACGATTGGTAAAGTCTAAGTCGGGACAATTTTGTGTCTAAAATATTTTGAAAATGCCTCAGAGAGACCTCTGTAATATCAGAGATCTTCACCACACATTAAGGGGCTTATATCTAATCTGGAACAGGTCTGATGCATTTTAGGGATGAAATCACACAAGCAAAAACTCTGCCTCTTTTGCAATGATGCACAATGAAATTTCATGTCCGTGTAATGCAGTGAATTATGATTTCTTAATGCTACAATCAGCCAAACTCACAATGGCATTCCAGAGACATCTGTGCAGGATTGTTTATTTGCAGTTTCACCCATCTCTGGCTACAGCTAAACTAAAGAATTTGGCAAGATTAAAAGAAGAGACTTCTAGGAGGCACTGGTAATGGATAAAACACAGTAGTCTTCCTTTATCAGACTGTAAATAAAGAGGTCAGTCAAAAGAATAGTTTTCTTCCCCACTCATCTGTAACTGAACTGAATAGCTTCTGAAAGAGAATCGATAAAATAGGTCATTTGTCCCAACAAATAAGGTATATGGTGGAATACACACATTATCCTTGATAAATACCTATGACTTTGAGGAGCACAGTTTAAGGAATAATGGTCAAGTTTCAGACTGTACAGCAAATGTAGGGAAATAGACTTTTGGAAGGACAGGTTCAAAAAAGTAATTGGAAATATTCAAAATGTCTCAACTGCAGAAAGCAGAAGCTTTATAGATTAGGCTTCTTCTATTAGAAGCTTTTTTTTTTCTGGTTTGACTCTTGTTTTCAGCTTTCATGACAGCAGCAAAAACATTCAAAAACTTCCTTCTGTGAAAAGAAAGAAACGGTATCCAAGGGTCACCTTGTGTTCCCATTAGAGATTTCCTTTCCATTCCATATTAGATATCCAGTCTAAAGCTCCAGCCTATGAGCTGGAGGGAGGCAAGGCTTTCCCTTGCCTCCCATGGTGGTAACTCATATCTCTATTTTCATGAGATAGGAAAGAAACATTAGACCAAATAAGTCAACACCTGGCAGTACAATCTCATTATCCCAACAAATATAGCCAAAACACAACCCAGTACATTCAGAAGGCTTCCAGCCAGGAGTATAAATCTGTTTTTTAAGGCCCTGAATGCAGGATCAAGGTATAATTCTGATAATTAATTATAAAGTATAAGAAGGTTATAGTTGTGAAGGATCTTCGTCATTAAAATTCATGCTGCTATCTTCTGTTCTAATATTATTGAACCCATACCAGCTCCTCATTGCCCTTCAGAATATCTTCTCTTTATTTGCATGTTATAAGTGTCAAGCTTATGGCCTTATAATTTCCTCAATATTCTCCCCCGTTCTCTCTCTGCCTTGAACAACATCTCAGGCAGGCTTTCTTCCAGCCTTCCTGTGTAACCCTTTCAAACCCTAAAAAAACCAGAAAATTCTTTTGAAAAGAATGTCGTTTGCATGCAAATTATAGCTCTGTTCTTTTAACATGCAGGGATAAATCTCTTTCTGTAATTGGCATTTATTGATTATAATTTTAACATAAGCTTAGCTTGTTAAATGACTTTGCTGAATCTGTACAGGATAATGCATACATAGCCAGTGTCATTTTTAGTGTTTAGAGGCTTAGCATCCCTTGTAAATACATTTATGAAATATTCATTTGAACTTCAGCTATGTTATTATCCCCTGTGATGTCAATTCCAATTTTCCTCCAAAATGTTTTTAACTTTTCTCCTGACTGAGCTCTTGTTTTTCTGAGCACTACAGGAAGAAGCAGGAGGTGGACATAGAGGGACAGGCAGGTATCAAAGGATGAAAAAAGGAGGGAATAGTTTCCCTCTCTTTATTCTGTTTGCACCAGAAAAACCACAGGCAGAAAAACAAAACAAAACAAAAAAGCCTGGTACCTTATCTAATGCCTCTTCTTCTGCCCATGTCTGCAAGAACACCCCCAGATGATATAGGGGTCTATAGAAAAATCTTTGCATTACCTGTTATTTGATCCACTACCAAGCTGAAAGGAGATTCAGGTTCCATTTTTCCCCAGCCCAAGTTCATCTGAAATGAAAAATAGAAATGTACACAGTTGTCTCATTAATAAGAGTATCATACTGAGTTCTTTCTCTTCCTACTTATCATGCAGAGGAACAAAACTGGAGTGGGCACAAGGAGACCCTTCTGATGACAATGCTAACATGTTTTTGTTCCAGTGAATGAAACTTTTTCCAATTATAAATCTGAGCCCTTTCAAGGTTCGTGGAGGAGCTGGAGAAGCAGTCAGCAGCTGATGAGCTCACTGTTCTATCTCGAGTGTCATTCCAACCATCCTCTGCCCCATCCACACCCAGAATTCAAACTTGGCCTTCACCTCACAGAAGAAGGAGAAATTCAGAAGTTTGCAATTGGCTGTTCTGGATCTTAAGGAATGTTTTGCAACAGACACCTAAAAAAAACATGTTTTCTTCTTAAAATCTTGTTTCAAGAAAACAGCACTTTTACCTTTTCGAAACATCAGAAATACATCAACTAGCTCATACACTAGGAAGGCAAGTTCCCAGCTCCAGGTCACTGGAGTCCCACAGCAAATCACCACTGACACAGCTGACTTTTCAAACAGGAGCACCTGAAGGTCAGCAGCACATGCAGGTCTCTCTGTGTTCTTGTTCTGGACACGTTATAGGTCAGTGGTTCTGACACAACATGAACGCTCAGTACCTGACTGCGCTCCTAAGGGTAAGAGCAGTTTGTAAAGCTGTTTACAGCCTCTCCTCTTTAAGATGTGTATAGTGGCAGTAAGTCTGGTTCTTCCCTCCTCTGCCCCATAGCTAGCAGGTCTGAAGTTTGCTGTAGATATTTAGATTTTAATGTTGCCTGGCAAAATCTCAGCCTCCTCACTGAATGTTAGCTGCCATGGTAATCTGATAGAACAAAACCAATACAAATTCCAGGTGTTGTCCAACATCTTGCCATTGGCCTCCCAAGGTCATTATTACAATTATTATAGCTTTGAGAATCACATTTGGAAAGCTTAGGATCTCATAGTGTATCCTAAAGAAACTTCACTACCCTGGTCTATCTCTGAGACTACCAATCTCAACACAAAGTATTTGCATGAACTCAAATCTGTGTCAAAATCAGAACCTAAGTCCAACAAAGTGACAGTTTGGAAGCTGATCCTTAAGCCCCAGAATATTTTAAAGTTAATTTTCTGTAAAAAAATTTCCTCACGGGGATACAGCAAATTCATTCAAAACCAATGGAATGTTTTGATCTATAATGAAGGAGATGGTGTAGAATCATAGACATGGGTCTACTTTATTTTCAGCTCTGTCTTAATGGTGCATGGTTGGCAGCTTCCTACATGCCTCTGCCACACAAGAAAATATAAAAAGCCACTTGTTGATTCACTTCTGACCAGTTTTGAAGGCATTTAATTTGGCTGCCTGTAACTAGGATACAATATTCTGGCAATATTTATGGAAGGTTTAACTCAAGAGATCTAATTAAAATACTGTGACATGTGTGTTCTTCTTGAATTGGTGCCCTATGAATTGGCTGTTCTCTTTCCTCTATGCCAAAACAATGTCATAACAATAGAAACTGCTAATGAGGATAAAAAACTAGCTGAAAATTGATTAATTATTTTTTCTATCTTAAAAAAAAACAAACCACTGATTCTTTTATTAACAGAATATCTTCACATTAATGGGCCTCTATGAATATTAGATTATGGCACTCTAGATAAGATAAAAAAATTTTCTGATTCCTTTTTCCTTGGGATAAGTAGCTTGTTACTGATTCTGTGTGCCTATGAAATCACATGTTCTTATACCCTGGTTTCCAGAGGTGCAAAGTGTACAGTTCATCAAATTCTCCCATTTATTTATTTATGGTGTTAACATCACCTTTGGAAGTACATCTTTAACATATTTTTTTATCTCAACTCGAGACCCCATCTTTTAACAGCTCTTATTGATTTCGATTGGAACGAAAGAAAATCAATTTTGGCACAAATCTTACCCAAACATCAATGCCCAGAATGTATCCTGGTTTTCAAAATTAGGCCTTGAACTGATCCATTTCCAACTGAGCCGAAGTTGTTGCTTTGCTACAGTCTTCCCTTTCCTTGTCATTGGGAAAAAAGAAAAAAAGTAAAGGAAATGGTAAACATAAGAGACACGCAGGCATAAAAAGCCTGTGAAAAACCATCTTTAATTTTCAAGAGCATCTAAATATTCAGTTCCTAATGAAAAGACTTAGAATAAGTGTATTTCTAAAGAACTTTGTCTTTCATTTTTAGCACTCTGTGAGCAAAAATGTCTATTTGGAAGCAGATGCATAAGACCAAATGTCTGTGCTTGTAGAAGTGGCTACACTGGTTCAGCATGTGAAAGGAAGGTAAGGTCCAAACCCACTGACTCTTATGGTAAGGAAAAAAATATTCAAATGTAATTGAAATTGTTTATAGGTAAAGGGATTAAAGTTTTGTTAACCTTATGGAAGATGTAAATAAGGTTATAGAATATTTTAAATGGAGTTTAATGGCTGCTCAGCTGCAAACTAACCCTGTATCCAAGTTCTAGATAAAATTTTCTCTTATGGAGCAGTTTAATATTTCAAACATAGAACCCTGAAAAGGTGTTTCTATTCTGGTAGTTGGGGTCATCCTCAATGTAGTGTTTCAGTCCAAACCCACTAATTATCTACAGAGAAAAACCTGGAGAAAAACATCCAGTTGCAGTCCAGGCAAGTCTGGAACCTTTTTGAATTCCAAGGGCAACCTTCTCCTCCCTGCTAGACACCCCTCACTTGTTTTTCATCTCCCTGCCTTCCTAACTTTGCCTCCTGTTCACAACATGAAATCTCAGGTCTTGCACTCAGGAGGTCTGTGAGCAAAAATTACTCTTGTTCCCTCCTTCTCCACTCCAGTTTCCAAAGTCCACAGACAAGTCACTTCTTCATGCTGAGCTTGACCTCAAACTCTGCATCAAATGTCACTACAGACCTACCTAAAGGCAAAACACCAAAGCATTCTCATGGTCAGAGGGGGATCTTTGTTATTTCTCCAAGTAACTTTGTTAGAGGCTCTTTTCCAAGATGAGTCCAGTTCATGCAAATATGTTTTGTATGAATTTGAGAAGCACTGAGTTGAGAAATAAGATATGTCCAGCAACCAGCACGGTTTGCAAGGTTATAGAATATCTGACAGCTGGGTTTGACCTGACCGTCACATCAGCTTATGTCCTCAAGTCCAGTTTATGTCCTGCATCATCACTAAGACAAAACTGTCTGGGTTTTTTTTAAGCCACAGTCATTTCCTGTAACTCAAACACTATTCCACTATTCCACTTGACTGGCCCAATTTCCACATCTGCAAACAGGAGGGTTGCCCTTTCATTTACCTACACTGAAAGGCTGGGGGCAAAAATCAACGTATTTTCCTTTCAATTACACAAAGCATTAAGAGAAACCATGAAAATCTGTTCAGATAGTCACTTAATTCTGTTAATGATAATTAGATTTTAATATCACAATTAAAGTTCTGTATAGATTTTCCTAACAGGTACATTCTCATACTAAACTACAGCTCCTACACCAATACGGAAATGCAGCTGATGTAGATAAGATGAGTAAATGTTGTAATTTTCCATATATAAAAAAATCTATTAAACAGGTTGGCTGTGGCCTAGGAAAGTGAGGTGCACATTTTCTCAAATAATTAACAGAAGAAGTCTAAATGGAAGCAGCAATAAGATAAGATAAACTGGAATTATTCTCTGCAGTTGCTTATATCCAGGAGAATTCCCTTTCAAGGGTCAAGATTTACCCTTTTGGATCCATCAGAGTGAGATTCCCAGTATTACTTTAGAGCATTATTCTAGTTGTGGATGTGCAAAGTAAGATATTTGTCATTTCAGAAATGAAGTGGAACTCTGTTGCACTTAAGAGAAAATACTAAAACAAACAATCAGCCCTCCTTTATCACAAGAATAAACTATTACATACTAAATCAGTCCTGAAAGAAAAATAAAGCAGAAAAAAAGAAAACTTTGCAAATAATGTATGTTCAAAATGCCAAGTCATCAGTGGCACATGCAAACAGACGTGTCTCTCTAGCTGTGATTCATCTCACATTTTTTAAGACTGTCTGAAGCACTCTTCATTTTCAGGGCTTATTCTGCAGAAATACTGATTGGCCACACTGATATGGACGTGCATTGCTTTGATGTGAAGAAGGAAATGTTCTGAATAAAAGAGACTTAACAGGTTTCCTTCAATCCATGAGCCTTACTGAAAGCTAGAATCAAAGCTAGTAATTAAAATTATGGATTTCATGGTGTCTATTTTAAATTACATGGCTTATGTTTTATGAAAGCAAATGAGCTACCCCTGCAAAAAATCAAAATTATGAGACGTCAAAATATAAAAATCATTTACTAGCGTGGATTATAGTAAATTGTACACATACCCATATTTCTGTAAAAAAGTTGGGACAATACGCCTCCCAAGAGTTTCTTTATCAGACTGGATTGGGTTTAAGCAAACAAACTGAGTAGGCTTTAATCAACTCCTTCTCCAAACCTGTCAGTCATGGCGATCTCACAATTTATCTAAGTAATTGTTTAATTATTTGACTACATTATTTGAGCACAGTTTTGCTTTTCCTGACACTAAACATAAACCAAATCTGTTGCAAGAAAACTGATACTTCTTGGGACAACCTTGATGGGAAAAGTTGGCTCAGTTCTTTCAGTGACAACATTTACACGTCTGAAGAAAATGAGAGTCTCGGCTGCCTAATTTCATCCCATTTTCCAAAGCTAAACCAGTCGAGTTGCAAACCTTGTTCTCTGTTACTTGTTTAAACTCCAGTTTCTCCATGTCCTTCCTGATGTGCTGTAGCCCAGCAGATGCCTCCCTGTGTGGCTCTCCTGTCTCTGATTAATAAATTTACAGCAAGAGATTTACATTTTGCTGTGACAGCCTTACAACCAGCTCAGTCTTTTCCACAGTCCTGACACCTTATCACTTATTTCCCATTTGGCATTTGTGCAGTTGACTTTACCTCTGAAAGCACCATCTTTATTGTCTTTACTTAATTTTCTCTTATGGATTTCAAGCTGTTTCACCCATTTATCAAAAAGATTTTTAATTCTAAGCCTGCTTGCACAGCATCCAAGTGCAACATTGTTCAAAAATGTGACATCTCATTGTCTAAGACATTAATGAAAGTGGAGAATAGTAGAAAAATCAGGACCTACAGACTTGATAAAATTATTCCTTGATAATGCTTTCTCAAACAGGCCTTGCTCCTCATTTATTTGTTATGAATCATACTTACTGGCATGACTGTCTGAGTCAGACCAGAAGCCTCTCTAAAGTGAAGAACATCTGTTCTTTGTGGACAGAGTGGCTGTTTACCTCACTAAGCTTGAGGAGCTTATAAATTGACTGTTTAATAATTTATGGTAATATCTCTCCAGATACCAACTTGGTCTGAATCTTTGGCTGTCATTCTCTTACTTTTCCTTCTTTTTCCTCATTTAAAGAGATGTACTATGCTTATTGGGACTATTTATATCCTTTGGGAGTTCTCAAAGCAAATCACTGCTGCTTTAGAAACCGCCTCCTTAAATATGCTGGGGTAACTGTGAGTATCTCTTGACCTGGAAAAGCTGCTTCATGTAAAGACCCTTTTATTTGCTAAGATGTTCCATATGGTGAATTAATACACAGTAGATAGTATCACATAAATTCAAATCCCAGTTTATTGCCCAGCCATTTAACCTTGTAAAGAGACCTTAAATCTGACTTTTCTGAATTTAAATACTCAGTTCCTTACCTATTCTCCCTTGCATTCCTGGTCCCTTGTTAAATCTGATCATGTCAAACCTTTTGTCACATTTAACCTTTCTAAGACTGAAGAAAAGGCACTAAGCACATTAGCCTTGCCTGTGTCATCTGCAACCTTCTCTCCTCCCTGCTGGATTCACCACTATCTTTTGCTGTGGGAATTAAAACTCATGCTTTGCTCTGTTTCTGTTACGAGTCTTCAAATAATGGGAACAATATAGTAGCAGTGACACACAAAGTTGTCAAAAAAGCCTGGATTAAATTGGAGAGGAACAGCCTTTTCCCTTCCTTCAGCAGCAGCTGACAGGGATGTTCTAGGAGACTGTACCTAAAGCTAAGTGAATCCTGCCATCCTCCTTTTCCCAAGGAAGGAGATGCAAGGTAATTGCCTCTTTTAGGCAGTTGGGAGAGTTAGTGAAATCGGTTAAGGAAACTGATTTCTTCCTTTAAACTTAATTTTTGTTTCTTCAATTTACTCTCACAAAATTTGAGGGAAAAATTCGTTTTTGGCAGATTCTTTTTCCACAGTGTAGACTGAAACCACTAAGGAGACAGATGCAGGCAACTGGAAAAAAAGACCTCACTGCAGAACTTTTTTCCTACCATCTAAATAGTGCCTGAAGTCTGGTTTTGCCAGTTCATTTGGAAAAGCTGGATGGCCCATATTTGCCTAAACAAGTTAATTCCCCTCTCCCTGCTGTAATCCTCAGTATCGTTCCCCATTGTGCATATAAGATTCCTGGAGGAACAATATACGTATCCCTAAATTATTCATCATCTACATCCTATTCCTCACATTTATATTGCCAATTGATTTGCAATTCATTTTCTGACATTTTTGGTTTACTTTGTTTTGGGCTTCTGCTAAACAAAGCCTGCCAACAGCATTCCTCGGAAGGCTAATGAACTCGCTAGAATAGCAATCACTCTCTTAGAAACCTTCTGCGTACTTTTAATTTGTATTGACTCTCTGAGAGATCCAGATAATTTAGCAAGTTTCGTGGCAGACATGAAGACAAATGCTCCTGCTGACTTTCACATTCAGAGCAGCCATTAGAGCACATTTATTCGGGGCTGCAAGGGGTGACCCAAACAAAACAGACTAAACAAAACTCGTTTCCAGTGAAACTACAGTTAAAAACTTTGGCATTAGTCCCAAGAGAGACCAAGGCAATCACTGCATCATTTTGTACAACTGGGAGTTTTTCCTAAAGCTGAAATTGATATTGTATCTGTTGTTCTGACTGATACCATCACGCTTTCCTTGTTGTTTTTGCCTTCCTAAATGGATTAAAGTAATAGCATTAATTAAGCCGACAGAATTAATTTAAGTTAAACAATGTTATCTAGTTAGATATAAATGGTACATAATATTACACTACAAGCTATCGTGATGGTGTATTTTCCCAATAAGAGTTTAAATATTAATGTGCTAAACTTGTCTGTCTGTTGAATATTTATCCTAAGACATAAAGGTACTGAGAAATGTAGCCTGTTACAGAAAATAATAATTAAGAACAGTTATATCTTGTAGCAGATATTTTTAACAGTGGAATTTAGCAGTGAATTGAACAGCAACAGGACATTCATTGCCTAGGAATGAACCCAGTGACTACCTCCCAAAGATTAAACATCCTATTGATTTCAGTACAGCCTGAAAATACATGATGTTTTTAATAAACAATTTCTCATATTAGGCAAGCCTTTGCTGCAGCTAGTGACCTTCACATCACTATTACTTTCTTCATTTATACATTGAGAGACATTAAACCACAAATCAGGGTGCTCAAGTTATATAAGCTGTATTCAGCATCAGTCAATACACAAGTTAGTCACCTGTGGAGTTTTATGAAAAAATGGCTTGACTCTTTGTAAGTTATTTGACAAGTAAATGGAAGTAATATGAGGTTAGCAAGGCAAAGTCAAATGCAGTATCGAGCTACACATGTATGTTGGTCCGACTATTTGCACATTACAAAGGAATCTAAGGGTATTTAATGCAATTCAAGCAAGAAAAAAGACTCTGACTTCCTCATCATATCACTGAACACCTTCAACACATATCCTTGTTCATGTATTCAGGTTGAATTCAGAGGCATCATGTTACACTCTAATTAATCTAGACCTAGAGGCACCCAAATGCCCAAATAATTCCACACAGAGTTGCCCCACCAGGTGAATCTGCCTGCTCAGGTCCCTGCTAACCCAGGAGCAGGTCTCCACGTATGCTCCATCCTACTGGTGACAAAGCTTGTCTAGTTCTTAAAGGATTTAAAGACCTATGGTAATGCTCAGTGTGAATACTTAAATTCCCTTTTAGTTTCAGAGAATCTTATGATGAAAGAAAACTTATAGAAGTGTTCCTTTTGGACTTCTGCTGCTTTCCTACAGTAAAAGGATGCAGCCTATATATTCTCCTTAAGACAGAAAAGTATTTCTGATTTGGAAATCACAGTGCCTTTCTTTAGTTCTCATTAGCTTTTCATGAATAGAGGAAAGTTTTCCCTTAGGTACTTTGGCTTGAATTGACACATGTCTTCAGAATGCAGTTTTGGGGTGGTTGCAGACAGGTCTGTGTAACATGAATACTTAGAAGTCTCTGCCCTATTTGGTACTCAATATGTGTTCCAACTTTCTTCACACGTGATTCTACTGAAAGAAAACAGGACTGGGCCTTTGCAGCACATTAAATTTCATAATATGTCCTACTTTGTACATAAACATAAAGAAATACATATGTCCAAAGAAGGGCAAGGGAGCTGAGGAAGGGTCTGGAGCACAACTCTTAAATTATGCAGCTGAGGGAGCTGGAGGGGCTTAGCTTGGAGAAAAAGAGCCCCAGATGGGGACCTTCTCACTCTCTACAACTACCTCAAAGGAGGCTGTAGCCAGGGAGGGGTTGGTTTCTTCTCCCAAATAACAAGTGACAGGACAAGAGAAAATGGACCTAATTTGCACCAGGGGAGGTTTAGGTTGGATATTAGGGGAAAATTCTTCAAAGAAAGGGTGATCAAGCAATGTCATGGGTTGCTCAGGGAAGTGGTGAAGTTGCCATCCATGGAAGTATTTAAAAGACATGGAGATGGGGCACTCAGGGGCACAGTTACGGGTGGATTGGTAGTTCTGAGTTAACAGTCAGATTTAGAGGTTTTTCCCAACCCAAATGGTTCTGTGATTCTATGATTTTATATACATATATAAATTTACACATACAAATATGCATATCTAAAATCCAGACAGATATTTCTGCATAAATGTGTATACAGATATATATAGAAATATGTAATATGGCAGAGACATGCCCATATATCTATATTTGACTTCAATAAATACATATACTCTTCTAGATATTAAACACCTTTTGTTCATGTAAACTCAAATCCTTGTTCTAACTAAAACTGTTTAAATTGCAGCAGGCACTTGTAGGAGTCCTTTCATATAAAATAAACATGCCATGTACTACTTACAAATAAACAACTGCTGCCTGGATATATCACTACCAGAAACTAAGGTAGGGTATTTTAGAGTCAAACTGGAAAGTAAAATTTGGATACATGATGCTAATATCAAGGTTAACCTGTCATATCAAAAACAGATATATCAAGACTAAGGAGCATCTTTCTTCTTGTCCTGAATAGTAAATTAATATCAACCTCTTTATGTGCTTTATAATATAGATTTCTATAAAAATGCCCTTCAAAATGGGTTCTTAAATCTATGTGCTAGCATAAAATAAAACTTTTCATATCATCTCTTATCTTGTTTTGGGATAAAGAAAATTTGCTCATGTATTTAAACAAGGGTGATATTCCTGGACAACTTCTGCTGCATGAAAATGGGATAAGTGCACTGAAACACTTTCAGGCAAGAAGCCAACAATCTCCATGCGTTATACAGAAGTGGCAGAGTGATTTTTTTTAAGGCACACCTGCTTTAGATGAAAGAAATTGAATTCCAACTCCATAACTGTCAAGCACCACCGCAAATAATAGAGCCTAAGCCTAATCATTTCAGCAATATAGCTATTTTCCTGTTGAAGCGATGGAGCAGAAATCAGCCATAGCTAGATGATATCACTTTATGTGCATGCTTTGGGAACACTTCCATTCATCATTTCACTGCTTAATCCCTTTCAAAAACATGTTCTTCATTCCCCGGTTAATAAAAACTTTGGTTGCCTAAGTCAAAATTGTGAAAAAAAACCCCAAAGTGGACTGTGATTTTGCCATAATTACATAAATTCCAGAAAAATACAGCAACTACAATAAATCATTGGAGCACTTGCACGTAATATTTCTTACATGACTTGCATGAGGCTGTTTCTTCTGCAGTTCCATAAGCAGCTGAATCCTCATTTCTTTTTTACAGCTCCCAATAGGATGAAGATAACAACAGGACAATGAAGACAATCGTTTGGGTATCAGTAATCGGGAACTGAGCACGTTTTTCATTTGGGAAGATACAGTGTGAAGAAATTGCTAGTTCTCTCTCTTTTAGCCTTATATAATCTCACAGAGAAGAATTAAAAAAAAAAGCCAAACCCCTTCTCATATGTCAATAAACCTACATTTATTTTCAAACCTGTCTGTGGCAAGACTCAAATTCGTGATCCAGGGCTGTAGTGACACCAGTACCACTGCTCCTGACATCAAAAAGGTTTTACAGACCACGGTACAGACCATTTTATAGAACAATTTCCTCTTTTTCTTTTTTTTTTTTTTTTTAGAACAGGTATGTCCAGAGAAAAATGAAGAAGTAAGATCCTGGTTTTACTGAGAAATCTCTATGAGTGCCAAGGGAAAGTCCTTGCTAATGTTTAACATGAGCTCAGTGTATTTCTACTTAGTAATTGCTGAGGCCAAAAGCTTTAGCTTTCTAAGTTGCCAATATGTTAACATTTATTTGGGAGGTATCAATGTAATAGCTGGTGAAAGGCTGGCTTTTAGTTGCCTCTACACCTGAGTTCTCCTTTGCCATCTCTAATGACTACACCTTGCTGCCAAGTGAGTCAACCATTGATTTGCTAAGGACAAAAAACCCCAGAAAGCCATACAGCCTTAAGCCCTGGAAGCATTTTAGAAAAAAACAGCTTTCTAATCACACAGTAGGGGCTTGGTGAAACGCTGGAAAATCTAGGTGCTTTCAGAGATTCACAACTTAATTTGAAAATTCATATTTACAGAATTCTACCATTGGCTCACCTGTGAGGGGTCATGTGTCTCATCACACACAGGTAACGTTGTGGAAAAATTGGAGGAAGGAGGAGGAAGGAGTGCAAGGAAGGGAATAAGGACAAAAGTTATAAGTTCACTTGGGAAGAAAGAGTCCTAAAGTGTCATCTTGGACAACTCAGGTTCAGTAAGGTAAACCCTAAGCTATGCTCTGGGCATCCACCCTCTCATTTTGTTTGCCTTACTAGAAGATTTGGAGCAAATATAGAGGGAAATCTTGGTACCTTTCTGGAGGAATGCTGAAGTTATGACATTCCCTCACTCTTCTGGAAGCAACTTAGGGGAACAATGATAAAAGCAAGGATTTTTTGATTGAACCTTCAGGGCTGCAGCAGTAACTAGATGTAAGATTTGATCTGACTCTTGCTGTCAATTTATAAGAATTACAAAAACCTGATTGTGAGACCTTTGAATACTGCAAATTAAGGGTTTAAAAAAACTTGGAGAAACTGTTGCTGCTATAATTCACTGAAACATTTCTCATCCCTTTCAACCAGCTCCTAATAGCAGCTTCTTCTCCATGTGTAACTAATGTAGCAAAATGCTTTTAAATGTATCTAGTCTGTTCTTCAATAAATTATTCTATATTCTTCATTTTTGAAATTTCTTGTTATGTTATCAACTGCTCCAGTGTAAGTAGGATCCCAAATGCCAAAGATTAAAAAAGCAAATTACGTTCACCACTTATTGCAAGTTACCTATAAACACTTAGACAAAGGACCAGACTTCAGAAATCCTTCTATATTTTACTGCTACATACTGATCTAGATCACAGTCAGCAATGTTAATATGTTTTTAGTGTTCACTTTAACAGTTCCAGGAAGACATTAATACTAAACCAGAACATTGGCACCCGATGAGTATCTAGGAGATTAAATTTAGAGTGGCAATTACACCTTTCTTGAAGTACTGTCTCAATCAATAAAAAAGATTTCTATTGCTTTGCTTCCATGTCTGCAAGAGACAATGCTAATGATCAAAACTCCTTGCCAGGATTGGATTTGAAAACCTGAAACATCTTTCCACGCCTTGCAGCTTCTCACTGTATTTCTTGAAGTGACTATTTGAGACAACATTCAACCCCATCTATTTAAAGACAACTAGAAAGTTGCTTTGCATCATTGAGGAATGTTCATGTATGGTTATGAAACAGATATAATTGTTAATAAATAGCAAAGCTCATGTTTCGATATCTGATATCAAACTATAGGTAACCTACAGTTACTTTGGTTCACAGTTCATGTCAGTGTAACTCTTCTTTCAGAAGCATGAATTTGCCTTTATCCACTTCACCACTTAAATGAATTTCTTCCCTTGATTGTTCAATATACTTTGCTAAAAAATTACTAGATATGGTAATTGCTATATTCCCAGACTGTGTTTTAAACAAGGTATTGAATAATGTAAGTAAAAAATTATTCCCTAGAACTTCATACTTGAATTATACCTTGTTGAAAACTACCCAGTTAGGACATTTCCTTGCAAATACAGGGTCTTATTTTTTTAAACCTTGTCTTATAAACCACTTCTAACTGTTATATGTCAAAAAATATAGCAAGGAGCTTAAGGTAGGAATCTTAGTAATTGCACTCTACAAAAAAATGTACCAGCTCCATACAGTTACTTGAAGTTTTAAGTTACTTAGTTCTAACTTCTAATTGTCATTATGACTTCCAATATTCATTGTTTGTTGAAGACTTATTTCAAAATCCTATTAAACCCAAAATAAATAGGGTACAATAAATCATAATCTCTTGTTATGGGAATAGCAAACAGAACCATTAGGCAGAAGCGGGAGCTTGGGGGGGGTTTGCTTAATATAAACCCTTTTAAGAGCACAAAAATTGACAGATTTAACTCATCCATGGCTTATAATATTCAATTATGTGGATGTTCAAACATTAAGTCACTGCCTTTATTCTTTTAGGATTTTCGTAGGGTTTGTGTCGTTTTCAAGACAAAAGATGTCGCCTACACTTTTTCTGCCCAGAAAGCAGGAGACTGCAAAAAGTAGAAATTACTTAGTTCTTGTACCTACTCTGGCACTATTAAGCTTCATGGGACATACGTATATATGCACATATATACACATATATATATGCACATATATACACATACATATGTGTATTGCCAAAGTACATCAGCTCAAAACTTCATAGAAATTGCTTTAAAGCAAAGAAAATATTTTTAATGGAAAAATAACCATGCTATTCAGTATTCCATAAGGAAAAGTACAATTTCATTTTAAAAGGATTTTTTTCTCTCATGTTAAAAAGTACAATTTAGGAAGAAAGAAGCTTGTTTACTCTCCGCAGAGTAGATATTTAGATGCAACATCTTAACTCCTTTTAGAATGCGCAGTTTTGCACCAGAAATGCACCTCTTTTGGGGACCTGTAGATGTCATTCCATGATTTATCCATAAATAAAGACAGCAGCAGAAGCCACTACTTCTGACCTAGGGAGATCACCCATAAGGGAGAGAATCTGGTCTCCATGTGCATTTAATGTTCAGCCTTCCTGACTGAAAATCCTGTTTCACATGGATCACTGAGACAACAGCCAGCGATGGATTGGAATGAGTAGAGAGTTTGGGGCTCATTTCAGGCTGATGACACAGTGAGAGGATCTGCCAACTCATATATCACATCCCAAAGGAGAAAGATTTTGCAATGCTCAGTATACATAAAGAAACACACAGAAATATGCATAAAATTATTTTCACTTTAAATTATTTAACTACAAAAGCTGCAGTTAATGATATTCTCTGTGGGCCTAATGCTACATCTTTATGCTCAATTAATTTTTTTAACATTAATATCAGTTGAGGAAGGAGCAGGACATACCGGTGTGCATAACATGGTGTGCATAACAATATGTACCTCTAAGATTACCATTTATACTTCAGCAAACTAATTCATGCTCAGGAGCTCTGGGTAGGAGCTGCCACATCCAAAATTAATGATCATTATTCAGAACAAGTTTTCACTGTGCTTGAGAACAGGAGCTCAGGGTCAATCCCTGGGCATCTACAAGGCAGGTTCAGAAAAGAAGAAGGTCTCTGCCTTAGAGGACACAGACATTTCTCTTTCTTCTATATCGCTTCCTATCTGCATCAGCTGAGATTTGGGAGATTTGATGGTAGCCAGTTTCCCCTAAGGAGAGAAGCTTACGGATGCACTGTGTGTTTTTTCTATAAGAACCCTGTCCTGTGAACAGAGATGGGTGAGCAGAGGTGCAGGAGTTCCAACTGCAGAGGTGAAGACCAGCTCCTGTGCCACAGTCCATGCTTGCCTTCCTTTTCTGAGGATATTTTCCTCTTGTGTGTTCCTCTGTGCTCCTAAACTAAGACAAAAATTGTCCCAAGGTGCCTTTCTTTTCTGTCTCTGTCTGGATCACAGGCAACTCAATTCCAAATTAGTTGGATTTGGAATCCAACTAATCCTCAGATTTCAAAGAATTAATGTCCTTCTGTCTCTTGCCTGTACCACAGCCAGTTCTGTTATGACTTTCCCATTTGACAGATAACTCCACACCTCCCCAAACTGTGCAGCTAACCCGGCTTGGAGAAGCCTCTCTATTAAAAGTGATCAAAAGGTGGAAAGTGACTCTGAGGTAAAACCCTAGCTCAACAAATTCTCAGCCTGAACCAGAAAGAACTTTTATCCTAATGATCATAATTTTGTCAAATTTTTTTTTGTACTAACTTTGCTCTTGAAATTTTACTCTTCTGCCATGATAGTGTTCCTGATGGAATCAGCCAATTTCCCAGCTGATTCCTTTGACACCTCGATAAGGCTTTTTTTTCCCCTTGTTTAGAAATAATTTCAATCTAGACATGTAACTTGCTGGCATTTGTACTGCATCAGGAGGATGAGAATATCTTGCAATAAGTTTACTGAGACAATACAGAAACTTTTAATCAGTTTGCCTTACAGCCACGGAAGAAAGCAACCTTCTCCTGGTTTGTTCTCAAGTCTCCCCCTTTCTCCTTTCTTTTTTTTTTCCCTGAAGCAGCTTTCAGCATGCATTACCCATGACTGATTTATTAGATTGTTAGTGCTGTTAAAGTCCATGTCAGGTATAAGACAGATTTGTCATAAGGGTGCAGCAAGCCTAGATTACCCCGTTCAAAAGCTGCATGCCTTCCCTACACTCCATGCCAAGCCTCTGAGAGTCAACAAAGAGTTTGTCACTAACATGGATGTCTCAGAGAATGAAGATCCAAGCCTTTGTGATTATCAAGCCTGTTTATTTCCCATTTTAACTAAGTCTGTGGTACTGAAAAAGAATTTCAATGTGCACAAGATGAAGCAGCTGATCTGCTTAATACCACAAGCCACTATCAACCTCATACTTTCATTTGCCCTTTTATACGGAGACCATTTCAAAATCTTTCTCCTGCTATTAAAACACTTTTAAAAGCTTATGCCCTTATAAACCAAGCACTCATTTTCCCCTCGACAGCTACGACCTGCCATCACTTTACAAGACCAAATTACTGAAGAAGATTGGAGGTTCATGAAGGCAAGAGGCAGAGTTTTCTTGCAGAAGATAAAAATGACCACACAAAACTACTCACACACAAAATGAAATTCCAACCTGACTCTATTTGCTATTTCTTCATGCAGAAAAAAACCTGTTTCTCTGCAACTTCTACCTGGAAACATTTGAGAATAAAGACACAAGTCAAGTCACAGGCAATGAGCTAAACAAAATTGTTTTAAAGACTGTAGCTGGAAAGACCAAGAAGCAAAACCATCAGTTGCTGAAATCATGAAAGGTTCAGGTCATTATAAAATAAAACAGTGAAATAAGTAGGGTAATCTGTGAATAAAGCAAAAGCAAAAGCATAAGGTTATGCAGATACTACAAAGTCAGCCCAGAACAATGATTTACCTTTCTCAAAAAAAACAGATGAGATGGAGAGGAATGCATGCAAAATAAACAAAGGAAAGCCAGGCTCAGTCTCAAAGTAACAGAAGTTGAGGGTGACTTTTTGCATTATATGGTCTGAAAAAAACCAAACCAAACCAAAAACAAAAACAAAACAAAACAAAACAAAACAAAAAAAAAAAAAAAAACCAAACCAATAAACAGAAAAGAAACCAGATAAGGTTATGATAACATTAGGAAGGAACTGAGGGAGAAGAGCAGATAGGATCTGAATTAGAAACTGTTACACTAGAGACTACCTGGATTTAAAAAGAAAGTTTAAGAACTTTTATATAAAATGATAGCAAACTATTCTAGGATCACAGTCTAAACAGGAAAACATTTACACGTGAAGAGTGTTTAAAGGGTGGCTACAAAGAAGATAAGGACACCTTTTTCATGAGGAGTCATGTGGAAAAGATGAGGGCTGAGAGGTAGAAGTTACTCCTGGGAGATTCTAATTAGACACAAGGAAAATTTTTCACAATTAAGATAATCAGACATTTGAATAATCTCCCCCAGGAAGTAGCGGATTCCCTATGGTTGGACATTTTTAAGATGCAGGCAGACAGGGTGTTGGGCCATCTTTTCTACACCATGTTTTTACCCAGAAAGGTTGGTCCTTGAGGTCACTTCCAACCTCATATTCTATGATTCTATGAAATCTCTTTAAAATGTTAAAACATTGATCATGAAGGAGCTGTATATATGCTGATTTTGAACTGAGAGAATCTCTCCATGGAAATGCTTATAAAATCTGTATAGTCATGGTATCTGTTGTGCTTTTAAGTAATGGAGAGAATCAGACTCCCAGACCAATGCTCTTACAATGACAACATTTTTCCTTTCTAAAGAATTTACTTTAGTTCGGTCTTGCCATATTAAAAAAAAAAAAAAAGAAGAAGAACAGGAAAAAGAGCCAGTTATATAAAATAAATCATGCACTACTTAAAAGTCATAACTTTTTCAAAGACTACATGACTGGTTTACAGTCACAGGGCACCATGAGGACAACCTAAAAGTCAGAGAAACTAAAATCAAGGCAAATGTTTCCAAGGCCACGCTGTTACTGTTTAGTCCACAGTTCAGCTAAAAGAAACTTTTAAGAGTGAAGTTCAAGCTGCTTTAAACACATTTTAATACCTAAGTTATAGTATGAACCTAAATGCACTTGTACACTCATCCCAGTTAATTAGCAATCTGAAAACTAATAAATATTCCATAGACAGGGAGAAACTGTCCCTGTGTTGAAAAAGAAAAGTTTTTGCCAGGAGCCTGGGACAAGCTGCTTCTGATATTTGAGTGGTGTTCTGTGTCCATGAAAAGAAATCTTAATCTGCAATTTTAATATTGCACTGACAACTATAGTACTGCAATCTGTTACTGTCTGAGAGTGCTGGAGAGTGTTTTGACTAGATGCTCTAGGCTAAGTCCTGTCCTTGGGTGCAAGGGCACAGCAAAATGCATCTGTATACTTGAGGGCTAAATTTAGATGAAGGAGAAAAGGCCACATGAGAAAGAGTTTCACTTTGGATCATTTCATGCTTGGATTTGTAGTCAGTAGCTTTAAATGTTCCTAGTTGAAAGAGAGGGCATCTGCAATACACTCAATTTTATGCAAGTTAGGGGTGCTCCCAGATTTGTAGTACACTGTTGAAGTAGTTCCTACCTTAGCAAAGTCTGTACAAACTTAATAAGAGAAACGGGGGGGAGGACTTAAAGCAACAGCAAAACAAATTAGGTAGGAGTTTGGAAAGTTTTCTGGCTAATTTTGAGGTCAAGCTTTCTCAAGATCAAGCAGTTTCACAGCCCTTATACACACAAAGGAAGATGTCTGAAGGAGAGCAGAATCCCCTCTGACTTCACAGCTGTCCAGAGAAATGTGTGCTTTGCCTGCCTGACTGAAGCCAGACCAAAAGTATTTCCAGCTCCTCTCTTTCCTGCAGCTCCCCATAGCCCCTCCACATGCTTTTCAACACCACTTTATCTGTGCTGGATTTCCAGTTACAGGCGCTCTCGCCTGTATATCCTGCAGCCAAGGTGGACCTGGTGAAGCAAACATTCAGTGTGCATCCACTGACCTACCTAAAAACCATCTGCGTTTCCTCCTTGGGCTTCCTCAAGAGCCAGAACAGGGAACAGGAACTATTCAAGGGCTGCAGTGAACTAACAAGCAAGCCAACCCTCACAAAAGAGAGAATTTCTTTGATTTCAAAAACTTATATATAAAGAATTCAAAAGCCACAGAACCGAAGTATGAAAGGAAGAGCTTGTAGCTGAGTTCTAGGCTGTGGATTTATCAGTCTGTAGTAGCAAAAGAAAAACTTGAATTATTTGTAAATTAGAAAGATGACTACTAGGCACAGGGATTTGAAGCCAGCCCTCAGTGTATTTTTATTGAAAAGCATATTGTCATTGTTTAATATGCCCTAAAAACTAATCAGAGATTATGTTAACAAAATTACAGCAAGAGTTATAGAAGACAAAAGCTAAAGCATTATTAAATAATACACTTCCATTAAAAATTATAAAATGATTGTTTACTTCTCTTTGATAGAAGTAACTACTGGAGAACATAAATCCAAGTGGACATTTATTGAGCACAATGCACTTACTTTTTAATTAGTAGTTTATAGGTAAAATAATGTATAACTCAAAGAGACAGAATTAGATCAACTTTAGCCGTCAGATTTTCTAAACATTAATTTAATATTACTGTGTCTTATCATTATTTTATAAAATTACTACCAAGACAATGAAAATATTTACATTTTATCTCTCTAGTCATGTAAACAATTTCTATCAAGAAAATATATCAGCTCAAAACACCAAGACTTGTAATTGACTTGGATCAAAACGTATAATGAAAAGGGGGAAAAAAATTACAAAATCTGTCTTCAAAATGAGGGAAAATAAATTAATTTTTCCAGCCAATATGAGATCTCGAAATGTAAATTCTTGTGTAATATGTGGATGAAATGATTCATTTTCTATTTTTGCAATATTTTTATTACCACTAAATGCATTTCAACTGCTATCTCCTCCCTTTTACAAACTCTAAGCAGAGAGTAGCTGAAAGCCTACATTTGAACTGAAGAAGGAATTAACAGTGAAAACCAGAGTTTACCAGCTCTTCATAACCAAGTGATGCATTATTAGCAGAAAAGTCTTTTGCCTTGTATCAATATTTCTTGGTCTTTTTAGGATCTATCACCTCTTCTTTGGGCTCAGTGTCTCCCAGTCTTTACTCTCTGCTCTAATTTTCACCTTCAGATCATTCTCACTGCTCTCCTCTGCACTTCTGTAATGCCTAAGACTTTTTCTGAGGTCCAATTTCCGTGTTGAGTGTAGGGAAAAAGTTGAGGCCTTTTGGTGTCAGGCAACATTAATACTAATGCAAGACATTTCCTTATATATCCCTAAATGCTTATTGACTTCTCCTCCGTAGCAGGACACTACTGGCTCATATTTTGTCACCATAATCCTCTCTGTGCTTTTTTACAACAATGCCACCTGCCCATGTGGTAGACACTCAGGCTGCGAATTACTCCTGGTGCTCTTTCCATGATGGAACAGCAGACTACTTTTTTCCAGACAAATTTTCCAATTTATAAACCTGACTTTGAATCCCAACCCTACCTTCCAGCTCATGTACAGCTGTGTGTTACCTGCATGTTTCATAAGCAGGATCTCTGCCCTACCGCCCCAGCCAGGAACAAGAACAGGCTGCAACCAGACACAGGGCAGACCCCATGGAGTCTCACCAGCAAAATGTGCCCACACAGATACTGTGAACCAGCAGCAGCTCATCAGATTTGCTCCCTCCTCTCCCCAAACCAAATGCACCTGGACCAGGTTTCCTCAGCTGACTTGTGAAAAGAATTCTGACACTATTGCAGAAGACCATGAAGTTCAGGCATGCACAGCTTTCCAGAGAAGAGGATTGGTTTGACACGATATTTTCTTAATAAATTCATGTTGACTGTTATTTATTTTCTTGTTAGTGTGTCCTCTATACATATTGAAACAAAAACCTCATCATCAACCTGCTCCTCTTTTTTCCCTTCCTTTCCTTAAACAGATCCCATTGTAAAGCAAAGCCCTAGAGCCAGATGATGTTCCTTGCTCCCTATCTTTGATTTCAAAATGGAAGTATGATGGATATTCTGACAGAAATGAGAACAGACACATTAGGCCATAATAATCCTGTTCTCAAATAACTTAAGGCACTAGTTCAGCTTCATTCATTCAGCAACACGAAATATTATTTATTGGCTGTTGAAGAAAAATATGGCTGTTCTCCATGTCAAATTCATCTTTGTTTTTAAACATGTGTTATCAGTGCTCAGAAGGGAGCTGTAAGCATAGGTTTTAAAAATAGCCTAGAAAAGACACTACTTCTGAAAAATTGAAAGCAAAACTGATGGAATGCAGTTTCATATCATATTGTTGATAGTCACACAGTCATAGAATCACAGCATTTTGCAATGGTTTGGGTTGGAAAAGATCTTAAAGCTCATTTCGTTCCACCCCATTGCCATGGGCAGGGACACCTTCCAATAAATCAGGTTGCTCCAAGCCCTGCCCAGTCTGGCCTTAAATACTTCCAAGGATAGGGCAGCCACAGCTTCTTTGGGCAACCTGTGCCAGGGCCTCACCACCATCAGAGTTAGCTTACAGTAGAGAATTTCCTTGTAATATCTGATCCAAACCTACCCTTTTTCTGTTTAAAGCCACTTTCCCTTGTCCTTTCATTCTACATCCTTGTAAAAAGTCCCTCCCCATCTCTTTTGTAACCCCCTTTAGGTTCTGGAAGGTGCTCTAAGGTCTCCCTGGGGCTTCCTATCCTCCAGACTGAACAAGCCCAACTTACTCAGCCTGTCGCGATTGCAGAGGTGCTCCCACCTTCTGAGCAACTTTGTGGCCTCCTCTGGACTCACTCCAACATGTCCATGTCCTACTTGTGTTTGGGGCCCCAGGGCTGGATGCAGAAATCTGACAACTGAAAGCACAGAAAAGTGCTGTGCTCACAGCACTGATCCTGGAGGAAAGGCAGCTCTCACTCAGGCTGACTCCTTCTGAGTATCCCCTTCCACAGGCTCGAACTGCAAACACACAGCACACGATTGAGGCATGTGGGACAGCACACAGCCTGAAACTGGAGCATTTTTAATCCTCTAGACACTGTAATAGAGGTCAAATACCATTTACAGTGTTTAATATTTTATTTTTAGGAAGACTGATGACATTATAGCTCATTGGATATTTATGAAGAGACTTAGTAATCTCATTTTCATGGGTACAAGTGCCGTGGACAGAAACATTCACACAAAACCCAGCTGTTGATGAGCTGCACTGGGAATTTTTGCTATCCTACCCCAAACTGACATTCTTAGAAGTGTCAAACCCTTTCTTGAGCAAAGCAGTCTGTTTCACTGGTGATTTCATACAGCAAGAAGGCATTCTGAGAAAAAAGAAGTGGGCAGGGAGCATTCAGTAACACAGGTTCATTAAGTCACTGCAGCACAACTTGATTTTGGCTGTAGGACATTATTTTCTATGGAAACTCTGGTTTGTGCTAACACAACTCTATAAGAGGTCTAATGGGAACAGTCTGAAGCACTTTGTGGGAGCAGGGGGAGAGGACGGTCTCACTGTGCCCTGTGAGCCTTCAGCTGCCAAGGACCACAGGAGTGTGTTTAGGTTTGTCTCCAGCTTCCCAAAGTGCTGGAACACCTCATGGGTTCTGGGACACAGTTGCAGGAACTACAAGGGCAAACTGTGCCTGTCAAATGTTGGGATGTGGAATGACCACAGCATTGTGCAAGAAGCATCCCTCAGATCTTTCTTCACAGCAGGAATAGTTTGACAAGAGTAATCTTGTCCCCGGCTTTTCCAGACTGGCCAAAACTGTGTTTTCAAGGCCACTTTGTGTGCCAGGGAAGAGCTCTGCAGGCAGCAGGTCCCACAAGCCCTTCCTCCCCGCCGTTGGCACCAACGTTGTGGGACTTGGGACTGCCACCTAATGTCACTGCTGCTGGGATGGCGACAGGAGAATCAGGATTGCAAGTGCAACAGTCTGGAACATCTTCTGAGACTATGCACAGTTTGTTTTTCTCCTAAAAATGAGCCATTTATCTTTTAAAAGTTTCTATGTCAGGCTGCCAGTGTCAGATAACACCAGACCGATACTTATCCTTTAAACCTTGACAAAACCCTCACAAATGGAGTGATATGGGCTTTAATTGCAAGGACACAGTTTTCCATAGGATCCTGCTTCAGCTGGTGCACTGTATGGACACAGGAAGGGGTCAGACTCAGACAGCAATAGTGTCACAAATCTGGCATTTTTTACCTATGAACACAGTGCAGATTTTCTTTTCTATACTCAGGCACCTTCCTGATTAAATTCTGATAGCTAAACAAAATGGTACTAACTCTATCAGCAAGATGAGAAAAGATTGTGGAAATAACCTCTGCTGAAGATATTAGGGGATGAGAGAGAGATGTAGATAAAGTAAATAAGGAAGAGGTGAGGAACATAACAAACTTCATTGCCTGCAGGCTTCATTTAAAAATATATAAATAAAATGTAGAGTTATGATAATCAGGCCAGAGCAATAAAGAATTATCTGCTAATCTTTTGAATTTCAAGTGCAGCTGTCAGCTCCACACAAGCAGGACTTGTTACCTTTTAATGTCCCTTAGAGACCTTCAGCTGTCTTGGCTGCTTTCTATCACATTATAGCACAAGTACAGTTTTCCAATTAGCTGGGAAATTTGATAGAAGTTTTTCCCCTTAGAACAAGTCAATTTTGCAAGCAAGAAAAGCTTTAAAGTGAGGTGGCATTTTACCAGAATAGTACATCATTTTCATTAACTGAACTTCATCTGTTATGTGAAAGAAAACAGTTAAACATAGATAGTCAGATAGAAAACTTATTGAATTTAATTTCTAGAGCTATGCTACATAAAATCTGATTATTTTCTAGTTGTTGGACAAGCTTATAATTTTAAAAGTAAAAGATTATATTGAAGGTAAATACTACTGTCACTGTTACTATGGTAGAATAGCATTCAGTATTCATCTCACATGATATGCATGTCACAATAATGAATAATTGTTCAGTTACTGATTATATTCACATTAAAATACTTCCTTTTATTTCCAAATAATTTACTACAGGCTGCACAACCTATTTTACCATTTTTATCATTAATAAATACAAAGTTGACCTGTAAAAAACTACTGCTTTCAAATTTAAAAGCAAGAATTTAATTTTAAGGAGAGAAGTCTACATAAGTGATATTTCAGATCATGGCTTATCAAAAAGCATTATTGTTTTTTCTCATAATTCTATTTTGCTTGAGTGGAAAAAATAGTTGTGCCATTTTTAATTTTACTTTAGAGGCATTTACAAAATAATGAGTTAATACCTCTTTTAACTTCTTAAAGTGGTTTGCACACTTGCTTTCTACATGAGCTGAAGAAAAGAATTATCAATAAACCTTGAGCTCATTGTAGTTTAGTGTGGTTTTATGTGTAACAAAAACTATTAACAGAATGAGAATATACTACTGTGGTGTAAAATTCACTAATCCCTCAGAATTTTTTCACCTGGAAGTTGGTATCCAGTATCAATCAGAAAAAGCAGTATAATGACACTGTAGTCTGAAACATTGCAAAATCCATGTCATAAAGCTTACAGTTAGCTCAAAGTATTAGAGAATTTTAACCTCTAAGACATAAAAAAAAAGGCATAGGTTTATTTCTCTAAAATTTCTCATCTTTGTGAGTACTGGTTTAGCTCCACTGGTTTGTAGCAAATTGAAGTCTGCAACTTCAGAAAGCTCCAATAAAATGCATAATGTTCAATTTCTCCCTTTCTCAAAGTCTCTGTCCATTACCATAATGGACTTAAATATCTATCACTCAGTTCTTAAACTCTATGTTGAACACACAGAGTAGACATGCATTAAACACAGGTACAGGCTTATGACAAACAATTCAGGCAAAAATGTGCTAAAAGCATTTTGAAATCTGCTGGCACTTCCATTATTAACATATATCACATCTATAATATGCTTGCCTACATTTAATATAAATATTCTGATCTCGGATAAATAGATAAACAAAGTAACTAAACTTTGCTAATGTTGTTTTATTTTATTATGAATCCTAAGGCTTCTTTAAAGAAAGACCACAAAAATACACTATAACCACTGCACTTTAAAAAAATATAGGTTATGACACATTCTCTAACCATTCTGGGGAAAGCAGTAAAAACTATGAACAAGCCCGTTAAGATTACAAACACATTTTCCATAAACTATCATCTCTTTCTACCTATTATATGAATTTCCTTCTTACTGCCTTCACTAACTTTACCCATAATATCTTTCCAGCTTTCTTATGCAAGAAGCCAAGTAATATTCCATGTAGCTGGATATTTATTTATTTTTGAGAGGCCAAACTCAAGGCTCAGCTGAAGGAAGCTACCTCTTGGAAATTACTCTTTTAAGTGTGATACATTCTCCTACTTGGCCTTCTATAACAGACTTCTATGCAATAGTAATCTTCTGACAAGATCTTGTTTGCACCAAGGGACAGAAAGTGGTCAGTCTGTTTACACTGAACTTGTTCTCCTCCAGGTTTATTTGCTTTTTTTAAGATTAGCGCCCATTCTGATTTATTCCATTTCCCAATATACATGATTAGGTCTTGTTTACTGTGGAAGAGAGTAGAACATATTGTAGGAATGAGTTAACAGTACACACTTCTTGGAAGACCCTGCTAGATAAGATTGAGTCAGAAAAACTCTGTTAGATTTGTGTGAGACTCAACTTAAGATTACGGGGGGGAGAAAAAAACATCAGTTTTAGTCCCAAATCTGCCACAAATTTACCATAGACCTTCAACAAAGGCACTAAAATGTTCTACACTTCAATAACTTCCATTATTAAGATGTATAAAGAGCTTCCTTTGTTTTGAAAATCTTCCCTTTAAAAGGATGACCTCATGGAAAGGATTAATGGAGAACAAATCCCTTATGGTCCACCAATCCTCAAGGTATGTCTCATCATTACCTACTGCAACTGTCCCTCCAGATGCACCACACACATGAGGATTGGCAGGGAACCAGGCCAGTTTTGAATTCATCTGCCTCCCTGTGTTCCTCTACTTTTTTCCACACTCTTCCCCATCACAGTTTTTGAATCCTCCATGTCTCAGTGACGCATTAAACCTACCAGAGAAACACCTGTGAACACCTGTGCCTTTAGACCACATATGTAGCAGAGTCTTGGTTTTGATCTGAATTTGAGTTATGCCATGAGTAGAAACTCATTCTTGGCACATGATAATTCAGTCTGGCAACAGTTTTCTTCCCTGCTATTTTTGGTAGTCTTCCAGCCAAACAACTAACATCTGTAGCCTGCAATAATTTTATTGAGATTGTCCAAATTATTGTTTACCAGTATGTGAGCTTCCATGAGGTAACAGGCAATCAAATGCTCTGGTATAGATATAATGTGTGCAAGAACCCAGGGATGAATAGGTCCCTCCTTATTGCCTCAGACCATCTCCCCATCATTTCCAGTGGTAAAGATGAAGGAGGTGGATATACAAAACCAGAGGTCTGGGAATGGAAGGGAGGGGAAGAGGTTGAGCAAGGAGAGTGGCAAGGACAAGGTGATTCTGGTCCTGGAGTCACCATCCCTGGAGGTGTTCAAGAAATCCCTGGATGTGGCACTTAGTGCTTTGATCTAGTTGACAAGGTGGTGATTGGTCAAAAGTTGGACTAAATGATCCTAGAGGTCTTCTCCAACCTAAATCATTCTGTGATTCTGGTGATGACAGGAGGGAGAGGAAAGAAGGGAAAAACAAGAAAAAGCCATGATTGCAAAGATCCCCCAAGAGAGGTGAAATTATTTCTATTTATTTGCAACTTCTCTTCTCTTATAAGCTGAGTCCTTGAATGAGCTTCCTCAAAAGCTCACAGTGGATCTATACACATTAAATTAACACATAATTTCCCATGCCTTTTTTAGGGATATTAGCTCAATACAACTAAAATTCATGTGTCACTGAGACTAAATTCATGCTGAATTTTGACTCATTTCAAACAACTGGCACCCATTGGAGGTGCCTCTTGAGTTTCTGGGAGATTGGCTGTGATCTGGGCCTTGCTGTAGTTTTCCCTGAGCTGATGTGAATTGTGGTGACTATTTCCACAGCACGTGCCAAGCCTGAGAGGAGACTCAGCTTCAAGGGAGAAAGAAGGAAAGTTAATTAAAAGCAAACTAAAATCATTGCACTAAATCTTTTGAGAGATTTAGTTCCCTCTTTTTAAATACTGCTGTAGCAGGACATGCTGCAAGCAAAGGGACTATAGAACTCTTTGGAAACTTCTTTTGCATGGAATTCTGACATAATGTTTCACAGCCAATAACAGATAAAATGCATCACAGAAGAGAATATCAGGCAGGAATCAAGCCACTTTCCAAGACCAAGTTCAAAAAACCAATAAATTTGATATGGCTAAGTTGTCGGGGAGAAGAATTTAACTGGGCTTCATAAAGGTCAAAAAAAATAGGAAGTAAAGGTAAAACAAAACAATTTTCTTCCTACTGTTTTTATAGATTCTGTAAAAGACATGAGATAAGACAGGCTGTCACCTTTCAAAAATAACTGGTCCATATTGTGCAAGAATTCTCCAGTTGCTATTTCAGACTTTTGCCCAGGATGCTACAAGAAATCCCACCAGACAAAAATGAGGCTAAAACCCTATTAAGTGGTTGAAGAGGCCTTTTTCTTCTCTATCCAGATAATTAGCCAGTACCTGGCCATATATATTCCATTGTGCAGTGAAGTCTTATAAACTCTTGTACCTGGGAAGGCAAGTGGTGAGGGAACCGGACTGACCATTCACTGGCCCAAGGAACTGCAGCTTCCCTTCTGTGTGGTCCTGCCTCAGCTTGGTATTGATTTCTCTGTGTCCTGATCAGTCAGAGAACCACTTAGGTCATTATAAACATGTTTTTCATTCTACTGGGACAGATGTTCCTCCACTGCAGTGTGCAGTTGTAAACTCTGTTTAATACATTAAACTTCCAAGCTAAATTGCATTGGTAATTTTATCTCCTTTCTTTCTTGACCTTCATAGGTTTAAAAATCAGGTACTTAACCTTGCATTAATGGCAGGCGTTTTATTGCACAAGATTACACATTTAAAGCCATTATTATAACCTCTGCTCCTAGGTATAAAGGCCTGAGAGACATCTAAATATATGCCAGGAAAATGACTGGTGAGGAAGAATAGGAAACCCTTCTGGCACCATCTTTCTCTTCCTTTTTTAACACTGCTATTAAACACAGGTCTCCCAGTTACTACACTGAAAGCTCTCAGCCATAACAAAGTTATATGAATATTTCTAATATTTTAAAGAGTGACCAGTACAATGTAAATTTTGACATTGTGATTCGGGAGTTAGGCCTTCTTTTCACATGGGAAACATCTGGTATTTTTGAACATGTGGACCGGTGAAGGGGAGTTGGAATGAGATGATGTTTAAGGTTCCCTCCAACACAAACCATTCCGTGGTTAAACGTACGGAGGTGCTCATGACGACCCACCCTTGCCATGGAGGTACAGTCTGTGGGCCAGGCCTGACAGTCAGTCAAATATTGAACCTATTTGTGCATAAACAGCCCCCGAATTGTTTGGTTTATTTCAAATAAGCACTTCGGTTGCCAAATTCCAATTTCCAGGTCTTTGGAGCAGAGTAGGCAGGTCCTAACTGGGAAGGCTGCGTGCCCAGTGATGTTATTGTTCTGTTGCACTAACAACCACTTGTGATTCAGCGTTGCCCATCAAGTCTGCGAGTTTGCATTCAGGAGGAACAATCTAGCAGTTACCAGACCTTATCAATACACAATAAAACGTGGTAGCTCTTGTTCATGCTATCCCTGGGAATGCCAGATGGCCTTTTCTGGCTCAGGACCCAAGTAGATTGCTGGTTATGTTGTTAGTTTACTTCAAAACTCTATTTGCTTTAATTGCCACAATGCTATATTTTCTAATGATATTTCTTGAAAAAGCATCAATTTATTCATTTCACTAGCCATTTCCCTCCTGAAATAGGATATTAAATATAAACTAAGGTTATATTGGCAGGATGGAAGTTAGATTTTTTTTTTTTTTAAAAAGAATAAAACCAACAAACTTGTAAAAACAAAAACTTTAAATTTCATTGTATCTGTAGAACTTTATGGTTCACCTTAGATTTAGTAGTATCCTGTGGAGACCTTTTAAATGCAGTAAAATGTCTGCCCCAGGTAAAATTGCCAGCACTTTAGAACAAAGGTTTTTTAAGTGGTGGTTTATAATACGTGTGGGATTTGAAAAGTACATTTTTTCTTGTCTTGAAGATAAGTCTTATTAAGATGGCATACCACCTTGGAGGCAATAATGGGTTTTTTCCATACTTCAAGTTTGCAATAATACTATTTCTTGTAAGAAAGGCATAAAGTGGGGGTTTTATCCTAGATGAAGTTGATGCTTTCTGACCCAATATTGTTACTGTAAGATACAGATTTAAAGGAACTCTTGAACTTCCAAGCACAGAAATCACCACTGCCAATATAAATCAACTATATTCAATCTATGGCTGGGCTGAAATCTTCTGTTTTTCAGCCTGTGTTTCCTCCACATTCTCACAAGTAAAGCTATTTGTGTGTATAGTGCAATTTTAAAATAAAATATATTCTAGAGATGGTAGAAATCTATTATGTCAGCAAATCTGAATCCAGATTTTTAGTATACTTCTAATTACACTTCTAAGCTGGTATATTTTCTAAATGCTTTCAGGGATCAAACGTAGGGGCTCATCTTGCACCTCTGAACATCACCAGTATGTCCAGGCCACAGCTGTGCTATCACCCCACCAGCAATCTGGGCTCCAGAGCAGTGTTTTACAGACATCTGGCTTTGGAAGCACATGCTCTGCCACTCTGTTAGCCTGTATTTTGTTTAGTTGACTCGCCAAACAGAATTACAGCATTTTAAATATGCAGGTTGTTCTGAAATGTTCTATTGTATGACACCGGGTATTAAAGTAAATCTCGCTGAATGCATGCAAGGGCAGGTGAATCACTTTAAACAGCATAATAGGCAGCACACTTCAATTATTCTGGTGTTTCACCTGTATTGTTTCAAGCAAACCGGATTTAACAGAACATTGGCTCTATAGTAGCATCAATTTGTCAACTAAACCAGAACAATAAATAAAAAAAAAAAATAATGCAATAGACTTGCATTTTTTAATCTGGTGAAAACACTACAGAAAACAATTACCAACACAAAATCTCTCATAAATGGCTTCTGATGACAATGCAGAGGTCGTATGGCTCTTCCATGCCCAGATGGAGACTTAGGTTCCTCGTAAGATCATCTCTCTTAGCTGCAAGCTTTCTATGGAGTCCCTCAAACCTCTGTTGGGCTACAATATGTGCAACTTTTGACCACAACCTTCTTCTCAACTCCACTCAGAAATCCTCCTTATATATAATTAATCCATCAGATTGCTCTCTCTCTCTCCCTGCTCACTCTGTCTCTCTGATCACTCTCCTTGAGCAGAGGCCCAGCTGCAATCAGATCCTCAGGCCATTGCAAAAATCACAGGAAACCTCAGGCTAGAGGCCACCCAGTCCAGCCTCCTGCTGGAAGAAGGGCCAGCTTCCCAGCGAGGTCAGGGTGCCCAGAGAGGTGTCCGGTCAGGTGTAGAAAACCTCCACAGCCTCTCCAGGCTCCTGCCCTGCTGTTTAACCATGCTCACTGTGCCATTTTTTCTCTGTGTGTCCAATTTGAATCTCCCTTGTTGCAATGTATGTTTTTTGCCTTTTCATCCTTCCTCTGTGCTTCTCTGAGAAGAGCTGGGGGAGATTGTTATTAGGTTCGGTCCACCCCATTCCGCCCTTCTCCAATCTAGGAAAAGCAACACTCCAGTCTCTGCTGGTGAGGAGGAGGTTCTCCCATCTGCCTTAGCAGCCTCCACAGAGAGCTCTCCTTTTTGTGTGCATCTCCTAAAATGAGACATGGTTTTGTGGGTGCAGCTTCCCCAGTGCCATCCCCAGGAGGGGGATCGATATCCCCAGGTGATGGACTTCACACTGGCCTTTGCTGGGTTCTGTGAGTTTCTCAATGGCCAGTCTTTCCAGTCTGCTAAGATTCTCCTGAAGTCCACCCTCCTCCTAAGCCATCCAGCTAGTCCCTGCTGCTCCACCTTGGCTGTTGGGATGTGGTGGGGTTTACCTTGATGGCTGTACTGACATTCAGCAGAACAGCACTCATGGCTTGCAGTCCTCTGGTCCCCTGTCTCCCTTTTGCATTTTTTAATTATTTCAGAGGCACTAAGTGCCATTAAAATCTGGTATTTTTCTAGTCTTATCCTATTATCCTGAAATTCCCTTCTCATTTTTCTTTCCAGAAACCCCTATTGCATTAGAGCTTAAGGGAAAGTTTAATAAGCAAAAAGACAACAACTTTACTGCATATTATTTCATTAGTTCCAGAACCAACCTCACTAATTCCTGTGCCCCTTCTATTTACATTCTGTATTTGCAGGCAACTACTGTGTCCTTTGCTTTAATAGTTGTTAAGCCATGCCATGCATATTTAACTCTTAATCATTTCTCATTAGTTCATCTTTCCAATTCCTGGCTTACTTTTGTGAATATTAATTAGTTTGTTAAGAGCTTAGTGCATCTATGGGCCTCAGTCCTGCCTTTATGGAAACTGAGAGAAAATTCCAATTCAAGGGACTAGGCAGCTCCTAAACCAACCATGACATCTCTGGATAGGAAGGAGAATAATACCATCCCTTCTTGTTTTTGCTCAGGGTATTTCTGTCACTTCTCTGGGCCCCAGCTGCTATCAACTCCCCAAGGATCTTCAGTTGTGGGGGTTGACTTTTATTACTGAAGAAATAAAGTAACTTATTCTCTCAATAAAATGGAGATGCAAAGGAGCAATTTATAGAAAGAAAAAAAGAAATATTTTGGTTCAGTATTGGAACAGACAGGTTGTTATAAAACTGCTTGGTTAATAGCATAAATATTGATCAATAGCACAGAGTCATATTAAAATAAATGTTCTTTCTCATAGAGAGGTAAAGCTATGCAAAGAAATTTACACCAAAATTTTAAAGGAAAAAAAAATGTTGACAGATAACATGGAATTAAGTAGAAAAAAAAATACAAGAAATGGGAGAAATACACAAGCTTCTTACCTTTTAAATAGTATCTCTTGATTCTGTTCTCTTTTTAAATTATTCCTTTCATAGTTTCTTTACTGAGCTGTTCTTTAACAGAGTGGAAACATAAGATTCTTTTTTGACTGAAAAAATGATTTTAACATTTTTTGATTTGGGAAAACACTTGCTTTCATTCTCAGATTTTAAAAGTCAAATGAAGATATCCATTTTTATGCAAGTTCAATATCATTTTCCCACCAAGCAAATGAGTAAACAATATTTGATAGCTAAAAGACAGCCCATTAAGATGCTCAATTATCTATTACCTTTTAAATGTATATGCTTGGAATTCTACAAAGTCCCTAAATCATGAGAGGAAATGTTATCTAGAACAAATAAAACCCAGGGAGGAATACTTTCAGTTTAAAAAAGTTTTTGCCAGTTATTACTGTAGGTCACCTTCAACTTCTATATCACAGAAAGCACTTATTTTTATGCAGAGTCCTATCTGACAGAGGGGTTTGTATTTTCCTTTAGGATAAAAAACAAATGGTACTGAAACTCCTGCAAGTCCCTAAGCTCATTCATTATGTTGAGAGAACTAGAATATTAGTGCAGGAAACAAAGCATCTGAAGAAGAAAATGGAGGTGGTTACAGCAGAAAAATATTATTAGTGTATCCCTCATCCTCCCAGTGCTCCCCACACAGGAGGGGGACATGGATCCTTGAGCAGAATGCTAGGGCTGCTGCTCTCTCATGGATTAAATCTTTCTCTTTTTTTTTGGAAAAATGAAGAAAATATGAGAAATGCTGATCTTGTGTTGCAAATAAATTAATCAGCGTGCTGACACCTTTCACGGTGTTGTAACATTTAAAACAGTGACATCAGCCTGAGGTTTATTTAAAATAATTTGCACGGTTCTATATGAATGGCTTCAAAAAAGAAACAGAGGGGGGGAGAAAACAGGGATGACTTGCAGGAGATATTTTTCAAATCCAGCTGTAGGACATACGCATTGTCATGTCTTAAAAATTCATTTTCCACTTGCAGTAAGAAATATGTTGTCTCAAATCTTTAAGGCTGCCTTAGACTTCCAGAGGAGTGAACCCTAAAGAGGGGATTTACATCTGACCAGTTGTCCTTGGAACCATCATCATCTTCAGAGAAGACAAGGGACTTCCAAAGAGGTGAATAACATTTGCAATCACTGAAAAACACGTTCTTTTTAAGTCATTGATTTAATATGCTTTAGAATATAAACATTTTTTATCTTGTGATATATACAAACACATCCCCTTCGGATTACTTTGAGGTTCAGAAAAGCGCAAGAAAATATAGCTGATGCAAGTTGAAGAAACTCCCCTGCAAATGGCGAAACTTTTCCAAAGGTACCAGTATATCATCTTAAGAGGGTACAAAGAATTTAGTTCACCTTGTTTAATTGCTCAGAAACTCACACAATCAGTTGGTAACACAACAGGTAATAGTGGTTTGCAACACTCCATTCCTGCCTCAAGACTTGGAGAAAGCTGCTGTCAGCTGGAAAAAAAGATTTCTTTGGTTCTGCTGGATTTGTGCATTCTTCAATAATAGATGATCCAACTCAAAGAATCATGGAATGGAAGGGACCTTAAAGATCATCTGGGGACATTCTGTTCTAGCAGGGAGACTTTCCCCTAGACCAGGTTGCTCCAAGCCCCATCCAACCTGGCCTCAACACTTCCAGGGATGGGGCAGCCACAGCTTCTCTGGGCAACCTGTGCCAGGGCCTCACCACCCCAACAGTGAAGAGTTTCTTTCTGATATCCAATCTAACCCTACCCCTTGTCAGTTTGAAGCCATTCTCCCATGTCCTGTCACTCCAGGTTCTTGTACAAAGCCCTTCTCCTAGGCACTGGAAGGTACTTTAAAGTCTTTCCAGGCTGAACAACCCCAACTCTCTCAGCCTGTCTCCATAGCAGAGGTGCACCAACCCCTGGATCATCTCTGTGGCCTTTGTCCATTGCCATCCCTGCATCCAGCACATCATTCTCAAAGTACACCTCATATATTACAGGAATAGCTATGCAAGAGCCACAAAACAGTCTCCTGTGAAAGCCATTGTTACTGAGATGTTCCATAATCTGTATCTCAACACTCCTCACCTCCCAAGGAAGCAATAAAAAATACCCTGGCGTATTTCTGTCCATTTCCAAGATTTAATGGTTTCTGATAATTTGCATAAAGAAACTAAACCTTATGATCCACAATCCACTGCAATATCCATTGCGAAAAGGTTATTTTTCATAGTAAACCAATATTCAAAACCCACCAATAACTGTCTCTGGTTTAGGTAGTGTAAACAATTGTGCTGTCATGGACCCCTTGGGCTGTGTGAGGGAGCTGTAGCCTGGATGTAGCTGCGCTGGCTAACAGGTCATCATCATTCATGCAGTGACAAACTTGCTAAAACAATTAACAGGATGCATTTCCATTCACCCCTCATGGCAGGCCTGAGCTGATTACTCATTGCAACTGCATTTTTCAAATATAGTCACTTAATATAATCAGTTATTGGTACAACCCCACTTGCTGAGGGATGTAATGCAGGCAATGTGCAGGTAATAAAATGTTGCTCTGCAAACAAGAAGACCTTGCATTCAGCAATGAATGAAGTTTCCACATTGTATTTAATTACTTCTACTTTAAATATTATCCTTCCTCATAGAATAAAGCTTCTATTTGTGTAAATCACCATGTCAGGGAACATGCATCATAATCATTCAACTTTCAGCAGAATAATTGAACATGGAGGTTTTCATCATTCTCATGCAAGAGATACAGAAGATATTTCTCAACAGCAGTTGAGTAACTCCAGGGAGTGCAGTTATCATGATTATCATCAGGCAATTACAGTCTAGTACTGAAGGATAAGAGACCTCGGGTTGCATTTCTTGCATCATAACACTGCCATTAAAGGTTCAATTATCACATAATACCTTGCTTGTTTTTCCTGCTTTACTATTTAACTTTCTAGTGTGCATAAGGGGAGAAAAGCAACAATAAACACACACAAAGGGCAAAAAGCACAATAAGAACATGCACAAAGAGATTGCATAATCATCAGGAGGTTTTAAAAAATTGGAATAAGAAAAAAATAATAAACCTATAGAGAAGACTATCCAAAGCTCTTTTTGGAGAGCTTCTGCAACATTTTCTCTGGATTCTAACTTAATAAAACACAAAGAGCTACTTGTAATCAGACAGCTAATCCCACCTTGAATCCGTGAGGCCTTGATCAAGCAAAGTGCTGTTCATTCTGACTCACTCCAACGAAACACTTAAGTCCTGCTTAGTTTTTAGCACTTGAGAATCCCTCTTTGACCTCAGTAAGATTTAATTCTGATTAAAACAAAGCGTGTCTTTAACCTGCCGTGGGATTTGGGGCTCGAGCAACAAGGAAGTTAATTTTATAGTTTGCATAAGAAGAAGAAAAAATAATATTTCTGTAAAATATAATAGTGGTAAAATATCCTAAAATATTCTGAGGAAGCTAAAATCCTCTAAGAAACATGTCACTCCATGCCTGTATTACCATGTGCTGTCAATTAAATGCACATTTGGTACTACACAAAGTGTATTGTCTGTGCTTATTGCCACATGCTATGGACTTCTTTTTTCCAAAGTTTTTATCTGTAATTACATTTTAGACTGCTGTGAACAGGACAAATATTGACATGATTTGAAACTCCAGTACTTTGGATCATTGGGGCTCTAGCTTTTTTCCCAGGATTCTCACCAATTAATTTTATGGTGTTCTATTCAGCTTCAAAGGAGGGGTTTACTTAGAAAAAAAAAAAAAGGATTTTTGTTGTTGGCACCAAAATAGATTGTTACAGTTCAGAGGAAGCACAGCTTCATACAAACATGAAATTATGGGCAATTTATTACATTAACTGACTTTTTAAGAAGCAAGGTGAGGGTTTGGCTGTCTTTCTCACTTTTTTTTTTCCCATAGAAATGAAAAGAAATGACCAAATATAAGAGGGAAGGCATATGTCTTAGGTAAAGGTATACCCAGTATAGGATATGTGTGAGGATATTTAACCTCACAGATTCCAATTTCATAGTTTTAATGAAGTCTTTTGTTGTCTTGCAGTGTTACATGTCATCCAGCATTTCAGATGTGTATGTAACTGTATATTAATAGCAATTGGTATTTATAACAATCATAATTGAGTTTAATACAACGCTCTAAGTCTAAAAGGTGTCATCTCAAGAAAATCTCTTTTGTGCTGGTTAACTTCACCACAATAAAGATGTGGGACAATAAAGAAGAAGTGGGGTTGAAAGGGAAAAAAACATTTGTGAGGTAAATGTGGAAGCAAGGAAGATAGGAAAGTAAAGAGTCAAGACACTGAAAGCCCTGCTATTTCTCTTCCCTTGGTCCTTGTGGCAGCCATGTGGACACGGCAGGTTCCTATTGCTAATCCAACTGGCACATGAGGTTCGAAGGATTCATGGAGGGTTTTTTTCAAAGCCAGCTAATTTGCTGTGGACTGTACTTCATTCCGAGCAGACATACAACGGTGCTCCCTGGGCTGATAGGTTGCAGCAGGCTAGGGAGAGGTTTACATGGCTTTTAAAACTAAAAGACAGCCTTGCCACATTCCATGACCTCCAAAGTGAGTAGAATTGCAAATGGCAAGGACTGAATTTAATTCAGTACCCAGCATGCCACTAATGTTTTACATGCATGAGCAATGAGCAGAGCTGGGATGAGAAAAGTGCTGAATATTCAGGGCAATGAAATTCTCTAACCCTAATTTCAAAGATAAAATACCATTTTCACTTTGACAAGACTGTTTTGGGTGCTTTCCAGGAATATTGATTCACAAAAAGCTCATTAGACACTTTAAACCGAATGAACAACCACTGCCCTTTGTCAGGCCTGGAATTACTCAGGGTCTAATTGGTTATGTTCATATGACTTACTGGTTGTGGTAACACAATGAGCTATCCATGCCAAATCATCCTGAAGAGCTTCCTCATTGTGATTGTAACCTTCACACTTCCTCTCCAACCCCTGCAGTTTGTTGCTGCCGTTTGAGGTTCTCAGATGTGCTTTAGACTTAACCTGTTTTGTCTGATTCAGTCCTCTGGAAACAGAACTTTGCAGTTTGAGTTCTACAGAGGCACAAAAGCATCAGACACATCTTTACAGAGTTGTAGGAATGCTTCAAATATAGACTGTACACTCTCTCCAGAAGGGAGCATTACAATCAGGCAATTAGATGGACCCTGCATATGATGCCACCTATCTGAGTTATGGCAGGGAAGATGAATTTCAGTTCTTCCTCTAAGTGTCTTCACCAGCAATCCATCACATCCTCACTTCAGGCTGCTGGCCCTTAAGACAAGAGCTGTAGAGCAGGTGATAAAAAGAGATGTCATAACCTGTGAAATTCATATCACTCTCAGTCTTAAAACCAGCATGAGATCTCGTTGGCCTGTACTCAGTTTCAGTGTCAGTATTGACCTATTAAATCTACTTACAGCATATCCATAAATTCAAACCATACTTAACCTGAGATCAAACTTCTAAGCTTCCACAGAGAAGGCCAAAAACTTAAGAGACTGAAGAGCAGTTATGTCCAGAAAGAAGATCCTTTTTCAATAATCACGAACAATTCACTCAGGACAATCATTGATTCAGATTGACCAAATCAGGAGAAAGATGTTGCACTCCACCAGGGAATAAATGACATCCCTACTGGCATTGGGGCACATCTTGTGCTATTTCTTTGACTAAACTGTTACTTTGAGCTAAATCCCTGTAAGAAATCTTACGTTAGTTTAATTTTCCATCTATTTTTATACAATTTTTCATTGCCCTAAATTTATAGCAGAGATTTTTCTAGAGGATTATCTAGCTGAAGTCAGGGTTGGGTTGTTGGATTTTTTTCCAACAGTTTCAATTTTCCTTTAAAAATCCTTATTTAAATTCCAATTTTATTACTACAATTCCATTGAATGCTAACAAGTGCGTTGGCAGTTGTAGGCATGTAGCTTTCTAATAATACCTGGCAAGGAAAATGCCCTTTTTCTCTTGAGATAAAAGCCTTTTTCCTATTGACATGATTCTTTTTCTACATCGCAATATCCTGCAACACAGAAGAAGATGCAACACATGCTGTTTTCTCAGAGATCTGTTGCCACGACTACATGCTAATAAAAGCTTTCTGAGACAGCTTTCCCTCCTTTAAAAGTATCAGACTGCAAATGTAGAGGGTTAAGCTCTTAGCTGGAAAGATGGAAGCACATCTATCTTACATCTATGTAGAAAGGAGATTAGTGAAATTATGAGCAAAACCACAGGTTCTGATGACTCACATTTTGGAGAGAGAAAGGTGCTGTATTTTTACTCCGTCACCTGCTTGAGCAGAATTTTAGGGGTTTTTTCTGTTTTCATTGTGCGCTTTCTTCAGCCCACACACTTTCCCTTTAGCTCAAATAAAGGAATTTACAGTATTTGAATTATGAACAGAGGAAATATGAAATTAATTTATTGGAATTCATGATATTTTTGCACATGCCAGGCAGTGCAACAATTCTGTCCTGAACTCAAGATATCATTATGATAATATTGGAACTGGAAAATACTTGTTTATTTTGAAAATTGCATCCTACAAAGAGAAACAGCAATTTAGACCACAAAGGCAGGTAGTCAGTTAATCCAAAGCATAACTGGAGAACTAGGAGAGGTTCCTCAGCAAAAGCCAAACCAGACCTGGAGACATTCAGATGTTTGTGAGCAGTGACAAAAGTTTGGTCGCCAAGTACTAGAACAGCAGAATCATGCTGGGACAAGAAGTTCTGTGAGCTTTTATCCTATGAACTAAAGCTCCCCACTGCTGAGAAGCAGCACCCCTGAAACCTGCTCTGATGCACTCCAGTATTGTTGCAGGGAATCAGGTGTATCTGGGATATGCAATGAGGATTATACTTGCACATACACAGCCATGTCCTGGAAAGCTCAGATCCCAAATGAGATCAAATAGCCACCAGTCTGAATTTATTCCTCGATACTCATCTGTTTTTAAGCACAAATTGCAATATATGTGACAAGATCCATATCTGGCTCACATTAATGTCTGTGCTAGAGTGCTGGTCATGGAGTTTCTAAGCCCTATCCTCATGCAAGGTGTTGTATCTTATTCAAGATATATCCATGCTTTAAACATTCAGGTTTATTTTCTGGTTTTGATCATAATACTAAAATCCAGTTGTTCAGATGTTTGCAGGATTTAAAATTCCAAGAGGGGGAGGTATTGTCAAAGTGAATTCATTAGCAAGTTCAAGATGGCCTTCGTGGAAAAAAGATCACTTACATTCACCCAGCTATTCCTCTAATGATTTTTAATGCCTTCTGAATTTCTAATTAGAAAGACATATCTGATAGTTAAATATTGCAGGAGGTTATATATGAATTACTGTCTCCTAGTATTTTGCCAAAAGTATAATTGGAAGTACATTATCTGGGAGAAAAGCTAGTTTTTCAGCTATTTCTGCCTGTGGATATATTTACTTTATGTCTCTGATGAAATTTATAAACACAAGTGTGGTTTGATTATCAAGGACATTTTACATAATTCACATAGATATGCAAACACCTGTTTGCAGTTTTCCTCTTTGTTCTTACTTTATTTCTCCCCTGCCCTGAACGAAAATGCGACATATTTGTTTTGTGTCTTTGGCGTGGCTGGAGAACAAGAGGCAGCAAAAAATCTGAGCTGTTCTTTCCCTCTCCGCGCACGGAGATCCTCAAGACAGTGAGTAATGTGAACAGGGTTGTGGCTAAATTGCTCTGGAGATGACTATTCAGCAAAGAGGATTATCTAGAGGCAGGCAACCAGAAAAGATAAAGTTCACCACATCAATAAACTGGCTTTTTGTCTAATTAACACGTGCTTATCATGTCCCTGGGTTGATTTACAGTTCCATCCCTGGGGGTTTAGGCAGGAGCCCAGGTTACACAAGGCCCAGCTCTGGCATTGCAAGGCCAGTGGCTCTGCTGCAAGTCCCAGCCTCCCTGTGCAGACACAACAATGCACTTCTGCTGTATTTTTTAAGTGGTTATTCTTAAATTTTATGCAAGTTCATCATTAAAACATTTCTCACTGAAATAGGAGTTGAACACACGCTTGTTGCCTTTAAGTAAGATTGTATTTTATATAAGTATTTTAAGGCATGATTTTCTTTAATCCTGATGACAGTTGCAGGTCGGGTGTCTGTCCTGACTCCTGTGCAACATTTCAAGCCACATGGTATTTAAAATCATATATATTTGCTGAGCTTTTTTTTTTTTTTTTTTTAATTTTAGTATTGTGCAAGAAAATAAAGTATTTAAAAGATTTAACCCCCTTCCTTTGATGTACATAAAGTTGAGGGCTCACAGTAGCATGACCAGGCTTTGCTCCAGCTGAGGAACAAGAAAAATGGAATAAAAAATAGGTAAGATCTCTTTTTGCTACAGTTATATAAGTACTTGTATAAATTTCAAGTTCACGACGCCTGATAGCAATGAAAATGAAAAAAAGCAATAAAGATCATTTGATTATTATCACATGCACCATTAGGATTAAGATGAGTAGTAGACATGCCAAAAAGCAGAAAGTGTAGGAATTTCTGGAGGGACAGATTATATACAGCACAAACACGTGATACCTCTTACAGTCACAGTTCAGTCCTCACTGCAGCTCACAGGTAGAGTTACACATTCACATTTCATGATGATTTGACATGATTTTTCATAAGTGTTGGAGAGAAAAGACTCAGACAAACTTTAAATTGTTTGTGACGTGAAAAAGAACTTTGAATGGAGGAGCAAGGGTTTCTCACCATGGCCTGTTGATTTACGGAAGTGAAAACGGGAGAGCAAGAACCAGAGGGCAGATTCGCCTCTGGCCAATGAACATCAAGAGGGATATAATTACTAAAAGGTGTTTTTATGCAGAAAGGGTGAAGAATCTTAAGGAAGCTGGTTCATACAGGGGACACAATCATAGAAATAAAGAACAAAATATGATTTGAAGAAATATTTGGGTCCTTGAGAGGTTTGGTATTTTATCAGAGTTCTGTGTTTAAAAGATGATGCATGAATTCTAAGGCCTCTGCCAAAATAAATATGTGGACAAAGTTCAGCACTTAAACTAATCTTCACTAGGGTAGTTATCTCCACAGGAACGATTCTAGGAAAAAAGCTTTACCTAGTAATCTGTACTTAAATAAATTATTATTCTCTGATGGACTAAGATGACCTGACACATTGTGTCACATTGTCACAACCAGAAAAAAAAATAGTTGGAAAAAACACATTATTTGCATTCAGAGAGAACAGAAGAGGAAGAAGGTTCAAAAAGAGGAAAATTAAAAAAAAAAAGGAGGGGGAATGGGACTGGGAGGAAAAAAGAAGCAAAGAGAAAAGGGAAAAAGATGAAGAATCTTGTTTGTTGGTCCTCTCAGATCCCAGAGCAGCAATTTTAGGGACTCTAGATGAACAAATCCTTTCATGTCTGAAAAAAATGAAAAAAAGGCTTCTAGTGAAAACCTTACTTAAGATTTTGAAAATAAGAAAAGGTCAAAATATATACATGGGGGTGAAGATGAGAGAAACAGACCGCATGCAAATTAGTGTGGCCTGGGCCGGAAAAGAGAAAGTGGCAAGTGAAGACACAGCCACAGTGACATTTCTTTCAGTCATGGACATACTAAACCAAAAATTTGGTTGTCCCCAAAAGCCAAGTACTGGGCTGCTGGTGTTCAAAAGCAGAGGGAGCGATGCAGCGCTGGTAAATGTTGGTTTTGCAAAACACTTGTTGGTGACTGAGCAAGGGAACTGCAGCACAAGAGGGGCTGCAGTCCTGCCTGTGAGAATATGATGCTGTCCCTTATGCCAAAGGGATTTGGGGTGCAATGGTTTCTAACACCCAAAGCCAAACATGTTCCTGCTGCAGATTCACCAATGACAGCAGAATTCCACTGCGGATCAATTTGAAACACTGTCTTTCCAGAAATTCCCTGGAGGAAGGAAGCAATCCTGTTGCCACAGGCAGACTGAAGCTCGTTGCTCAGTTCAGTTAATGTATGCACTGAAATTCAAAAGTTTCACTTAGTAGGATATGAGATGAAAAATTAATATTAAATTAAATTTTTCAAATAAAAAATAGGAAAAGTTTTGTCAACTAGTTTCCAACATTACAAAATACTTCTGCAGGACAATATTCAAAATGGGTCTGAGCACAAAAGTATTCCTGTGGAGAAGCAGCACTCCATTCCTAGTGGATTTCTCCAGCAATACCTTTTTCACCTGGCAGGTTTCTTTTTTAATACAGAAACTATTCACACTACGGGATTTAAAATTAATCAGTTTGCAAGCTGTTCTTAAACATCTACAGCATTATGAGTCTAAAAATAATGTTCAACCATACATTCTCTATATTATATGTCTCTAATTACATTTCACCACAAGGGCATAAAGAAGGAAGATGTCCTCCTTTAACACTGTAAAGGTGGACAAAACTCTGCTATCTCAGTATTTAGAATCACTTTGTGTTAAAGTTTCTTCTGTACCAACATTTATTTTTAATTGCATGGGCCTCCACACCAGCATGTGGACAATTCCTCCACACTTCGTTCCAGAAGTATTCTACCAATTACTTGATCTTCTCCCTCTCCCATGTGGTGACTTAATATGAAACTTATCCAAATAAAACTGTAACAGATCCCTGTCTCTGGACTTTTCCAATTAAAAAAAAAAAAGTATCTGAAAAAAAAAATTTACTAAAAATAAAGAATCAAACAAGCACGGGATGAAACACTTCATCTAATTGTAACTATTATGGCTGTCTTAAAAAAATTCCAGCTTTTATCAAAGATACGTAAAAATAAGACAAATTAAACCCTACATTTTCTATTGTAAAGAATTAAAACCATCTCCTAAAAGAAGACAGTCATCCTTCCCTTTCTCAGGAAAGGCAGGATACAAACAGAGCAATAATATGAAATGACCACTGCTTTGACTGGCTGCACTGCTTGCTTTGGGCTTGTGTGCCCTGTTTGCTGAGCTCACACAGAACCAGATGTGGATTAAGGATGTAAATCAGTGTACAGTCTTCTCCTGGTACCAGTCACCCAGAACAGTCCAAGTTTGAGCAACAGGATTGTGAGGTTGATCTCACTCAAGCTCTCTGTCCTTTCCAATCCAAGGGACCTGAATGTTGGATGTCCCCTCCAGCTCCAAAACGAAGTGGTTCTGAGGGAACTACAGCTGAGGGGTCACCTGAACTGTGGTCATTCAGTATCTCTGCAAAGATTTCAGCTGGCAAAGAGCTGATAAACAGCACAGCAAATAAAGCAGCTCAGGGGAGAGCCATCAGCAGGAAAACAGTGATTTATCAATAAATGTACAATCAAATTTTAAACTTAAAATACTTCAGTAAGGTATCTAAATAGTTAGCATCTATTCATTATTTACAGACAATACGTTGTTTAATATCTTCATAAGTGATATGGAAGATGGGATCAAGTGTACCCTGGCAGAGTTTGCCAATGATGCCAAACTGAGTGAAGAAGGGAGAGCCACCCTGCAGGAAGACCTGGATGGGCTGGAAGATAAATGTTGTGCAAGTAGCATTAGACAGGATTTATTTTATGATCAGGTCACACTATTTAAAAGTTGAAAGTGAAATATGTAGGTGAAATCAGTGCATGTATCTGTTCCACAGAGTATTGTGGCTCACTCCCAAATAAACCCCCAAATCATGGATAGGCTCCATTATAATCCTTCTCACTATGATCATAATTTTTTATTCTATGGTCAGAACACACATAATTAGACAGATGATTCATTCACACTAAGTAACTTTTGCCAAGGGAGCCCAGCCCTTCTGTATATAACAACTGAAAATATTGATTAAAAAATTGTTTCTACATATCTTAACAGAAAAAAACCAGCAGCCTAATGCAGGAAGAACACAGCTTTCCTTTACAGATACAAGACAATTCAGTAACATTTTCCAAAGAAGTTTCTGGGCTTTACAATCATTTAAACCTCATGGGGGGGAAAAAAAGACCTATCACGTAGCTCTGACTGAAAGAACTGGCTCACATTCTTCAAGTTGTTGTCCTTCCTGGCCCCTGTTCTTCCACTGGTTTTGAGAGGTTGGATTTGTGATCAGAGACACTTCTTTGCCCATGGCCTTGATCAGAGTCTTAGTGTGAGGAAAAGTGTGCTAAAAGACCTCACGGCCTAGCAAAAAATGGACCCCATTGACACTATGTAAACCTACATTGATCTTGTTTATAAGGAACTCAAGAATGATTTTCAACACAGACTGTTACATTTATCAAAGCTTTTACAAGTTCCCTCACAATATTCCACTACCAGCTTTAATTCCCTACATGCACCGAGATTTCCAGAAATGAAAAACAGTATTAATTCTCTTATGATTAAAGTACACAAGTTGTCAAATAAAAACAGTATTCTCACATTTTTCTCTGAGTTTTAAATATGTGGTTTTAGATTCCTATATTTCAAAACATAATTTCCTAGAAGATGGTTATTATTTTTTTCCCCTGGCTAAGCACAAAGCAAAATTAGCATCCCTAGCAGAAAGCCTTGGTAATTGGTTTGACAATTAAAAACACAAATATCAAACCACCAAGGGAAGATTACGCAGGACCAGTAATTTGCAGTTTTGTTTAGCAGGACAGGAAGCTTGAGGGCATTCAACAAAGAGCATAAAATGTACTATATAATGGCAGTGACATTTTCAGTTATCATTATTGTAAAAGGCTACAAAATGCATATTGTCAGCTAACATACCTGTGACAGGTTGTGACCTCAGAGGATTTGTTCAAAGAGGACATATTTAGAATTGTCCCAGATTTTTGGGGAACAAGTTCCTTTACTCGAGAAAATTCAAAACCACACAGGAATCCTGACTTTCTGGAAGACAACTCTTTGTCCTGTTTTGATCATGATAATACTCTAAAATAAGCAAATGGCAACTCCAGGAGCTGAAGACCCATAGTCTGTGCTACCACCTCCAGCTTCTCAACACCAAAACATATGGGTGCCTGTTGCTCCTTCAGCAGCACCCCCATCCACACACCCACAAAAAACAGTCCAAAGCAGGTGTTTCTCCTTCCTTGGGCTTCTAATTATTGAGCATTTCAGTACCTGCAATATCTTTACAACCGTTTAATCTCTAGGAGAAAGTCATTCAAACTGATACAAAGCAAAAATGTGAGATGCAAATAGTTAATCTTCAAAGGCAGACTAATCAACTGCTCTATTACATTTTCCTCAGGAAGAAATAATTTTCAAATGGCAGGAGGAGAAGAGGAAAGGTTTCACAGGAAAAAAAATCCAAATAATTCAGCTAAGAACATTGCACATAAAGAAAGATATTTTCTTTGTTTCCACCATGTTGACAGAACTGGACAGTGCCTGACAGAAACAAGCACTCAGAACAGTCTCAAAAGAATGTAAAACAGGTCAAGATTCCCAGTTTACATTTCTATCCAATCCAAAAAGGCACAGAAAAAAGATATTGTTTGTCTTTCATATGTGGTACCAGACAATTTGCTGTAATTATTGTCAGTGATCAAAAATGCTTTTTCATTTACTCTTTTGGGTATAGAACTTCATTTCTTGACTCATTCATTCTTTTCACTGGTATATCATTGACTATCTTCTTGCTGCATTTTTACTCACTCACTAATCTTACATAGGCCTCATAAGTTGATTTTCGGTGTGGTGGAAGGGGTTTTTATATTCTTTGCTAGTGTTCTCTCTTTAAATAATAAAAAACTGGCATTGCTATGTGCCTGGAAAGATAACAGCCAAAACTGAACAGAGACTGTCATGGTCCACATTCACTGTTGGGATAACTCCACCTAAGGATCTGGTCTTCAGTTCATCTTTGATATAAAGTAAGTCTCACTGCTGAGATCTTCCTGGGCTAATGAAAACAATCTCATTTGGTTTGTGGTGTGAGACTGAGTTTCTTAAACATCAACTCGGCCCAAGGACGGAGTGGGGGGGGAATACGGAGCATCCCCTGCACAGTCCATTGATCTGTGCTACAGCCTCCTGTGCCTCGCAGCTCCAGGCAGGACACGGTGCCAGCCTCGTGCACCAGGGCTGATTAAGGATCCTGACTGCTGGCCTTATGGGAAACACTTAGGGAAGAAATTGGGCAAAAGATGTCAGAAGCTTGAGGGGGGAAAAAAAAGGAATGAAAGAATAGAAAATGAAGTGTGAAAATAGGACAAAGATATAAAGGGAATAAAACAGTGATGAGTCAGGTGAGCTAGAAGACTGAAAATTACTTTGAAAAGAATTAAAGGGCATGAGAGATTGGGAAAGGAGCACATTTTAAAGATTGCACTCTTACTTTGGTTTGGAAGAATCTTGATTTGAACAGAGAGAAAGAGATTAAGAGCAAGAAGAGGTAAATAATGAGTCCACATCCAATTTACTAATAAATTAAAGTCAATCACAAACACAACTAAACAACTTCTAATTCAGTTGGGATCCTCTATAAGGCTACTGTAAAATGAAAAAGGGGCATTCTGGACTTTTTTTTCAGTTACCAAATTCTAAATTATCCTTGCCTTGGCTCTCCATCTATGCAGCAGACCCCTTTGGTAGGAGCACATATACTCCCTCCACCTTGGAGGCTCTACAGGAGCAGACACTAAGACCAGCAGAATACCCCCTTTTCTGCAGTGCATGTAGTCCATATGCATTTCACCCACCACTAATAGTGATGTCCTTAGACATCAGCGAGGTGGTTAATGATTTGAGGTCTGTTCATCAAAATAGATGTAAAGACCAGATTGCAAAGATCATGTTCTTTTTGAATGTGAGGTACTGCAACCATAGCAGTGCCAAACATAATTGAAGGGTGGTTAATAATAATTACAATAACTTGGTGATAAGTATGCAAGGCACAGGTAAAATTGTGCCTTTATAACTAACTCTTTATCTCCAGCTCATACTCTCAAAGTAAGAGTACTCTGCTCCCTAAGAGTACTGAAATTGTCCTAGAATGACAACCACAACCTGCTAGCCATACAGACCAGAATGCTAAAGGTGAGAAAAAAAAGGAATGGTAATGGAGTACAGACAGGAGATGATAGGAATTCTCCAAGAGACCTATTACTCCACTGATGGCTGGCCTGCAAGGACTCTCGCTCTGCTGACACATCCAAGGGCAGCCAAGTAATGTCAAGTCCAGCAGCTCCTGCCAGCTCTCCTCCTTCCTCAGCTGATGCACCAGGCTGCCCAGGAAACACCAAGCCATCACTTTCCTGCAGGTATCATGCAACACCCTTGTCAGGCACCTCTGGCACTTCTCCCACAAATAAAACACACATTGGTTTTCAGGGCATCTGTACCACAAGTGTCCTTCATAAATATGCATCTGCTCAACTCATTTGTAAATCAGACAGTTCTTCTTATTTTTAAGAAGCGGCTTTGAGGCACAAGTTTAATAGGAAGTTTGTAGAGGTAGGGTTTGAAGAGGGATTCCTCCAGGCCCTGATGGGGTTTAAACCATAGTAACACTCTTGCTCAAAGGTAATAAACTCTCTAAAGCAGGTATTCTGTCTTCCTGCATTAAGGATAATATTCTGAACATCCCAGGGATTATCTAGTACTAAGAAAACAGTTATTAAAGACCTACATTGAACCATTCAGATCTTAATTTTTTTCCCATTTGGTAAGTAAAATTGCATTTTTGAATGAAAATTAAAAGTATTTTAGCCTACCCAGACCAAGGTTTCAGTTGGAATCTCCATCATAAAAAACATTTAGAAGTGAGAAGCCTTTGTTTTTCAGTAAGGCCAAGTGAGGTGTTGGCCTAAAAGTAACCATTAGGGTCACCAGCAAAAACCCAGACTCTGGTGCTGGAAACCCAAGAAATTTTGCATTTGAATGTTTGCATTCATGATGTCCAAAGAAGAGAGGTATTGGTTTTGGTAATTTATAATTTTTCTTTTCCTCTTTATTTGCAAAAGGTACAGACTTTTAAAGCTTTGTAAAGACTTTTCAGCTTTTTTAACTCAGAGTGATTGTGAACATTCCCCTGAGCATTTGCCCCTGATTTTCATGGTCAAGAGAAATAATAGGAGGGCTGGAATTCTCTAACTTCTTCAAGAATGAAGATGTTTCCTACTAACTACAAAGGAGGACAAGAAACTGTCCTACCACTAAAACTTTCGCACACTGAAAGTAGAGTTGAAGAATATCTGCAAAAGGTATATTTGTTATTGCAATTCGTTGCAAGATTGTTTGCTTGGTGAGTCACATCGAAACACACATGCAAATTTAACAAGGAAAACTACAGGATCTGCTACAAAACACAACTAAAACAGGTAGCAGGCCTCATTAAGAAGGATTCACTTGAAGTGGTTTCTTCTGTCTTTCCTCTCAGATTGAAGGGACAGAAAGGATTTTTTAAAAAAACCCCAACATATAAGTGCAGATAGGTGTTTCTTTTTGTTCTCTTCCCAAAACTCTGTAATCACGTCTGGTGAAGTGCAATCTCCAGCAGGTCAAATCCCTACTGAAAGTGTCTTCTGCTGCCTTGTTGCCTTGTTTGTTTGTACTTCACCTTGTTCCTTTCCTATAATTTATGTGCTTACTTCCTGAAGCCTGCAGAGCGCTCGTCCTCTTTCCTGAACCCTGGTGCAACGTGACATTTCCAGATCTGAAGGCAGCCTCCAGATCCTTCTGCTTCTGAAACTGATACATTTTTAGCAGTCACATTTCCTTTCCTCCCCTCCTGATTTATTTTTCTCCTTGATTTCATTCCTCCACCCACTTCTATATGACCTGCTTTTATATGGATGACATCTACGAATCCAAGAAATCCTCAATCGCTTTGGTGCTGGGAAACAGTCACCTATTTGTCAGGATCACAAGCCATCTCTTCCATTAAAAGTACAAACTTACATTTCAGTCAAACAAAGTCTTCTCTCCCCTCAAGACAGGTAGAAGATGCATCATGTCTCATAGGGCCACAATAACTGATCATTCTTTCTCCCTTCTTATCATTGACACAAAAAAATGGACTTACTGGAACTTGAACTCCCAATAGAAATATTCCCATTAACTACTCAATACTTATTATTCAAATATTTGTTGTTGCAGCATTTAAACCTGTTCAGTCTCTTCTTTCAGTAACTCAGCAAACAATAAAGTAAAACTCAAATATTAGATCAAGGTTCCATATCTCAAACAAAGCTTTCACAGATCAAAGCTGAACTCCTAAATTAGGTCATAGGATACCTACTACCTTATGATACAAAGCAAAACACATCTCCAAAACAAAAGGTCAACATTTCAACCTGCAAAAGTCATATCATTGCCATCAAGAGTTGGGAATTTGGACTTCATGCATGCTTCTTTGAAAAATTCATCACTGATTTTATAATGAAAATTGTTTTTATCAAGGCTAGAATATGCTCTAAGAACCATTTGCAATGACTCAGATCAGAAATTCAATGACTTTATGCAAAAATTGTATGTGAGAATTAAAAAAAAATATTACAGATAAACCTCAAAGAGAATTCAGAGAGGCAGAATGTCACCACACCAGGTGGAACTTGAGTTGAATTAACCAAATATGACACAAGCTCTGTTGTAAAAATAATTTTTAAAATTATTCTGTCCTCTTAGTTCAACAGTGTTAACTTGCACAACGGTCATGTACCTTGCTAATCTCTATCAATTAAAATCTACTTTAGACCACAGCAACTTTGAGCCACTCAATTATCATTTTACCTCCTCATTACTGAAATGTGCTACCTGTACCTTCATTTGTTATTCACACAGATACTCTGAAATCTTACTTATTCTCTCTGTAAATCATTGCCTTCACTAAAATAAACTCATCCCTGACAGATAACAGCCCTGTTAGCATTTAGTAATCTAGATCAGATTATTAGATTAGGACTGAACGTGCATTAGTATAATAAAACAGAAATCTATTCCAAATAAAATGCAAACAAGCCTTACTTTAGAAAATAAATGAATGCATCTTTGAGTAGGCCATTCAGGAGAAAGCAAAGATGATCTGCTGAGAAAGCCTGGAGGAGATTGTGATTTGTGGAATAGGGAGAGGTCCAGAAGGCATTAAATCTTGCTTGCCCTTTCCTCCTTTCTTTGTAATAAGATCATCCCTAAAAGCCAACATGCATATATACAATAATTATAAATAAAAACAATCCACCTGAATTTTTGCTATCATGCTGTAAAAAATCCTAACTCTGCTTTGAACACTGTATAGAAACAGTGGTCCAAATTTTTCAGTTTTCTTGAGTCTTTCTTTCATAAATTTATGCAACAAAAAGGCATGAATCCCACTCTAAGCCTTTCCCCCATAAGTGTTTCTAGGGGTTTTTGCTTTGGGATCTTCCTCTTCCATTCTATAATCTCTTCTGCCCCAAAGGGACTCTTCAACTCTTTATCCTTGCTCAAGTTAATAGGGCTCAGAGGATTTAGCAGAATAGTTCTTCATCTCCAAGAAGAGCTCAATAGTTCCAAAATGTGATGACTTAACAATACACCCTTATCCACTGACAAATTTCTTGCTTTTCTCCCTCTTCTACACTAAAATACAAAATTCAGCTCAATCCATTTTAACTCCTAGATCCATTTTTCAGTTTTAGAAACTACCAAGAGAGACTTCTGAGCTTCAGTTTCTGGCTGAGATGTATGACAGGGAATTCATCCTTCTCCTCAACCCACCTTTACAGCTCATCATTGGGGTTGGAGGTCTCCTCTTCCTGTGTCTTGGTTTCTCTGGGCAGGACAGCCAGGAGGACATTGGAGGAGAGCCATGGAATGGTCTTGCATCCTTCAAGCAAAAGAGCTCAACTGTGAAATGTCTGCCCTGTGGTCTAATTATAACCTCCAACTGCATAAATGAGATGTAACATGAAATACTCCTTAAATAATTAATATATATTATATATATATATATATATATATATAATATCTTGATTTGATGATAGATGCAGACCAAAGACAGAAAGAGAAATAGAAGTTTTACTCTGAGTTTCTGCTATGTGTCACTTCTCCCAGTTGAAATTTAGGGAACTGGTCTGTAGGTACCCACTGTTTGAACAGCTTCCCTTCAGGCAACCAGTTGGGCTGAAGAGATCAGACCTGCCTTCACGAGCCACAGAAAATGCAAAAGTGGGTGTCAGCATTCAGACTGCAGTGTTTCCTCATTCTCCTGCACCTCCTCTCTGTATGTCACTGTGCTGACCTGGGATAGAAATCTGATGGGAATTGGAAGAGTTTGAGCAACTTAGATTTTGGTCAGACAGCTGTTTGACCACTGAGAAAGGATTTATATAAAAGAGGTTGATGGCAGCTCTACCTTGCAGCCACGGCACACAAAAGAGGTTTCATCTGGATGGCTGGGAAACCTTTGCTGGCTACTCCAGGAGAAAGGAGCTCAGTGCAGACTGCAAAATCCACAAAAGAGCAAGAAAAAGTGGCCTGCAAGGAGCTGCATTTTCCCTTGAACCTGTCAATAAGACCTTGCTAGGACTTCCAGGCTGCCCCTCCTGGTGAGCTTCCATAGTTCAAGCTCATCTGTATATTTACCCTGCACTGAAAACAGGAGACTGGCAGAGCTGATGTGACTTCGGTGCATTCTTAACTTTATATCACTCAAATATATTTTAAAAATAATTCAAATATAACTTAAACATAATTTAAATATAATATAAATATAAGTTAATACAATTTGAATTCTTAATACTCTTAATTTTCTTGGAATCCCTGCTAGTCAACAGTATTGCTTTTCTAATTTTAAAGCATTTCATTAAAACTCTTTGTGTTTTGCAGCTTCATTCAGGTGGATCACAATCTTCTACTCTTCTGTTTGCAATTCTGCTGGAATCTTACAAGGAAACCAAAACCAGACTTGAAAAAAATATTTCAACGGCCAATTAAACGTTGTGAAAAAATAGGTTCATCTCAACGGGCCTCGAAGTTGACAAAGTCATTGTTTAATGTGTTTAGATATAAAGCTAAAAGAAATTTGATAACAGCAATAAGGCACTTCCAAGAATTTCGTTGCCATGAAATAATTACATCCCAATAGGATTAGAGGTAATCAGCCACACTGTGCCTCAGTGCACCTCAGGGGGTGATTATCTTACCATAACAACACCACCCATTGTGCTTCATTGCTTAAATGTGTTCTGATAAAATAACATACTTTTAAAGTTTGTGCAGTTGTTTGTGTCAGCAGAGGAGCAAGCAAATTGTAGCCATCGTATATTTTCTTTTCCCCAGTAAATTTGTATTGGAAAAAATTCAAGTCCCACTGGAAATTTACAAACATATTCATTACAAAAATATGTTCAGCATTTAGACTGCAACGTAAATAATCAAAATTAGGACATTCAAATTTATCTTGACAGCCTGTACTTTTTTTTTATGCTGCTATGGCTTTAATTTGTGTCACCATTTTAATGTTATTTAAATATGAAATTGTACTTAATGCATTTATGAACTGCTAGAACAAAAGAAAATAAAGAAATGATTCATAGAAGATTATGAGCCACATAGAATATTATTTATTTACCTAAATGACCAAAAAATAAAGTAATAAATCTTAGTCTCTCAAACAAATTAATCTTTTATGCCTGATTGAATGTTTTTATTTATACTAATAAAAAATAATACCTCCACAGGTATTACTTGGCTGTAATTTGTTATGTGCTCTCAGATATAAAATTTAAAAAAAAAAAGAGTATGGCATAAAAAAGAGTTTCACAGCACTATTCTATACAGTATAGAACTATGACACCATATAGATTCTGCTGATTTCTTAAGTCTCTGCATGACAATCAACAACACAGGTCAGCTTTGATAGCGAAATATTACAGGCATCATTGCTACAATCATGTGGAGGTGATAGTTATTGACCATTACAGACAAGTCTAGTGGTGACAGTTTATTTGTTCTGCAAGTATTCAAGTAATTTGTGAGATCAAAACAACTTGTCCCAATTCCATTATTCCTTGGGTGTACCGTTGGCACTCAGGTTTACAATCTCAACTTAAGAAAATGCAACTTATCCTGAGCATATGAGAAGCTTTGGCATTGTAGATGCACACCCAGTGTAAAAAATAAATTACAAATGAAAAGGGATTTATCAAGAGCAGCAACTACTCAGAGAAAGATCATGTTTTGGTCTTCTTGACCTTTCTGAAGACTGACTTCCTGGCTTATTACCAAGAACTCTAAAGACTACTATAAATAGTTGACTCAGCTATTCTAGAAATGAATTATACAGACTACAGACGGAATGTAGCTGACCTCACATAGTACCATCTTTTGAATGACTATTTTGCTTTAAATTAAAAGTCAAAGGGAAATTAAGATGGTTCTCTTTATGTCTGCATTAAGGAATCTTAAATGCATAACTAAGAAATAAAGATATAAAAATGTGCATTTTTATAGCATGTTACTCAAGAATCTCAAAAAATGATTAATGTATGGGATTCTCCATTTTACTGATAAGAAAACTGAAACAAGGAGGCAGTAAAGAACAAGTCCAGCCAGAAGACTCATTGCCTTTTACTAACAGAACCTTCTTTCACTAATGCATCCCAAGACTATGTTCCATTAGGAATTACTATATCATGTCATTTTTATACCAATTTCCACTAGAAAAACTTGTCTTTCAAGAACAGTAGCACTTCAATGTTCAGGAAGCCAAACTTAGAATAAATAATGAAAACATTCTTCTCCCATATGGCACTATCTTCTTTCATAGGACCCCTCCGAATTCATCTATTTTCTGCTCATACTGAAAACATCTAAATGAAGGTGCTAATGCTGCATGTTTGAAGAGAATGAAAGCTGAAATCAAAGAGTAAAATATCTTACTATGAAGGCACCTTTCAATTTGTTCTGTGCCGTTTTTCAGATGAAATAAAAGCCTCTGCACCATCAATAGGGCTTTATTTAAACTCTGCATCACAGAGACTTGTAAATCTACTGTCATAACTGCTCCAAAATTTCTCCTATAGTCAGCCAAAATCAATGACTATATTAGAGATTTCCAAAGGATTTTATTTATTTATTTATTTTATTCTGAAAACTATTTATTTTGAGGGTCAATCACTGCTGTTTAAATCTGACAGTGAAACTAGAACATACACATGAAATGAAGAAAAAATGTTACTTTACCTGTTTGGTTTTTTTTAATACCCGGAACTGCAAGAGCATCTGAAATCAACAGCTATTTTGGGCATTGTGTGCTTTTCATCAAATTACAGTCAGCAGAAATACTCTCCCTAGTGATCTTCAAAACTCTGATACATGTGCCATAAAAATCTATTCACAATTCAATATCCACATTAGCACTGGTGCCACTTGGGAATACATCATTTCGACGAGGACTCAAAACACTTACGTAAAGATGACTGGATGAGAAAGATTTCCTTTCTAGTTAGGCACAACAGGTCAGGTCTTTTCTTCATGTCTCCTAACAAGAGGCTCAATGCCAAAAAAAAATCCTGAATCAAGCAAACAAAATAAAAGAAAAAGAAAGAAAGCCAATGTAATTAGCTACTTGGAGATCGCTCACAAGGACTGGAGATTCTGGGTGCCCAGAGGGAAAACATGTGGCTGGGAGGGCTCTGAGTCACTTCTGGGTTCCACGATGAAGAGTCACATCACCAGCTCAGAAATTGAGGATGAACTAAAGAAAATATGAGAGGGTCAAATCCTACTTTCTTTCTTAGACAACACTTCTCACCTTTGGGCCTCCCTATCAAGTAAACAAGTCCCTTAGCAAACAGAAGAAACTGGGAGAAGAAGAGATTCTTACTATTGGCACCATATTTCACTTTGCAGAGCCAGGCTGAAGCCTCTTCTTTACCATGTCAGAGACACTTAAGTTTCTTCTCTTGTAACTCATCTAAAGTTTTTCTGTTACTCTTATCTTCTAATCTCTTTGCCTATCCCACCCTCTGATCTTCCTCACACTGTCTGCATTTCCTTAATTATTCTTTTCCTCAAGCCATTGCTCCACAGCAGTCGTGTCCCCAGTACAAAGCTGTGAGAGTTACAGTTTCACTAGTCCCGTTACTTCTCAGGTGATCGTTTTTCTGAGTTTGTTGAACTTCTTGCCTACAACAGCTGATCAGAGTTGGCCTTTTAAAGTCTCAAACTAGACCCAGCTCGATCTAGCTTTTAGCTACCACTAACATAGCCTTAATGTAGTCTCTAAAACCTTGAATTAGCCTCCATTCTTCATTTGTGAATGTCTCCCTCTTGCCACCAGCCTTTCACTAGAATTCTTGTCTTTGATTATCTTGTGACCCTGTTACCTCCCAGTTTTCATTCCTTCTCCTTCTTTACTTTTTTAATGAACCTTTCTACCCTTCTTCAAACTTCTTAGGTCATTCCACAGAGTTGCATCCCCTGTCACCATTTTTGCTCCTATCTCACTATATATTTGGATAATGTCATCAAAACCATGAACTCTGCAATTGCCTTCAGGCTACTGTTTCACAAAACTGCTTCTCAGCTTAGATAGAACTACCCAGGTGTTCTCTCTCTGGCATCCTCTACCCGCCAGGAGTCATCCAAAGGCCAGGAAGTTTTCAGTTCAGTCCCAGAAGACTCTTACTTCCAACACAGATACAGGCAGCATCCTCACATGCCCAGCACATGTGCATTTGGCTCAAACCTTATTCTGGCTTCTCACATCCAGGCTGATTCCAGGAGGTCCTTTCTCTTATTTGAAGGCTTTCTTGTGCATCCACATGATCAGGCTTTCATCTTGGATCCCAGTGCTGAACAAAGTAAGATGGTGCTCTGGACCAGCATAACTTTTAATACTATCATTGTCTGAAGATGAGAAGCATCAACTTCAGGCAGTATCTTAGTGGAGGAGAGATACACTGTCCTTTAAGGTATATATTTTGTTTGTATATAATGCAACTTGTCAGATTAGCAGATGCCCCAGACACCCCAACGTTCTCTCTGCTGAGATACTTGAAAGCTGCATCTTGCTACCAGAACTTTATTTTAGTGTTGTGTCTCTTGCTAGAAATTTCTTCATATGATGTGAAAAAAGCTTTAGTCTCCCTAAACTCAAAAGCTTCCCAAAAGATTCCACAACTGCAAACAGCAATCGTGGCTACATTTTTTTCTCCTCGTTTCATCTAGCACGAGTCTCTTTCCTATGCTCACTGCCTGTATTTTTCTTCTCAAAGTAAAAAAAAAAAAAAACAAACAAACAAAACTTGTTTTGGAAGAAAGAAACACTTAGAACTGCCATTAACATTTCTTCAGTATTCTAATGAACTTCATAAGCTTCCAGGATGCTTCTTACAATGTAAAGAAACCTTCAAAAATATTATAGTGACTTTGTTTACTCCAGCAATAAGGAACATTCCAGGTGACTTGGGTGATATATCAATATTACACATGTTCTTTAATGGTGGAAAGGAGCTCACAAGAGGAAACAATTATTCACCTTGAAGCTTTTTAATATTTCTGAATGTGACTCAATTACAATATTCTGCCCGTACACATATTTTTTGTTTCACCTGAAATATCACTTCATTTATGATGAAGCCATTTTTTCTCAACCAGTTCTAATTACTTTTATGCCTCACTTACAGGTTCTTTATAATTCAGTGGAAGTTGCAGCTCGACACTGTTCCTCTGACACCTAAACTAACTTTAGGAGTTAACAAAGTCCCCTGACTTTGCCAAGAGTTTTGATGTAAAAAACTCTTATTTTAACTTATTTTTCCAACAAGGGATGTGTCTACACCTCAAAAATATTTTAAAATTTTAAAAAATTAGAATCAAATTACATAAAGTATTAAAGTAAAAGCATAAATACCTTCATATTTTCAAGAAATATCCTTTATAACCCATGTGATATATACAATTTCATAATGCAAGAGTAATTCTTAAATACTCATCACATATATAACATTACATACTATGTATGTATTATATTCATTACATGTAATTGTCTGAAGTATTCCTAGCATTGCGTAAGTAATTATTTGAGGTAAGACTTCAGCTGAAATGAGTTTTTGTCACTATTAGAGTGGCACCTCACTCCTGCAATCCTCACTTTCCCATCTATAAACAGGAGACATGTTGCAGCCTTTCCTGTAAGGCATTTTGAAACCCAATCATTTTGCAAGTGAATTTTTTTCACATATCAATCTCACAATTAATTGAATGTTTGAACTCTAAGGGTAACTGAATTTGCATAAATAGCTGTTTATTGAATATAGCTGAATCAGAATTAAGCACTTAGATACAGTTCTAAATAACTTTTAGAGAGGTAAATTATTTTAGGGCTGAATTTTTGGGGTGAGAAAATAGATCATGTTGCTAATATGAATTACTATAAAGTGCCTGATTCCCTCAAAATATGCAGAAATGATAAAAGAAATTAAAAGTTGCAATAAGCACATTAGCAGTAACAAGAGACTAATTGAGATGGAGGAAAAAATAAAAAACATCAAAAGAAATAGTTTGTAGACTGAGTTCTTACTAACAAGGAATCCTAAATGAAGCTGTAACATGGGAAGGCTAAAAGAAAAGGGCACCTGTAAAATGGTCACACACACCTCAGTTCCACGGGGTAACTCCTGGACCCCCCACACTGGTTGTGAGCAAAGGGCCTGATTACATGGAGCAGGTCACAGCTTCTTGTGGTTTTGCTCATGATTGGATTTAATGCAAGAAACAGTTCATTTTACTGGCTCAAGACTCAACAAGGCTTCCGAAAATCATCACAGAAATTCCTTATCCTCAGGGATCAGGCCACCAGCAGGGCTATCCTTACTTTTGTCAGTCCCAACCATCAGTGAAACACCATTATCCTCTCCACACGCAATTTGCTCTTTTGTGTTGTTTATGTCATAGCACTGCAGCACCTCCTTTTCAGACACCCCACCCCCCCAACATATAAAATTACTAGATTTAATAAAACTTCAGGAACAATTAGTCAATTGGGAAATGTCTCGTGTCTCACATGCTACAGCTACAGGAATTCACCAACTGTGGTGTAATCACACCAGCTGGATCTTACTCTGGCTTTCCACAGAGACTGAGGTTCCCCCACTATGACCTTGTGTACTGGAAAATAATAATATTAACCTGGAAAAATAAATATACTTAGTTAATATTTGGTGATGATTTTACTGATAGCTCAACTGTAAGGATAATTGCTTACATTTGCACTGAGATAGCATTGCTACTCCTGTACAACATACATATTGGCCAAATAACCTGTCACAGCAGATTTTAGTCTGAAACTTTAAAATTCCACCAGACTGCTCTTTACAGTATTAAAAATAAAAAGAAAATTTAAAAACTAGGAAAATGAGCAGGAGGAGGTAGAGAAGAAATCAAGCTGGAGGACCAAGAGCATTGACCGAATCAAATTCTCACTCACGCTGGCCATTTACACAGAAATATCACAACAGAAAAGGGCCTGCCTTGCTATCTCATCAGTATCATGTGATAGGAAAAGAGAAACTTTGGGAAGTAGAAGTCCATTTTAAAAATATATATTCAGATCTTCTTTTGCTAAACTGGGTCTATCCCTGTAAAGTGTTTCTTCTGAAATTAGCTAAAATGTCAGTCCTTTCTAACTGCAGAATTTGACTTTTTTTTTTCTGTGCTTCAACATCATAATCTTCTCAAACTTTTAAAGAAGAGGTTATAGATCATCATGCAAACAAAGCCAGAATGTTTTTATTTTTCCATCTGCTTCTACCGCACTTTCATTTTATGGAAAATCATTTTCAGCGCTTCTTCTTTCTTTAATTTTACTGTCTATTTACTTCTCCAAAACAAACTGGGAAAAAAACCACTAAAACTATATATTCTACAAAGTTCTTATTTAAGAAAAGTGCCTGAAGCACCAAAGAACCACGCTTGGGAACTCACATGGAGGATGAGCAAGCATTTGAGTCACTGAAACTGCAGCTGGGGAGATGCAGAGGCAGCTCCAGTTTCCCTCTTGACCTTGGGCAAGTCACTCACTTGTCTGAATGCTTCAGTTCCTCTCATTCATAAAAACAGGATGAAAATATTCCATTAAACACATATCCTTATAATCTCGGGGAATTTGCACCCTAAAATGGCTAATTCTTGGTATAGGGTTTCAAAGCATCCAGCACAGGGAACGGCTCTGTGGTTGTCTGCACTGCAACATTTCTTAAGAACAACAGGTTTGTTGTGCTTCATAATAATATAATGGAAAGAACTGCTCAGGAGCAGAAGTGTCATCTTTCATGACCCTAAAAAAATACACGTCACACTCATACAGGCACACACAGGCCCCACACGTTCTGTAACATGATCTGCCCAGAAATTCAAGCAAAGCAAATAAGGAATTTTAACTGTCATTACCCAACTACCAGGATACCTTGAGGGAGCTGAAACAAGTCAGGTATTAGTGAATGACCAGCACCAGCTAATATGGAACCGTGAAAAAAAGATCAGAGAAAATTCTACACTAAAATCCCTTTAGTTCCAGGGAACACACACTAAAAGCACAAATCCCAGCATTACTTCATTAAGAATACAGAGAGATTTTTAAAATGTGAAAGAAAAATTTCAGGTTATGTCATACAATTTACCTTTTTAAATGAATTTTAGCAGAAGAGTATTTTTTCATGTTGACAAATCTGAACTGCCTCATTTTTATACAAATGATGTACAGAAATAAAGGCATAACACAGGGAAAACAAGTTATTCAGTGAATTGAGCAGACTAGTGATTTAGTAGAGACATCAGGCTGAGGTTCTTTAAGAAGAAATAAAGAATCAAAATCTTTGAGGTATAAAGATGTTCTAAAGAAAGGCGAGAAAGAATATATTACAAGGGACATGTGACTTTCTATGACACATATAACAAATGACCAAAAAATTGGACTAAGAAAGACCAAGGCAGTTAGGGATTTAAGGCAGAATATCATTGTTTTCCAGCAAGACTATAAAAATTTAAGCTAAAAAAAAATGAAATTGCTTGCAATGTGAAAAAGCAGTAAACATTATGAATTTTTAAAATGTATTTGAAGGATGAGACTCCTGCCTGAGAACAGAGACAGGAGAATGGCTAATTAAAACTACCAAGCCCATGCAGTCTCTCTCAGCTGTTTCCCCAGCTCTTTTTCAGACACTCCATGTTCCTGAGTCTAGTACAGCAGGCAGGTTGGTTGGCAGGAGTCAAAGTGTTCTTTATTTTGGTGACACAGAGGGCATTTATATCAGACTTGGGGGTTGCACATTGCAGTATCCCATTACAAATCAGCTGAAAAGCACCATCCAGTTATGCTACACATACCAGCAGCATTCCCTCAAATCTCTGCAACACATGCAGTAGCTTTCCATGAGGTACTGAAGTTTCATTTTCTCTTTGTTGCCAAACACCAATCATGTAGTTTTAAAAAAATCTTCCCATTGAATTTTTCTGTGAACTAATTATTTTGTACTAAGTGAAGGTAGAAACAGCCAGTAGGGATAAGCTTGCAGGAATATTTTCCAATGAAGTGAGAAAATTTTTCACTGACAAGTAATTTTTTAAAAATCCATCGAAACTATAAAAAATTTCCATTATTTCCACTAAGGGAAAAATGTTTATAATTTTGATTACCATTTACCAATTTGAGGTTAAAAAAAAGTAGGAATAAAATTTAAAATCTCAGCTCTACTGTTTCCTTATTTTTCTAAAGGAAGGAAATCAACTATGTAGCTGGCACACTATTCAGCTGGCATGAATATCGTAAATATACTTGTAATATTCATGTAAGTTCATAATTTTAATGTCCCAACTATTTGAATTTTGGGGACTGAATACTTGTGCTTCTGAAGTCAACTGGGAAAATCATGAAAGAATTCAATTAGGAAAAAAGGAACTGTAATTGTTGCTTCTGGCATTCACTCTGGATTCAGTTCCCTGTATTCACTAGACCGCAAATGACTATCTAAAATTGCCTAAGTTTGATCATAACAAAAAAAAATAATCTTTCTTTTCTGGTTCCACTAAGTAATCTCAATTTTGCAGGATGTAACAGAGAAGTTTGCACATTAAGTTCCTAGAAGCTCAATTTTCTTTTTGATGGTGGTGGAAAAAAAGAGGGGAAACGTAGTTTTAACTTGGAAAAGAAATAACCAAATGACAGTGCCACGCACAAATGTGTGTTAGAAAATGCAATTTTGGGGAGGCTTGAGTACAGGAAGAAGGGAGGTCAAAGACACCATTAAAGAAAAAAAGGATCTATCTTAGGCCATTTAAATAATAATGTGTGATTGCTTCATGTGGTGTATTTCCTACAGGCTAATTCATAAGAATTTGAAGGAATGAGACTTTTCACAGTTATCTTTTGAAGAATATTCTGTAATACAATGACTGAATCCAGAGCTACATCAAGGTCTTGCAAGTGTCATACAGCCCCCTAAACAAAAGAGAGGAAACACCAAAAGAGTGACACATAGAGGGAGAATGCAAAGACAACTAATTAGTTAATGTTAATTTGTATTTTTCTCTGGAGATGTAAGTATGCCACAAATTATCTTAAGTAGCACTTACAAAGGAAGAAGATTTTGATTGGTTGGGGAAGATTTGTGAGAGATCAGAGAAAAAAAGGCAAAGAAAAGGTCATGCTTCAACACATCCATGTCTACTAAATGTTTGAAAAAGCTAAAGTGGAAAATGGTGGCCTGACCAGCCTGAGGCCAGCAGAATTCAGAACATGCTGTTGGAAGTCCAGCATGCCAGTAAGAACTCCAGGCTTTCTTCTAGCATGATTCATTGCTGTGCTGCAAAGCTTTAATCCAAGCTAAATTTGAGAGGAAATGGAATCTCTCAGAAGCCTTACAAGGCAGATAAGTGGATGTCTTTTATTTGTTGAAAAAAGTAGGAGGAAATCTGGCACATTTGCAATTTTTGCATGTTACTGGAGTATTCAAATATGACCTAAAAATTTCTATCTGACCCAGAGGAAAGTCTTTGCATTGGCTTCATAGTTATTGAAGGTTGTAGTTAAGCATTTAGGATTTTCTATTCAAGGTCCAGCTTTTCCTTGCAAATAAATCTCTCTCAGAGTAAGAACTGAAAATTTCCAAATGGGACATTTAGTTTTGCATCTTGGTTGATTTTTTTCCTGTCTTGAGAAAAGCAGTTAAGCTGCTTCATTGGAAGGAGGTCTGGTGAAAATGTGCTTTGTGCACGTTAACATTTGGGACAGTCTTATCTAATACTTTCATGTTTGGAAGTAGAGACCTGAATTTTTAGCAGAGGGACAAATCTCACAGAAGGAAAATCCTGTTGTCACCACATTAAACTATTCAAATCTGGCCACGTTTTCAGTCTCTGAAAACACTTGCTCATTAGAAACCCACTAGAATTTCATAATTTCTCAGATCAGTGCCTTAAATCCTCTCAGCTACTTCAGTCTGAGTGGACTTTGCATGCAGAGGCTCCTGCCCACGCTTGTTCAAGCCCTGAACCAACCCCACACAGTAGGAACTCGGTGTGTTCTTCCTTGCAGCTGTTCCTTTGAGAAGACAAATACTCCTGTCAGTGACCATGGCACAGTTGGATGGAAAGCAGTCAGTTCACCTCTTCTCTACAATTAGTGTTTCCACCCTGTCCAAGGGGAAAAGGGTCACAGCCAATCTGGGCTGGAATGTAGGGGAGAAGAGTTGTATACATATGTGTATATATATGTGTGTGTGTGTGTATGTATACATATATAAATGTTTTATATGTATTATACATATAATTTGTAACATATGCATTTTATATATACTATACACACACACACACACATATATATATATAAATACCTCTGAGAGTTCCGTTACAAGACACTATGTCGAAAGAAATTATTAGGGCTGTAAAAATCAAATTCTCAAAAAATAAAAATGGCAAACTAAGAGCTGCACTTGGACACTTCTCTAGCTGCCTTTAACATACAGCTTCTGATACAACTTCCATGTACATGACAGTATTAATTTTTAAAGTCAAGAGTTCCACCTTATGCAGAAGATAAGGTTGTGAATTCAAGCACAGACACCGAGAATTTGATTTGCAGACAAGCAAACACATCTGTAACTGAGACCAACAGAAAATGCAGTTTGAACACTTAACATGCTACAGAAGACCCATTATTTTGCACAACCTAAATATTAGTCATTTCAAACTGGATTTACAACATTAGCATTCACTTTTAATCTATGCTCAAGGTCATATTCACACAGGGGCCAACACTGCCTCACCTTGCAGGGGTGCCATGCTAATTAATTCACAAAAAATTGCCAATCAGCAAGATACAACACTGAAAGCACAATGCAAAAGCACTAGAAGACTATTTAATTTGTTGACGCAAGGTTCCAGTAGCACTCAGTAAATAACCAAAGAACAATGAATAGAGGAAATAGTGACCTACTACTTATTCAGTAGGAACTCTATGCTGAACAAAGCAAAGGTTGTCTGGAACTAGGAGAGGGGTGATTTAAAGTTTCATAGGTTACTTTGATCCTCTGACTTCTAATTGCTTGACTTGCTTGACTTTGTAGTCTGAGCTTTTTTTTTCCCCCCTTAATATTAGTATAGGTTTGGGCAAGGTCAGTTGTATGTAAATTGGACTAATTTAATGATACTGGGTGGAATTCAGATTGGAATGTAGAAAAACCCCTACAACACAGATGAAATTTAAAGGGTTCCTTGTTGTAATTAAAGGTATGCTAAATTGATATGGAAGAAAATCTGTCTGGAGGGAGCATAATGACTGCCCTTGTAATGAGTCAATCCAGGTAGAGAAATGTTCAGATCCCTAAAGTCACCTGCTCAAAAAGGCAAATAACTAAGAAAGGCATCAACACATATGGATTTACATATATTTACTCTGTTTTCTTGGTTATCTCTGTTCTAGCAGCTAACAGTGGTCTAAACATCATTATCACTCAGAAATAATCAGAACTGTTATTACTCCTTCCAGAAACAGAGTAAAAAATACAGAATCTCTCTTTTAGGATGAAAGCTTTGTACAAAAGGTGGTGGGTAATATTTGTCTGAGCATCTCCTACCATGCACAAAGGCAGTTTGCAGAGCATGTCCAGCTGAAGAATACACAGCAGCTGCCACTCAAAGCACAGAACCCAAATGGCTTTAAACATCTTGAAGGGTTTGCTCAGATAGTATCTGAGCATGGAATTTCTTGAAGAGAAACTTCCAGCTCTCCCTACATCCCATCTTATGTGCCCACATCATCTTTCTGGGCTCAGTGTATTCAGGATAATTCAGACTAATCACATTACAGGTGAATCTTCTCTATTCTGCTCAGTACCAACAGGAGGAAAAGGAAATTCCTGTTTTTGTAGTAGCAGGTGCCTGCCCCTTCTCAGACTCTCAGAGAGCCCCTTGGCTGCATCTCTCTCAGTCACTGCCTGAAGTGGTTTCTGTTTGACATAAGATCTCAGGACCTCTCTGATATAGGTCTCTAAATCATACCCCCTTTGTTGGTAATTGCTGCTGCAGCCTGCTAGACTTCCCTCCAACAGAGTTTTTTTTCTTGTGGAAGACAAAAAGCTCTACTAAAAAGCTGTGATGCAGAAAACAAATTCTTCACAACAAAGTATGATTTATTTTGTCAAAAGGTACACAGCACTCAGACAAATGGACTTAAAATAGCAGAGCCCAAGGCAATAATGTTACCGCTTGGCATCACCTGCAGCCTCCAGGGAGATGTGATTTAACCTTGATGTCCACTGCTCCCTCGGTACCTTGTCACAGCTGCCCTGGCCCTTGGCTCTCAATCACCTCTAGCAGCCTGTGGCAGCTGCCCACTCCTCTCTCCTCCAGGTTACAACACTCCAGACTTGTACAAGACCAGGGTCTTCTTGCCTCCTGCTTTCTCAGCAAGACAGCCCTGCTGCTACTATTAAGACTCTGCAGCTGCAACTCATGGATATAAATACAACCACTCTGTTTAAGAATTTCTGAAGTGCCCTTTTTTTAGCCCCTTATTTTACTTTTCTTGCCTGCTTTTTAATTATTCTCTGTTCCCCTATCTTCCTCCTACATATTTTACTCCACATGGTGGAACTCACTCCAAAGAGTCAGACAGACACTATAATCATGCAAAATAGTTCCGAGATAGAGGAATGGATGGGCAGAAGAAGACCTTGAATTTATACCTGCTCCCAGGAAAGGGTTAAAAGGAAATTCCAGTAACTACAGTCCCTGCGTTCAATCCAGGGCTATTTCTATCCCTCCTGCCCCCTTAGCTGGAAGCTGTGAACTTTATTACCCACTCCAAGTTCTCTTCTTCTCCCTCTTCCTCCAGGATATAGAATTCCACTCAGAAACTAGATTTAAATGTACCTTTTAAGAGAAGACATCAATCTTATCCTTCCTCTGTGGTGTTCACCCTATTGCAGCTTTCCTTAGGAACTCTATGGAAGTGCCATTTTCTCTATCACAGAAACCTGTAACTGTGTTTTAAATGTTCAACATGGAGGAGGAAAAGGAAAGCAATGGAAGCCCAAGACACACAGGAGCGTTCAAGAGCTATTGGTCATGAAATGACATGCCTAAAGATCATGAAATGAATTACTTTAATGTCTACACCTTGTCTACACTTGGATTTTCAGATTCAGCATTTAGTGATGTTTATACCTATGTTAGCCAAGTCTTTTCTCACAAAGTAATTTTCACTTTCTCACAACCCAGGGGAGTGGAGTTAACACAGACTAAATGAAATGCCATGGCATTTTTCCGTCTTTCTCAAATGATGGGGGTGTGAAAGTCCAGAGAATGAGCCATAAACAGCAAATCGTACACAGTAGGTGAGAAAAACTGGGGAGGAGGGAGTGACTGGATGAACCCTCCATCTCTGATTGAACAGGACAGCACATTTAGATGAAATTAAATATCAGTGTTTAAATCATGTTGCAGCAGTGACGATCAGAAGGAAATATTCATAGCAATAAAACGAAATTCTAAAGAAAGTGGCACTACATCAGAAGACAGCACGTTGACACAATTTATGTTAATTTCTCCAGGTTTCATCCCCATCTGCATTAATGTTGACACCTCATGTAACCAAGCAAATAACTTTCAAAGAGCCAGGGAGTGAAAGTAAATGATTGCAGCTGCCATTAGGCTCCCATGTACTGTAGTAAGCAAACGTACCAACTCATTACGACCTTGATCTAACAACCCCAGGAGGTGGCTCAGAGGCTCATCAAGCACTACATTTTTAAATGTTATTTCATGGAGAATGTTTATAGAAAGTTACATTTCTCTTACTTGTTTTCAATTATGACAAGCAAAAGACTGTCAGAGGAGAGTGGGAAAATAAAAACGAGAACACAGAAGGAAATCAGAGGGAGGAGAATCAAAAGCAGTAAGAAAACCGCTTTCTATAGCCAGGCATGTCTTCAAAACTATTTAAGAGGTCACATAAAGCAGGGAACACCTATCTGGGTCACCTCATCATTATGTTAGCAAGCACATCCAATTCCATCACTGCAGAACCTGACTTCCAAGAATACTCTCACACATGAAAATAACTTTAAATAAATTACAGCAAAGTCCTTTTGTTTTGAAATTCAGTCACTCTGGGGAAACGTCTCGCAGGGGCTCTTTGCACTGGGAAAAAGGATATAGTGAATCATAAATTTTCATTTATTCGATGCAATGAAGGCCAGATTTGGGCAATTAAGTCAATAGAAAAATTCCCATCTACTCCAATGGACTTTGAATCTCATGATAAGTTCTCAACAGACGTTTACCTTGGCTTTAATTCAGCTGTTGTCCCCCCTCCTTCAGGTGCAGTTGTTGCCATTTGGTCAAATTAACTGTTGTCAGACTCAGGAGATAGATGGGATTTTGGATCTGGCTGTGTGGCTGCCCCTGTTACATTTTCATTTTATACACTTGCTGCTCCTTTTTTAATTTTAAAATTACTTTATTATACTTAAATTGCTTTCAAAGGCAGTCTGTCCAGGCCAGCAGACGCACTAATGAGGGTTCTTTATCTTTAAAATATGCAAAGGGTAATTTTCTCTTTTCACTTAATTTTAGAAATATTTTAGTCTGTTACTTTTTGGTTCACTTTTAACACCAGAAGGAAGGGACAGAAACATAAGATGCTTTGTTGTAATCCTTAATGGATTAGTTGTATTGATCAAAGAGCTTTGGATGCTGATGTGAATTTGTCACTTAATCTTATAGGTATGTTTATATATTTACCAAGAAATCAGAGTGTCAAGCTTTCAGTGGTATGAGGCCAAGGGCTAGTCCATCTACTTCCATACTTAGATTCACTTCTTAAGGAAAGGAAATAAATGGTCAAATTATATATCATTGGGTATTAGGGTGAGGATTGCTGGGGTTCTTTTCTAACTCAGAATTTCACATAACTTCATCTAAACAGAGCAGTTTCATCAGGGATGGAGCAATGCAAGACAACATTCTGTATTAAATTAGGTAGCAACCTGTGTGGTGCATGTTAATGGGAAGAAAAGCTGCATTGCTGGGATTTCTTTCTTTTTTAATTAGATACAATCAGTTTGACAAAAGGACATTGAGTGGTCTTGATTTTCATTACAGAAAGATGTGATCATACTTGCAATGTATTTGTTAGGCAATTTTTAAAAATACCATATTACATTATTAAATTAACTCTTCACATATATCGTATGGGTAAATTAAATCTGAAGTGACCTTGAAAAAATAAAAGTTTCAAATTTTAAAAAGGGGAGTTTTTGAAGAGCAAATAAGATTTGCTTGAAATTCATAATGCGTATCCAAAATTTCAGCTCTTCTCACTCACTCCTGAACCTTTTACAGAGAAAGAGGATTCTAGGATCTTGACTTCATTCATAGGAGGAAAAGATAAGTATGTCAGTTGAAGTACTATATAAAACCACTGGATACACTTATTAAGGAAAGGAAATAAATGGTCACTACAATCTGGCAGTGGTTAAAGAGCGGGGGGGTTGGAGCTAAGATAAGGTTACTGTATCAGCACTGTATGAGAAAGTAGAGAACAGAGGTCCTCAATTTATTTGGTCCAGAAGTTTCCTTTGGATGAAAGCTGGTCCATTAAACACTCAATCTGCCACCAGGGTCTCTTCTTTTGATGACTTCTTGTCCACATGATATACCCTGTGAATCAGGGTGCCAGCCCTGCTCAGGCTGGAAAGGATGACTGACTGACAAGAAGGATCAAAATGGCCAAGGAGATCACAAGACATGTTTGGAGATTGTGTGAGGTGGAAGAGGACTTGTCCCAGCACCGGTGGGGCTGAACAGGAGGTGGTGAGAGCTTGTCCAGAAGGGTGGGGAGGGGAAATGGGTCAGTGTGGGTGTCAGCTGCACAAAGACAAAGGGCAACAAGGATCTGGTGCCAGAAAGGATGCAAAGCACCACTCTGAAGCTTCTTGTAACCCAACAAGATGGAGAGGTATCTTCCAAGAGGTGTATTTTAGAGGACTGCAAGCTAAATTCAGTAGCACTGGCTTTCCATCCTCTGGACTTTCATGTAATATTTGCTTTCATGTAATATTTGCTGCTGCAAATTAAAGCTCATAGCATTTTGGGTAAATATTATTATACATAGAATAATCCCTGATCTCTTTGATATTTCTTGCTGCCTGGCTCCTGATTTCTAATACCTACCACCAAACTCCAGTCTCAACCTGTACTTTCTGTCAGTCCTGTTTCTTTACCTGAATTTGATGCTGCTACTTATTGACGGCTTCTTCCAGCTAACCTGACCTTTGGTCAAGAGACAGCACCTCTCCCTCAGACCCAGGAGGTTATAATGTTTTTTAGCACTGACACAACTTAAATGTATCAGTTGAGACCAATTGTGTTTCCATGCACGTGAAAGTTTTTTCTGTGGATATAGTGGTTACTCCAGTATATCTGGTTTTTTTCTACCCAGAACAATTGCAGGCATTTTAAAAGCTGTAGATGATAACTGCAGATCCTGGCAGAACAGACTAGAGAGTTTTTCTGAAGTACTGATATGAACCATTCTCATCAGTAACTTTGTTAGGAGCACATTAACCCTGATCATCAGGAGGTACATTCAGCTGTATCAAAAGCATCCCACTAAAATAGAGCTCCAGTTCCTTCAGGATATCCTTAACTCAGTTGTACCTTCTTATCACTTTGGGTTAGTAAAAGTGTGCTTAGACTGTAAATGTTTTTTGCATCTCTGCTTGCTACTGTGAAGCAATGAGGCTTCTGCAATTTATGTCTCTAACAATCAGTGTATATAAATAGTTAGTCTTCCATGTAGCAACACCTTAATTTTTTCTCTTTAAGAGATATTTCCATAAAACTCCTGCTAGATGCAATGAAACAGCTCGGCAAAGTTTCTTAACAGCACATAATTCACCACTTTTTCCTCCACCTGCTCCAGGCTGGGCACAGTCTCAAGCACAGACAGAATCAGAAGACAAGACAAGAAGGTCTGTAAAGGACACTATCTCTAGAAAGAAACACTGGGATTTACAACCTATTCTCTCTGGGCCAATGCTTTAATGCAAGTAAAGGCCTACAGCTATAAACATTCTGCCAACAGTACAATAAGAGTCACATCCACTAGAAGTTAAACATTTGTGTTTGATAAAATTATACTAATTGCTCATATTCTTTAACAGAATAATTCCAAATATCATAGAATCAAAAAATCATAGAATGGCCTGAGTTGGAAGGGACTTTAAAGATTGTCTAGTTTCAATCCCCCTGCCATGTGCAGGGACACCTTTCACTAGATCAGGTTGCTCAGAGCCCCATCCAACTTGGTCTTGAACACTTCCAAAGACAGGGCAGCCACAGTTTCTCTGGGCAACTTGTGCCAGGGCCTCACCACTCTCGCAGTTAAGGATTTTTTCCTCATATCTAATCTAAACTTACTCTCAGTTTGAAGCCATTCCCCCTAGTCCTGTCACTACATTCACTTGTAAATAGACTCTCTCCATCTTTCTTGCAGGTACTGGAAAGATCATGGAGAAAAATCATATTTGTCCTGTGAGTTACCTTTCCCTTTTTTTGGACAGTGGAAGTAACATGAGAGGGAGTAAGGAGAAGGTGAAGACCAGAAGAGTCACGCAAACAAAACCTACCCAATTTGTTCTGACACGAAACAGCAAAAAAACCCATCAAATGCCCCTGCAGAATGGAAACCCATGCATTGAGCTGGAGGCACATGCTGTCAGACGAAAGACTGCCTGATGCTTCCACATACAGTGCCCTTGATGCTTTACCATTTTTTCTCCATGAAGAGATTCAGGCCTGGTAACCCTCAGAGCCATCCCAGTTCAGCATAAGCAGCAGAATTTGTTTATAAGAAATGTAAGCCGTTAAAAAAAGATGCTGAGGAAACTTTAGAAATGGAGCTGTTGTCAGCAGAGATTAAATTGTATACCAACAGCACGACATTTATGCACTGCTACTTAAACTGTGACAAATGGTTGCAAACATGATAGTTTCAGGATCTTTAATCTAAATGAATGGTGCTTTTAGCCTACCTCTGACTGGAATTCATTTTGGAAATAAAGAAGCATTTCCTACTCATCTCTGTACAGAACTACACCAGCAATGACTAAAAGGGCAGGAGTCGCAGCCTTCTCAGCTCTTGACAGCACTACAGTGCACGGTAAGGACTAGAACAGGCTGTCTCTATGTATTTATTCCCTTCTGAGTCTCAAGCAATGTCTGCAATGTAAATTAAGATTTTACCTACCTGTCGACCTTAGAGAAATTGTTTTCAAGGAGTTTTTTCTCCTCTTTCATTTTTCTAGTTGTAACACCATTCATAATGTAAGCTCACACAAGACAGCAAAGATCACATTAAAATGTAATTTTTAAAATTACAAATATCTCAAATAGCACATTATTTAAAAATAATTTCCAGCATTATCAGTTTAAAACTGATATTAACTACTGGAGAAAACTGATGGCATAGGTAGTTTATTCTCCTTGCACTGAATTTATTCCTGTATTATCCTCAGAGACTCTCAGCTGAAGGAATTAAACACGATTCTTACAAACAAGTATTTACAAAGTGATTTTTTACTGTTTATAGTCTTGTAATACAATATTTATAAAATAATCTAATTGTAAACATTCCAAGGTGTTCTTCAGCTGATAGCACAAGAGAAAAAAACTATCTCTTATCCTTCCCCTGCTACCCCCCCTCCCCCATTGCTGTTCTCAATCAGTGGCTTGACTGCACCCCTTGGAGATTTTTGGAATTAAAGAAAGAGGAACAAAAAAAAAAAAAAAAAAAAAAAAGAAGAGAAAAAGAAACAGGAAAGGACATTAGATAAAAACATTTCTTAAAAAAAGAAATAACTCATCACAGTTACAAAAATGTGAATCTGGCATATAACCAGGTGACCAGATTCCGATGCTTGATGTCATTTCTACAGCAGTCCCCTTGCACAGCTGTAAGATTTGTAGCTGGGAGGGGTCACCTGAGTTGGTGAAATGGATGACACACTAAGAGAAAGATCCCTTCAAGTTGCCACTTTAAACCCTGAAGTTTCCGCCAGCTTTTTTACAGCCTCTATATTTTTTAGAAAAGACAATAAAAACAATCCTCCCTGTTCACTTTTTTTTGAGGGAAAATACAATCTTTGCTCAGAAAAAAATTCTTCTGATGAAATACTTAACTTAGAACAAGGTTAAACTAAAGTTAAAGCTGGTTCGAAGAGCAGGAACGCAGTGCCATCTCGTGGAGAGAGCGCTGGGAGCCGGCGCAGCCCGGCTGGTGCTGGGGGACGAAAGGCACTCCGGTCATCATCTTCCTCTGCACACAGACAGCGGGAAAAGCAGGTCGCTGTAGCTTCGGAAATGATAAGAATTTTCCTAATAAATTACATCTGATCAAGAGAGATAAAAGAGCTTTAAAAATGTAGAGATCAGGATGAAGTTCTGCCTTACGTTGCCTAGAGGCTGCCTCAGTACTGAGAGGTTTCCAGCCCACTGCACAAACCAGTCCCGGCACGGTTTGGGCAGGGAAAGCTGGTCTGTCTGCTGATGCAGCAGTAACACCTGCCACCAAAAAAACTCCCATATAACAGCGAAGCACAGGTTTGTGTCAGATGCACAGACCCGGACCTGCTGTGGGACACAAGGGTGCCCATGGAGTCACCCCTGTGCAGCCCTGACCAAGGTCGAAGCACTGGCAGAGTTCTGCAGCATAGCCTGTAGTTATCCTGTCCCCCCTGAGGGGAATTGCCTGGGTAGAACAGAGTATTACCCTCTCATTTTTTTTTATCAGTGTCTGTTATTTCAATGTATTACAGCTGAGATATTCAAGGCTGCCTGAGGGTTTGGAGAATTAGATTCAAAATGTTCTAGGCAATTCTGAATATTCCTAAGAGAGTGATTTTACAATGCTATGAGTCTGATCCTTCAATCCCTCCCTGTGTAAGGAGCACTTACTTAGAAAAATAGTTTAAGTAGTATTGTCTTAGAGCCAAAGTTTGACATTTAGCTGCTGGCCATGCCAGTAGCACATTTTTCCTCATGCTCTCCAATCTACAAGTAAACTCAGAGTGAGCAAAAGCTGCCATCTGGCCTTTGTGCAAGGTACACTCCTGGACGTGCACCAAGGGAAGAAAGCCCGTAATTCGGAGATGCTGAAACAGTGGGAAACATTCTCCACAAGTACCTGACATGCTGTGTTAGAAGTGGGGAAGTTGTTAATATCTTGCAGAAAAATACGTTTGTTTGTCTGCTATTGTGCTGTGCGGTTTTTGTGAACTTAAAATCCAGCAAAGGCTAACAGGCACAGGGACAGGAATAATGGACCAGGACAGCTTCACTCTTAATGAAAAGATGTAGCAGAGGGCAGGGGCTGCAAGGCCCAAACCAGCTCCCTGCTGAAGGTATAGAAACTGTCTGGTGGCAGTTTCAAGACTCCAGGACAGGCAAAGGCTGTGTTGATAAAAGACGAACTGACGACTGATGTCAGTCAGATCGATGGAGAGAAGGCAAAGTAAGCTTAGCTCTAGCTTTACAGTGATGTCAGGACAAGCAGGGCCTAAGGAATGTGTACACTTCAGGGAGGGGTGAGATGTGTTAGGCTTTAGCATGGATTTTTAGGGAACAATATGTGTGCAAGAACCTTGCTTGTGTGCCTGTGTCTGGCAGTTCACTCAGTAATTTTAAAATCTTTCAACTAGTCTAACCAAACCCACCAGAGAGGTAGCAGGCTCGAAGGCCCTGTGTTCCTAACACTTTATCAGTACAAACACTTAGACAGCCATGATGAACTTCACACCCCCATCAAGAAGAAAGCTGCAGCATGAATCAGAGCTCAGTCGTAACCAAGACCCAAAACAGGCACAAAACCATAAGAAACCAGACTCCAAGAGTTCTGTATTTTGTAGGACGAATGCTCACTCTGAGACATTTCTCTCCATCACTAAATTTAGTGGATGTTTTTTCTTCCCAAAGTATTTAAATTATTATATCTCGGGTGGCAAAAAGGACACGGGGTGGAATGCTGATTTGCTTTAGAAACAGGATGAGCAGTGGGATTTCATTTGGAAAGGAGCACAGAGATAGACCCATCTTTTGAGAGAAACAGCCAGGAGAAAATGAAAAACAGGTCATAGCTCATCCTGAAAACATAATGCCTGAGAAAAAGCCTGGCCCAAGTAAAGGGTGGAAGTAAATATTCTCCATTCATGTCTAAAATAGCACTTTCAGGCAATTTACTCTCTACCCAGTGCACTGGAATGGGGATTCACACCCCGCAAAGTAACCTTGAACAAGGTGTAAAAAATGCTGTGCATAAGAAGCTGGCATGAGTTTCTAAAATGCCCTGAGTGTCTGATTTGATCCAGTGAAGGGTTATGAACTGAGGAAAAGCTGAGGTTTTTCCACTCCACTCCCAGCTGGTAATTGCACTCATCATTCTTATTGTATATAGGCGACCATGGCATTCTGTGTGAGGAGGTATTTTGTTATGCAGGATAGAGATGAAGAACATGGACAGTATCAGCAAAAGCCTGGTAGAGACTTCAGCATCACAAAACTCAAACTGTAAACTATGGAGAGCTCAGATCTGTGTTACCCTTTATCAAATTCACCAAAACTTGGAGGGTTCATAGGTTTGGGGTGGGGTTTGCCCATGACTACTGCAGGTTCGGTTCTCTAATAGAGTCAGTAACTCTTTCCTTCTGTCCATATCCACTGAAGTCTTCTCTTTAGTGCTTGATGTTTCTCAAAATACACATGGATAAGCATCAGAGGATTTATCTGCAACACATTTGCTAAACTCCACAATGCTGAGATTAGAGAAGGACACAGGATCAATAAAAACAAAACCACAGACTCATAGGATGGTTTGGGTTGGAAGGGACTATAAAAAATCATCTAGTTCCAACCTTCCTGCCATAGGCAGGGACATCTTCCACTAGATCAAGTTGCTCAGAGCTCCATCCAACCTGTGCCAGTGTCTCACCACTCCACAGTAAAGAATTTCTTCCCAAAGAACGTCTTCCTATAAATCCTTATAAAGTCTTTGATGAAAACATGAGATTTGTACATTTTCTTCAATATGCTTTGATTTTTCAAATGGACTATTCAAATTACTTCTCAAAAAATATTTAAACATATTAGGACCAGTAAGTTGCCACGTATTATCAACTAATACATATGTAACAGTGCATCATTTTATTATAAACATTTCCAGGTCTTGCAGAAAGGAAAACATGGACTCAAATAAGCATGGTTTCAGTCCTGCAGCTCAAAAGCTACCCCAGTTAGTGACACATAGCACCAAGACATTTGGTGACTTGCAAGAATCTCAGTCTTGTTTACAAACAAAAAATTAACCCTGATTAGTAACATGCTTGGTAAGTCACTGGACAGAGTTACGTCCCACCAAGGCAATATTTTAATAAATATCCCACACCCAAATCTTACACCCAGTTTCAGCACATTTTAGCACTTGAAACTTTTTATTTGTGACTGGGCATTTGTTGCCCGTCAGCACCCGACTCCCCTCTCCTGAGCAGGCCCTGCTTCTCAGCTCCACAGCTGCCATGTGTGCTGGAGAGATCCACGTTGTCGTTTGTGCTCCTTTGAAACTGTGAACGTTGCCAACGCTACGTGCGGCTGTTGTGGCAGTACCCAGAGGTCCAGCCCGGTCACCATCACACTAAGTATAGTCCTTGCCTCTGAGGAGCTATTTCACAATGAATAATTTAGCTGACAAACTTAGTCTGCTTGAGAAATACCCATGAGCAGATTTCAATTTCTTCAACCACAATCATTAGTCAAAATATGCTGGAATAAAGATGGGGTGAAGGAGGTTGAGGGAAAGAAAGATGAAATAAAAACCAAGGGGGATCATACCTGTATTTCTGGATAGCACAGTGTGACTTCAGGCTCCTAATTTCTATTCCTCATGCCCAATGATTTAAATTAATTTGGGCAGAAGAGAGAGAAAAAAGCCTTCCCAGACTATGAAACTAGCTTGGATCAGAATTAAAGCACTAATATAAATTTCACTGCTTTCCATTCCAAGTACAAGATTGTCTTTTTTAATCATGCTTCTTCTATGATATAGAGGCACAGAGTGCCTATAAGGAGAGGCGGAAAATCCTCCTTCCTCCCTGGCCCACAGGCAGAATTCTGAAGCAGAACTCACACATTCCATGCATCCAGGGGTGTGATGCAAATGCAAATCCACACTGGGCCAGTAAGAGCTGGGAACAGCTCACACTGGACATACATCTCCCTGTGACAAGGTGCTCATGCATTCTGGCTAAGGATGGACACACACCTTTGCTCAGAGTGTACCACTCCTAAATGCTCTTCATGCAGAGTGCCCCAGCCAAGAGATTCAGGATGACTGAAACAGGGAGAAATTATCCATGACAGGAGATATAAGGCCAGAACTGAACTGGTTCAGACTACAGGAAGAAACAGAGTAGGACCAACAGGTGCTGTAGTGCCTGCCTTCAACTGCTGCACTTCCTGAGTTAACATAATGTTTTCCAAACACATGGGATTTGTCACACTGTATCCAGGATTAACACATCTGAAGCAAAACTCCTGCTTCCTCTACAAAACACAAGAGGAGCTAAAATAAGAGCCTAATTCTGAGCTCATTCCATGTCTGCCAGAGTAGCTATACACCAAGTGCAACCAACCTACTGCACAATTATACTGATATACTTACACAACAATATTGCTCCAAACATAAAAATGCCTAATATCTGATCTATCCTTTATCAGGTGACTTAACTGCTGCTGGTTTATAGCCTTAAGGTAAAGGACTCTTTTTTTCTCAAGTCTAATGTCTGACTTGTAATCTCAATTTCTCTAGGAAAGGAAAAGGAACTAAATTGTATTTTACTGTTAACTAGTAATGGCTCTTTTTTCCAAGTAAAATAAAGCATTTCTTTGATTAAAAAATGAGCATGTGATACTTATGATTTTGTACAAGTGACTGAGAACTGGTTCCCTGACTCATAATAATCAGATGCCATTTTTAAGACTGAACATTGAAATATACAGTGTCCGCCTTCCCTTTAGTCCTTCGACATAGAATAGCAATTTTGAATTTAAAAAAAAAAAAGTCTCCTTACTCCCTTCCTTCCCTTCAGCAAGTTTGGCAGCTACATTACTGCCACGGAAACGAGCATGAGCATGTGTGAGCTCTGTGCTATATTAGCAGAAATTTTTGACAGGCTTCTTTATTTTTTTAAACGTGGGAGAGGGATGTTTGTTCTAGTTCTTATACATCGAGGTTAACAGAGAATGCCAGACACATTGATCAATCACATTGAACTAAAAACGTTTGCAAGTTCATATTCTAAATGTCCCTTTCGGAGAGATGATATTTGGGTAAATAATTGCTCAGGATTTTCTAGAAGGAAGATTATTGGCCCGAGTATCTCCCAGATACGAGGCAGAGGCACAGTTCACTAAGGACACAACTCTGTATGGAGCTGCTTCAAAGATAGAAAAGATAACTAGACAGATCTGCCTTGGAGGCAGGTCGTCAACAAGGGGCTGTCTCCCAGACAGGTACCAGTTCTTGTCTGCCTGGAAAGTGAGTTATGAGCCTTTGTACAGCACCTTCCAGGCAAGCAACTCATTCAGGTCTGCCTAGAAGGCAGGTCAGCATGCAGATATGCCTAACAGGCACAGAACTGTGCCAGTCTGCCTCTCCATACGTTCAAAAATCCCAAGACGACTCAAGAATTTCATTTTAATGATCTCAGCAGAAAGTCATTATTTCCTGTAAGAAATAATTTTCAGTACAGTTGTTGAATGTGTCAAACTGCAGTTCCTTTAATGACATATTCTTAATGCCTGATACCAAGAACTGAATTCCTTTTTACAATGTTCTGGTAGTATTTTATTTTTGATATAAAAGAAAATGTTGTTTTATAAGCTTTGGCAGCAGGTTACTACAGACAGCAAAATGTCCAAAAGAAGAGGCAAGTACAGCTGGAAAAAAGAAAACTGACAGTAGACACACTAAGAAATTATATGTACTCTACCCATATAAACACAGATGCTGGCCTACTGTTTTCTCTCCCTGTAACAACAGTGATTGCAGTGGAGGTTTAGATTGAATTGACAAAAGCAATAAATTAATTTAAATATCATTCATTTCAAAAGGATTAAAAAATTTTAAAATCTCCATTCCCAAGGGCTTTAGTAAAGCCGTAACTCTAATCATTTAACTAGCCAGCTTTTTAACAAAGATGCAGGGCTTGCTTTGCACATAACAGAGGTGTAGTGCCAGCACATTCGTGAATCCAACTCTCCATCAGGAATGCTCAATTTAAGAATTCAAGTTTTTTTCATTGTGATATTATCTGCACTTCTACTTTTTCCATGAAAGCTGAGATCACACACAAGTCATACTTCTGGGCAGTGTTTGAAACCCCCTGACAGTGTGTGCTGGCCCAAAGTGAAGCAGAAATCTTGGGCAGAGAGCGGTTAGTGACAGTCTGAAGTGAGAAAGGAAAACCTGTGACACTAATCAGCATTTCTTAGCAAAGAAAGGCTGTATATCTCTCAGAAAGATTCAGTAGCAGCCACTGTGAGGGAAGAGCCCTGGCTTAGACAGCGGGCTGGCAGTGGGCCATTCCGGCCTATTGGGAACCCATAAGGCAGCTTGGAAACTCTGGTTACTTTAAAATAAAGAGAAGCAGGAAAGAAGAGACCTGCAAGAGTTCAAAATGTGCTGTAAAATGACAGCAAATTGGGCACATTGCAAGGGGAAAGCAGGGTATATTCAGAAAACACAAGGTAAACAGAATTTCTTTAAAGTAAAACAAAGATTTTTGCTTAATTCAGAGCACCAGTAAGCCACTTCATACCTGCACAATCTTTAAAGACTCAGGATGTGAGACCCTGCACTTGTGTTCTGCAGGACCACCTGGTCTGCCAACTGTCAGCAGGAATCTTAATGAGAGTGACTTATCTTTTCCAAGTGATATCCCCAAAGGCACCCAAAGAAAGGTCAAATAATCTTTGTAGAAGGTTCTCCATGTTGGAGCTTGATCTTCGGTGTGCAATCTGTAATATATGTAGAAGACTTACCACATAACAGAATCAAGAAAAAGATTTTATAGGTATAAAACCACAAAAAAGTATAATTCATTCTTATATTTTCACTATACATGAGATTGTTATGATCTACAGAGATCACTTATCTAACTAGCTTAGTCAAACTTATTTTACATGATACTATCTACACTGATAGAGACAGAAATTCATTCCAAAGGCATAATACTGGCTTTATTCCAGGTTTGCTTGGCACTGTAGAATACCCTTTTGAGCTTTCAGACTGTAAATTGTTTGTTTGTTATAATTTCACCTATAATTAATTAAACTGTATTAGTCCAGCTCCAGTGAACCACTGAATACATCTTCACCAACAGCTGTGGATTTAGGCTTCCAAAACAGTCTTTTCAATTAAAGGACATGTATTTTAGAAAGAAATCTATTTTAAGTAAATCACTGCTTGTTTGTGTGTTTGTTTGTTTGTTTGTTTTTTGGGGGTGTGTCATTATTATTTTACTTTTTCCAGTTTGTGTGAATATCTTATTAAGCCTCTCAGGTTCGATTAGTGATTGACCAAATGAACCTTTTAGAAAACTTTCCCCACCCCTATCTAAACATAAAAGTATCTACTCCCACTGCCTCAAATGTGAGCAAAAGGTCAGGGATGAGATAATTTTATTCTAAACTGTAGGATCAAAATTTAGTCCAGAATCTTATACAATGTTTTTGCATAAGGGTGCCCTTGAATTAGCCAGAGGGTGCCTGGTAAGCATTCACAAATCAGTTCTGACATGTCCACCACCTTTCCTTATGCTGGAGTAGAGGACAAGGGTACCAGGCACTGCTGGTACTGCTGGTTGGATGTGGCCATGCCTGGGCATGCGACTGTGGATTAGCAGCTCACACATCTGCCAGGCTGCACAAGGAAAGGCGTCTCCAGTGTACCTATTTCTCATGACCCTGAATAGTTGGCTGACTTCTTTAAAACACACATTTGAAAGCAAAATATATTGGCTTTATATGCAAGCACAAGTGCATATATTTCACTTCAACTTCTCTCACAAAAATTGAGAATATGCACCCTCTGACAGTATATTTACAACTGCAGCTTGAAACTGGCTTCCTTGTGATGCCAGTTTGGAACCAAAGGGATTGCTAAATGGCAAGGACACAACTCTTCTATTCTGTTTTTTTGACTGAGCAGTTATGAAATAACCTTAAAAATTTGCCTACAGTTCAGCAACTGATTATTGTTCTGACTACACCACACCAGTTACACTGATGCAGATTAACTCAGCTGGTAGCAATGGAGTCAGTTCTGACCTGAACCTGAGTGACTGAAAGTGAATCTGTCCTCTAATCCAATTTGAACTATGGAATCACGATCACAGATGTCTTTGTTAACAGTGTTACTGTTCAACAGAAGCACTAAGGAGAACAAAGTGAAGTACCTAAGGAATGTCAGATCTGAAGGATCTTCATAGGAGAAGACTCTAGAAGTTCAGAGGGACAGAAACCATACAAACAACTTCAGTTGCAGTGATATTGCTGGAGCTCTGGTAATTATAAAATCAATTATATTTCTTTCATGAGTTTGGGGATATCTTTGGATTTGTCAGCTCTGAGCACTTGAAAGAAATTGTTAGAAATACATTCTTTAAAGTACCTACAAAATCTTGTGCAGCACAGTTCTCTTCATAAAGAGATATTATAAAACTACAAGTACAGGGGGAAGAAAAGCTTTTTTTGGCAGATCTAGCTATCATTGAGAGCGGAAGATGGAACAAATCAAACCACAAAAAGCATTTTGAAGTGTTTGCAATAGTTGCTCCACACAAGTGGATGATCCTACATCTCATATTCATGCTCATCATTACAGCATTTTTTGTAACTAAAATTCAGTTGCGTTTCTACAGCATCATTCCACTAAAAAAAAAACACCAAACAAAACCAAAAATCAAACCAACAGCCAAATAAACCAAACAAACATGGGTCTGTGTAAAAATTTGATGCCTATTTAATACTATAAATTCTATTCTTATACTTCTCAGCGATCTAGAAAAACTCCAGGGAAGCTAGATTCTCCATCAGTGATGCCAGCTGGTAAGCCTGGATCATAAGACATTGCAAAACAGACCTAGCAACCCTTAGCCTGTGAAAAGGCAAGAACACAGAATGTGGAATAGTAAAACATTACACAAACTGGATTGGTGAAGGATCTCAGACCCTAAACCATGCACAACAGCTGGATGTTCTAGACAACATCTTCCCAAACACCAATCAAGCTCGGTTAGGATGGATTTGAAAAGCAGTGAAATAAGGCAGCAGGTAAAGGAGGGCTCTGGAAGCTTTGATGAACAAAAAAACCCTTCAGAAACATCGCTTGCAAAAAGTCCTGTTTCCAAGGACAGATATATACTGTCCTCATATCACTTCAATTCAACAGAGAAAAGAACATGCCTTGTCATCGCTCTGCTGAATGCAACCACAGTCAAAAATTACTTGCAAGGCAGTTAATAACAACTTTGAGAGTATCAGCAGAATCGTGTAAAACACCACTTAGATTTGGCAAGTTTAAATGGTTTTGAAATAACAGGTGAATAATATATTTGGATTTGCCTCTGTGGGCAGCTAAAGCAGAGAAAATTACTGTAAGACAGATTTTTTGACAAAAAACATAAGATAAACAACTCAGCTTCTTTTTGTCAAGAGTAACAGAGTAGGTGTATAAATAAAATGCAGTAGGAAGGATGTCTCTGGAGTTTAACAAGGCCTCTAGAACTCCACCACACAGAAAACTCATTAAGACACTGGGGAATCATGGCACAGATCAATGCAGATGAAGAACAGAGATTGTAAGTGAAGAGATTGCAAGTGAAGAGATAAGTGTCATGTTAATTCTGGTTGGCTAGAATATCAAGAAGGGACTTGTTAGATCCCACATTAATCAACTATCAGCAGTGTAGAGCTTGTCCTGCTCCTCCCCTACCTGGGAACCTGCACTACAGTAGGAGACTGATAGTTCAGAACATGTGGAGGATATTTATTACAATCCAGAAGGTTCACCATCACACCTGACAGGACTTTAACACATGAAGCTTTAAATCTACCTCATGATTAACCTTTCCTCATCTAACATGCTCTGCCCAAGCGCCCCTTCTCCAAAAAACTTTCTTGTACCATTCCATATTTTCATTACTCCTCAATCCTCTCTCTTTAAAATTATTCTCTTACAGAACCTGTATGGGGTAAAATGCCATTTAAAACATTCTTCAATCAACAGGTATTTTATGACTGTCACATTTATTAAGAACTGCAATAAAAATGACAACTCCATCATCCAGGTTTGTGAAGGACAGAAGCAGCTGTCACACCAGCCAAAGTCCCAGACAGACACATAATGGATAACATTTTGTCAAATATATTATTTTCAGCTGTGTGGACCTTTCCAGCCATCAGCATCCTTTATTTGTTTCTCTTCATTAGATCCCTCTGGACTCTCCCCTGAATCTGTCAAGTGTGACTGAAATATAGAGTATATCCTGGTTACTAACACATACATAGAATCATAGACATCCTCAGTTGGAAGGGATAATCAAGTCCAACTCCTGGGCCTGCACAGGACACCCCAAGAATCCCACCACATATCTGAGCATGTTCTTTTTCTAACATCCAAGCTAACCCCCCCTGACACAGCTTCATGCTGTTCCCCCAGCTGCTATTGCTGGTCACCAGAGAGAAGAGATCTGTGCCTGCCACTACACTTCCAATCATGAGAAAGTGAACAGGAACACCGTAGATTACTCCAGACAAGACTGCATAATTTGGGTGCCTGGTGCCTCTTTGCAAGGGCAAACAGCTCCCAAGTGCGCTCACAACACCACCAAAATTCAGGGCTGGTCACTATTCCTCCCACTATGAGCACAGGAGCCTGGTAGCCGCTGGAAGCACCCCCGTGTGTGGATGGCTGACCTGTGTTTGGAATGGTTGCCATGGTGATGTTTGCCAAAGCCAAAACACAAACTAGGAGGTCTTAAGACAGTCAGTGGCTTGGAAATCCATACTAGAAATCTGTGCTGCTTTTGCCTACAACATATACACACACCTCCTCGTGTGTGTGAGCAATATTGTACACAGAAATAAAAATATATATGTATGTGTAATGACTTTAATGGAGAAGACAAGCAACAGAGAGCATAGTCCTTCAAAAAAATACATGTGGCAAGAAGCACCAGAGTGTGAGGCAAAAAAATATGAACAGCTGTGCAAAAAAATAACAATTTTGTCTATAGGATAACACCATATTTCTGCTCTTGAGTAAACAAGTGTCTAACTGAAGTCAATGTGACTTGCAGGTGGAGAATGCTACAAACTTTCAAGTACTGCTTTCTAAAGGCATTTTGTCTCTAAATATCTTTTTTTTAAAAAAAGTGAAACGATTTTGTGTTTTATTTTCTATTTAATGGAAATACATTTGCAAGGTTTCTTTGCCATGACCATAGGCATTCTGCACTACTAATTTAGATTTGTTTCTTTTGTTATCCTCTAAATAACTTGCTCCCTTCGCATGTATAGCTTTTCCAAATTGCTTCCTTCAAAATTCTTTTTTTTTTATTTCCTATTAACACTATTCTTCAAAAAATAAAGGCAAATTAAAGAAATACCAGCCACTAGACTGCAACTAATCAGTGAGATACTTCATATTTCCAGTCTTTTGAATATTGTTGAATGCTTCCTTACAATTGATATCAGATAACTTTTTCTGTGTAGCACGAAGGCAAATTTCAGGCGAAACCTTATCAGTGCACATAAAATACTGCCCAGTCTTCTGCTTTACATTCACGCAGCCCCATTCTTGCTTGCTATTAGCAATTCAGCAAATTGTAAAATAACAGCAATGCTGCACTACTGCACCTTCCTTGAGGAATATGCTCCCCCTAGCACTTGCATAAATGTTATCCCAATCAATAACCTAGTAATTAAAGTCACCAGCATTCTGATCTTATTACAAGACTCCTTATCTGACCAAAAAAAAAAAGAAAAAAAAAGTTTCTTACTTTACTTTTTCTCTTTGGAAAGAGAACAAGCATCATTTGGCCACCCCTTTGTCCTTAACCCCCGCATTAACTATTGCTGTAACGTCACTGAAAATCGTTCTTTTCTTTGCAGACATGGCATAATTTTCTTCCTGAGTATCACTTATACCTTTTTTCATTCTTAGTTTATCAATAAGCCATAAATTGTGACTTCGATAATACCAGTAGTAGCCTCTGGTGATGAAGGGCACCATCCTGCTCTTCACCCCCAAGGAACTCCTTTGGATCACTGGCATGGCACACACCTGCCCATCCAGCCTCATATTTCTCCAGCCTTTGCTATCAAATACCTCAACTTCAAGCTAGATTTATTGCATCAGTATTTTACCATGGAATCCCAAAAATCTTACAAACATCATTTGATGGTAAATCAAAAACCTTTTCTCCTCTTTCTCCCGAGTAATATAGATAAAAATTGCACTAAAGAAGTGGTTCATACTGCCAAGGTACAGTACCACTGCAACTGTTTGACAGAGCTGCTGGTCCATTTTTTCCTGCAACCTCTGTCCAAAGGGAGAGTGCAACAAGCGTAAACCAGCACTTTGCCATTCTGGTAGAGGAATGCACTGCAGAGATGTAGCCCTGCTTGTTGGTACCAGCTGTATTTTGAGAGGGCATGACTCCCAGCCAAACATGTCAAAGCAGCTGTCTACCCTAAGTGTGTGCATCCATGATTAGAGATATGACTCTGCTAATCCAGTCTTGATTTGAGAACACCGCCACAAATAAGCTTCCAGGACCATAAAAAATAGTCAGTTGAGGCTGCTTAATCAGGTAGAGATGATTCATTCGAGAAACCCTGCGCCATGACCTTTCATGAGTCTCTGAGCTCAGACAGGATGTCAAATTTTTATGGAGAAAAGAGGAGTAATCAACTAGTGCTTATGATGACCTTTTAATAAGCAAATGGTTGAGGCAGGCACATCTTCTGAACAGAATGAGAAATTGGATTTGTATGTGTGTCTAGTGCTGGCTGGGGAAGGCGATGAAATCTTCTTCTATTAGTCCACTCCAGCCAAAATATAACCTGAAGGGAGGCTGTAGCAAGGTAGGCATCAGTCTCTTCTCCCAGGCAGCTAGGGACAGGACAAGAGGGACATAGCTTCGAGGTTCAGGCTGGACATCAGGACAAATTTTTTCACACAAAGGGTTGTCAAGCATTGGAAAGGGCTGCCCAGGGAGGTGGTGGAGTCACCACCAGTGGAGGTGTTCGAGAAACAATCAAACATGGCGCTTAATGCCATGGTGTGTTTGACATGGTGGTGTTCAGTCATAGGTTGAACTTAGTGATCCCAGAGGTCTTTTCCAACCTAATTGATTCTCTGCTTACTTGGGGTTCTTATGGAAGCACTGCAAGCTTCTCCAGCACTGCATGGATGAGGTGGTTGGTGAAAACGTGGTACAGGGAACTCGGTGTGCAATAAACATACAATTAAAACTCAGTTTTGACTAATTTCATAGAGTTACTGTGTATAATTGACAAGGTCAGAGGTTGGACTCGATGATCTCAGAGGTCCTTTCCAGCCTAAACGAATCCGTGATCCCGTGATATACACAAATATTTACGTTCGCGCGGCGGCCACAGCGCACGGGGAGGGGGGGGGCGCAGAACGGGTGAAACCCGCTCAGGTTTGTACACCCTGCGAGAAGACCAGGGTCGGGCACACCGGTGGATGCAGGAGCCGCCCGGCCTGGAGGGCGCCGAGCAGACGAGTCCCCCGGGGCCGGCACAGCTCCCCGTCACCCCACGCTCCGCCCTGGGCGGGAGGGGAGGAGCGGGGGGTTTCCCGCGGGAGCCGCTGCCGAGCGCAGGAGCCGCGACAGGTGCTGCGGCGGCCCCCGGCCGGGAGCAGCGGCCAAGCGCGGCCGGCGGGGCGCGGGGCGAGCAGGGGCGATGCGGCACCTGCCGCGCATAAAAGTGATGCCGCGGCGGGGCGGCGGCGGGCGCGAT